>NC_040915.2:63911924-64228548 GCF_004126475.2 Phyllostomus discolor
GTGGGTCTTGATTACCTCATTGTTAAAATGAAGGTGGTGGTACAGAGCTAACACCTTTGGAACTTGATTTTAATAACATATGAACTTAATTATAATAATGTATTTTATTTAATCCAGCATATTCAAATTATCACCATTTCAAATCGTAATCCATATTTTAAAATATTAATGATATGCTTTTATATTCTTTTTCATACTATCTTTGACAGTATATATCTAGGGTATATTTTACATTCACAGTAAGTCTCTGTTTAGATGAGCCTCACTTCTAGCTCCCAAGAGCCGCCTGTAACCAATGGCTACCCTACTGGACAACACAGCTACCAAGCCATACACAACTAATTGTCAGAGAGCGATTCTTCACAGAGGGGCCACAGACGCCAAGGGCTCTTAAGTATAATTACATTTTAGTTAATGCATTTAAAAACATATTCAGAGAAGGATCCCATGTTTCTCTACATTGCCAAAAGGGCCCACCCACAGCACAGAAATGATCAGGGGTCCCTTAGTGCCAATGCGAGCTTAGACAAGACCACAGAGTGAACAGTGAGTGGGGAAGGTTTTACTGGTGAGGAGTTTGTGTCGATGGAGGGAGGACTCCGTGAGGGTGAGGTGCCTGGATTCCGGGTTCCCACCCCCATCCTATCGCTTCCTCGCTCTGAGACTTTGGGCAAATCATCAGCCTCCTTGTGCCTCAGTTTCCTCGTCTCTAAAATGGGATTAAGAATAGTACTCACACTGAAGGTTATTTTGTGGAGTAAATAAGATCATCTTTGAAACGCTAGGCACCGTGTGTGGAATACATAGTGTCTAATACATGTCAGTGATTTTAGGAAAATGGGAATAACTTGGTTCCATGGAAATGTGGAGTGAGAGTGCTCCAAGTGACAGAAAAACTGTCCCTGCTGTGACAGACTGTCCTCCAAATGCTCATCAAGTGAGAGAACTATTGCTGAATGAACTTTACCATCTTTTTGTGCTAAGGTACCCATATTTTAGTTCATTTGGTCAAAGCCTTTTGAATCATGGGTCCCATCTCAGACAGACGTGAAAGTGAACCAGCAGATGTTCCAGAAACTTACATTTCCTTTAAATGTGCGCTTTTTTCCAGGAGAGACGGTGCGCTGGAAGGAATAGGTGATACCAAGGGGGTGGGGATTTGAAACAGCACAATCTACACTAGTTAACCAGCAACAAGAGGGCTACCTAGGACTCAGATTGAGTTTTGAGCCTTGGCAACGGGGAGATTATGCTGAAAGCGCCCATCCTCAGCAGCCTCTAGAGAAACGGATTCGTCTAGAGGAGTATTAAGGAAGAAATCGGTATCATAGTTCAAGAGTTCAGAAACATGACCACAATCCATAATGGAGCTTGATTGCTTTCCACCAGTTCACTGCCTGGGAGCCAAGAAGCTTGGCGTGAAAGGCCAGCTGGACATGATGCTAAGACTGAAAGCTGTGCTGGGAATGAGCAGTCACTCCACACCCAGAGTGAGCCCAGAATTTGTAGAAAGAGCTCCGGCTGCAGCAGAGATGAGAGCCAGCCATTCTGACTGGTCTTGAGGAGGGGGTTCTGGGTTGGGGCTCGAAGCCTTTCTTGAAATGGTGCCCCCTTCTCTCCTTCCTTCAGCTCACCTTCTTTCGCTCTTCCCTATGGGAAGGGGGCCTTTGCCCCCCAACTGATATGTCCTGCTCTTGCATCCTGGCCGGCTCGCCTATCTTCCCGTCTTCATTGCAGGTAACCTCAGAGGTCTCCTCCCCGCCTTAAAAGCTAGGGTCCATGTAATCAGTCACTTACCCCCTTTCTCTGTACTTTCAAAGTTGATTTTTTAAACAGAGGTCTCCTTTTCTCTTTAAGCACAGAGGGCAGGAGTATAGTTTGACTATGTCCTATAATCTATTCCATTCATGTTGGCTCCCAATAGATAGTGTAATTTGGAAAAGAAAAGGCACCTCGGAGCTTCACGGAGGCCCACAGGAAACACACAAGCCTCTATCTCCTCTCTCTCATGCAGGATAATGATGCACTGGCTGCAGCTCGGGCTGCAGTACAGATTTCCAGTCCCTGCTTTGCTGAGCTGAGCAGAGTGGAGCAGAGAGCAGAGAATTCACCATGCCTCCACAGAGGCCCCCTGCCATTGCGCCCCTCTTCCCATTACTTGCCCCGTAGATCAATTGTTTCTGTGTGCCCCCCATCCCTCACACCTGCCCTCCACTAATGCACCTTGGGTTTCCTGCTGCTACTCAGCAGCACCCAGCCAGTACACACGATCCTGCCAGCTTCACATTTTGATGGAAAGAGTATTTCATCGCATACAAGCCAGCAATCCCCTTGCGGTTCTGCTCCCCACTGTTTCCCCTCCTCCCGCTGCTCCATTCACCCTCATCTCGCATCCCCCCCTACCCTCCGCCCCTGGGCTGTTAGGGTAAATAAAGGCTCCTCCGAGCAACACAATGGCTGGCGCTCCAAGAAAGCTGGGCTCACCCCGCTGGCCGCACACAGACTCCACTGGTCCTTTTGGCCAAACAAGACCGGGACACAGAAATGGATAGGGATGTGGGGGTGTCGATCGGCGAGGATGGAAGAGGTAGGCAAGAGAGAACAGAGGGCTGTGATAGTAACCCCCGCCCGCCCCGAGCTCTGTCCAGCGTGGCGCTCCGAGCTCCAGAGACCCTGAGCCCACAGCAGGCAGCGCGCCCTCCACCACACTCGTCCTTCCTCCGACCTGTCCTGTGGTCCAACAATCGCTCCCCAGCGTCTGCGGCAGCGGCCAGGGTGCTGACCCTGCAGGCATGCTGAGTCCTGGGGAAGGCCTGGCACCCCAGGGAGAGCACAGCGTAGGGCGGGGCGGGTTATTAGGGAGAGAGACGACTCGAGTTTTTAAGGTGACGGACAGGAGGAGGCACCGACCCACTGCTCCGGCACCACCCGGCATCGTCCGCAGAGTCCCCTGCCTCCCCGGCCCACACCGCGTGCTCAGGCACACAGACACACACATGCACACACGCACCCCCGCACCGGCCAGCTCACACGTACACACACTGTCACACTCACATCCACTGTCACGCTCAGTCTCTCTCACACACACACACACACACACACACACACACACACACACCAGGCCTGGCTGGGGGCCCAGGTTCTGATACTGCTTGCAGTGCCCGTGGTCCCACATCCCCGGCCGGGCGCTGCGTCCACGCTGCGCTCCCGCGAACGGCTGGACAGAGAGTGCCGGCCTCCAGGCTTTTCCATTCCGATTCCAGGATGGCACAGGGCAAGAGGTTCGAGGCTGCGGCTCTCCTAGACCTGCGGGCAGGGGAGCCCGGGGTCGCAGGGCCTCCTCACCACCCTGTCCAACCCCCACCCACGGCCGTGGGTCGGTCCGGACCAAGGTCGCCCCCCGCGACTGCACCTGTGCGGGTCCTGGCGGAGGGAGGCGGGTCCCGGGGCTCAGCGGGACACCTCCATCCACAGAATGGCCGGAGCGCAGTGCGAGGGAGCGGCGGGGCAGCGGCTGCGGGGCAGTGCGGCGGCAGCAGCGAGCTCCCCTCCTCCCGCCCTCCGCCCCTCCCCGCGCTCGTGCCCGGGCTCCGCGGGCGCGCCCGCGCTCGGGCTCCCGCCCACTGGCACGCGCGGGACCCATGCGTCATCTGCTTGTTAACATTCATAGCCTTCTTTGGAGCAGGTGGCTGCCTGTATTAATATTTATAAGTCAGTGCCTCCCCCCACCCCATTTAACATCGGCCTGCTTCCCACAGGAATATGCAGAAAGTCCAAGTTGTGCGCGTGCAGTAACTCGGGATGGAAGTCTCACTGGGCCTGACGCTGTAAATTCTCGAAAAAACTAGGCGGTGCCTGAGTGGGTGAGCGAGTGAATGCCTACAGACACGCTCCAGGGTCTCCTGGACTTTCCCGGCTGCCCATTCTACCGTACTGGGGCTGAGGTGGGCAAGTCGAGGGATGCCTGCCAGCCACAGGCCAGGTCAGACCTCCAGTCAAAGGCGATCAACACTTTCACCTCCCAACTGTGCAGAACGGGCGCTGGATCCAGGCTAATAATGCTGAGTGAGGTTTCCAGACCAGGCGGACTTGTGATGAGGATAACTCACCAGGCGATATAAGGAAGGAGCCGAGGGCCTTGTGAAAACTTACTCCTCGTTCATTTGTCTGGCCCACTATGCATAAGCCTGTGCTTACAGGTGCTTTTACCTGCTGTCTAATAATTCATCAAAGCAGACAATGAAAAGTGGGAGTACTGCGAGTATCAGTGAAAGGCACCTGGAAGAGCGCGTCTGCTCGGAGAACCCAAGTACTTTTGTCAAGTTAGGTGAAGTCAGAGGAAGTGGTGCGAGCCTGCGCTAAGCTGAGAACCGCAGCTAAAAGCAGCAGGGAGCCTTTCCGTCACTTTTTTTCATTCATTATACAAACATTTCAATCACAAGAGGCAAAGCAAGGCAATAAGGTCCCGATGAAGCAGGAGGAAGAGCTGGTCATTCTGCCTTCCTGGTGGCAGGAAGCAGAGGGTTTCTTCCTGTGAGAGGAAGGGAAGTGGGGGGTTAGAGGTCCCTGAGTCTGCTTTCCTGGGATGACACCCAGCGCTGTGACTTGGGCGGGTTAACCCTCCTGTGCCTCAGGTCCTTCTCTCTAAAGTAGGATATTTAATAGCACTTACCTTGGAGGCTTGTTGTGGTGTTAGAGTACTGTGTGTAAAGTGCTTCCGGGCACAACAGAACTCGCTGTTTAACTCTTGGCTATTATTTTCCTTAGCGGAAGCTTGGGGACCCTGTACAAGACAGAGGCCACCTTCTGTCCGTATCTGCAAGGCATGGGGCTCACAGGTTTAAGAGAAGTTTTCCAGGAAGTACAGCAAAGTGATAAAGACCTTGGGCTCTGCAGAAAATTCAGGTTCAACCCCCCATGTTTTATTAGCTGGTGACCCTGTGCAAGTTTTACCCTCTCTGAGCCCCATGCGTGTTTCCTTGTCTGTAAAATGGGAATGTCAATATCTACTACTACAAGGTTGTTGTGCAAATTAAAAAATATGCACGCAAAATGCTTAGCATAGCAGCTGGCATATAGTGACTATTCAATAAGTGAATTCTGTTGTTCTTATTTTTGTGAGGATTTGAAGGAACTGGGGGCTGAGGACCGACATTCTAGGCATCTGGGATGACTGCCCTGAACGTAAGCAGTTATTCTTCCAGCAAACATTTCTTTCATTTTATTGTGGTGAAATACACCTAACAATGTTTACCATGTTAACCACTTTTTAAAATCTTCACCAAGGATATGTTTATTGATTTTTACAGAGAGCGGTGAAGGGAGAAAGACAGAAACGTTGATATGAGAGAGAAACATCAATCGGTTGCCTCCCATATGTGTGCGCCCTGACCTAGGTACATGCCCTGAGCAAGGATGAAACCCGCAACCTTTTGGTATATAGAACGATGCTCCAACCCACTGACCCACCTGGTTAGGGCTGTGCTAACCGTTTTTAAGTGTACAATCCAGTGGCATTAGGTGCATTCACACTGTTATTGCAGGTGTGACTGGTATCCACCCACAGAACTTTTTCGTCATGTCAACCTGAAACTGTGTGCCCATTCAAGTCATCACTCCCCCTTCCTTCTTCTCTGCAGCCCCTGCCAATTGCCTTCTGCCTCCACGGATTTGACCCGTCTAAGTACCTCCTATAAGCAGAATCAAACAATGTTTGTCATTTTGTGTCTGGCTTATTTTACTTAGCAGAGTACTTTCAAGTTTCACCCATGTTGTAGCATATGTTAGAATTTCATTCCTTTTTTTTTAAGCTGAACAGTATTTCAGTGTATGGATATGCCACTTCCTGTTTATCCACTCATTCGTCTAAGGGCATTTAGGTTGTGTCCACCTTTTGGCTACTATGGATAATGCTGCTAAGAACAGATGTGTACAAATTCCAGTCAACATTTTTCTTGTTTTGCGTTCTGTGACCTGTGCTAGAAGCCGGGAAGGTGAAAATGAGGGCATGCCTTCCAGAGGTTGGGAGTTCAGAGACTGGTTTCCAAACTCTACTACTTGAAACCTGTAATGAGTTGAAAGCATCAAATCTGCATCCACCCAGAACCTCAGAATGTGACCTTGTTTGGAAACAAGGTCTTTGCAGATGTAGTTAGTTAAGATTAAGTGATTATTGTTAGGAGCTGTCCTGTGTGTCATTGCACGTTAGCAGCATCCCTGCCCACTAGATGCCAGTAGCACCACCCTCTTCCCTGGGTTGTAACAACCAAAGATGTCTCCAGACTTCAAGTAACCCCCAGGATGGGGGAGGGGAAATGATAAAATCACCCCAGTTGAGAACCACTAGCTTCGACATAGGTCTTTAAGGGGTAAGTGAACATTCTGCCAGGATGGGGCTGCATTCCGTACAGAGGGAACTGACAGTAAAGCTTGGGTATGTACAAAGGCACACCACACCTTTAAGTAAGAAAAAAACAAAGAAGGTTGGGTCATAGGTACAAACTGCTGGTTGTTGGGGATACAGCACAAATAATTGCTGCTAGAATCACACCAATGCCATTCTAGGGGCTCATTTTAGTTCCTAAACTAAACTTCCTTTAGTCCCTAATTTACTTAAATAGAATCAAAGATTCTTGGAGTACATAAAACATTTCACAATCATCTAGTCTAGCCACACACCAGACTCAGAGACCAATATAACATTACACACAGTTTCTATGCAGATACCTCCAGCAAGGAGAAGCTTGGCTTCACGGGCTGTCCAGTCCTCTTTTTTTCTTGAGTGGTTTTAAACTAGTAATGACTCATTTACATTAGGAATTCGCTGATAGGATGGTGTGTATCACGCTCATCTTATTTGATTTTCCTCAGAAGAATCCATATTGAAAAAGCCAGTTTTCCTTGACATTCAGGAAATGAGCTGCTGAATCTTTATTGAAAACCTATGTCAATCACAGCCCAGTAAATAAAGATGAGCTCGTACCTGCTAATATTTTAAGACTACTTGATTTTTCCACCAACGGTAGTTTTCAAACACCAACATGCAATTCAGGCCTATATTCATCTTCACCCTTGATCTCCGGGGTTGATTAGACTCCCTGATTTGTTTCCACAAGGGAAATGGAATATTCCCCAGGATTCAAAATCTATTCGTAGCCATGTAGTCTGCAGGTAATTACTCCCTACCACAAAGCACATGCAACAAGAACAAGGCCAATTGCTTTGAGGTTGTTTGTTTGCTTTTTAATTTTATTTATTTATTTTTAAGAGAGGGAAAGGGTGGGAGAAAGTAAGGAAGAGAAACGTCAATGTGTGATTGCCTCTCGAGCGCCCCCTACTGGGGACCTGGCCTGCAACCCAGGCATGTGCCCTGACTGGGAATCAAACTGGCTACTCTTTGATTCACAGGCCAGCACTCAATCCACTGAGCCACATCAGCCAGCGCAAAACCATATTGCTTTCAAAAAGAATAAGCATTATTGTAAAAATTGACAATAAATCAACCCCAGGAACAATGATAAATTCCAGAGTAGTCATCTCTGTTACCTGATGGAAAAAATGACAAAAATATGCCCTGGGTTTCAGGCCAGGTCCCCAGTTGGGGGTGTGCAAAAGGCAACCAAAGGATGGTTCTCTCCCTCATGGAGGTTTCTCTCCCTATCTCCTTCCCTTTCCCTCTCTGAAAATAAATAGAATTTTTATAAACTATAAAGGGCTTAAGATAAATTCCTTTCCTTTTTTTGAAGTTAATAAATCTAAACTCTACATTTTCTTTCAAAAGTCAATCACGATGTTTTGTTTAAGTTGACCCTAAACTCACCGAGAGATCTTGAGGTGTCTTCTAGTATCTTTGCCTTTGTTTCTCCATTTGTAGACTCCTGACTGTGTCATAGAGATATTGTGAGAAGGCAAAAGGGTGTACACACTCAGTTATACAAGATACCAGGGAGGGAGCAAATTAAATCTACCAGCTAACTCCATGTTTCATTTTATTCTGGGATTTCCTATAACCAAACCTCAGTTGCTATCCAGTCATAAAAATGATTTATGTCTCTTGGATGTTATTTAATTTTCCCTTCCAGAGTTGCCAGATTTACTAAATAAAAATAAGGGACACCTAGTTAAATTTGAATTTCAGATAAAGTGAATGTTTTTAAATAAGTATTCACAAATATTGCATAGAATAGACTACACTAAAAAAATTATTGTTTATCTAAAATTCAGGCCCTGGCTGGTGTAGCTCAGTGGATTGAGCACGGGCTGCGAACCAAAGTGTCACAGGTTTGATTCCCAGTCAGGGTACATGCCTGGGTTGCAGGCCATGACCCCCAGCAACCGCACATTGATGTTTCTCTCTCTCTCTCTCCCTGCTCCCTTCCCTCTCTAAAAATAAATAAAGTCTTAAAAAATAAAGAAATAAGTTTAAAATAAATAGATAAATAAAATTCAGATTTAACTAGGCACTCAGTGTGCATCTGTATTTTATCGAGTAACCCTCTGTCAATCCTTACCTGCGTAGACACAGGCAATTCCTACATGGTGTCTGTGTAATAATTAATTTAATTATATACTTTTTAGAATGTATAGCCTATCTCAATGAAAAAGTTCAGAAAAATGTTTCTAAATTCTATTTTAATTGTTCTTGAAAAATAAGTCTGGTCTATGTATCATTGTCCCTCTCTTCCTCTCCCCCTTTCCCACCTAAAAGAACATCTTTCTTTTATGTTTTTTGAAGTGCAGGAGCAGTTTACTTCTTTTTTGATTTATTTATTTTAGAGAAAACAGAAGGGAGGGAGAAACTGAAGGAGAGAAACACTGATGTGTGAGAGAAACTTCGATCGGTTGCCTCTCACATGCCCCGAGCTGGGGACCTGGCCTGCAACCCAGGCATGTGCCCTGTATGGGAATTGATCTGGTGACCTTTCAGATTGCAGGCCAGCGCTCAATCCACTAAGCCACACCAGCCAGGGACAAGAATGCCTTTTGTGGGGTAAAAAAATAATATAGTTTATGAGTATGTCAAAGTGCCACATCTGGAAATCTGCATGAGACTGACTAGACTGCTTCATGGGGCAGAGATGAGAACAAGAGTAAGGAGGAGCCCTGGATAGTGTGGCTCAGTGGATAGAGCACCAGCCTGTGAACTGAAGGGTAGCTAGTTCGATTCCCAGTCAAGGCACATGCCTGGGTTGTAGGCGGGTTCCCTAGATGGCGGGATGCAAGAGGCAACTGGTCAATGCATATTTTACATATATTGATGATTCTCTCCTTCTCTTTCTCCCTGCCCCTCTCTCTAAAAATAAATAAATAAAATCTTAAAAAAAAAGAGTAAGGAAGAAATAGAAGTAGAGGAAGGTATAGTCAAGGGGAAATTTAAAAAGTAGCAATGACATCCACCTGTCTCTATCTGATCACATGCAGACCACGAGGCTGATACATCATGAACTTAGACTTGATCAGCAGGTACACACAATAACTTGTGCCTGAATGTCATTAACTTTATTTATAATGGCCAACAAGAGTGGGAACAACCCCAGTGTTCATGGAGAGATGAATGGATAAACAAACATGGTAGGTACATGCCATGGAACATTATTCAAGCATAAAAAGAAACAAGAGCACTCACCCATGCTGCAACATGGGTGTGCCTTAAAAACAGTATGCTAAGTAAAAGAAGCCAGACACAGAAAGTCAGAAATTGTGTGATTCCATTTATGTAAAATGTCCAGAATAGATAAATCCATAGAGAAAGAAAGTAGATCAGTGGATGTCAGGGGGTTCGTGAACAGGGGAATGGAGAGTGAATGCTAATGGGTGTGTAGCCTCTATAGTTTCTTTTGGGGTGATGGAAATGTACTAAAATCAGGTAACAGAGATGGCTGTCCAACTCCGTGACTGCACAAAAACCCTCCCAATTGTATACTTGAAAAGGGTGACTTTTATGGCAGATGATTACATCTAAATAATGCTGTTATTTTTTTAAAGTGAAAGCACTTTTTTTAAAGGAGTTTTTTTTAAGATTTTATTTATTTATTTTTAGGGAGGGAAAGTGGGGAGAGAGAAAGAGAGAGAGAGAGAGAGAGAGAGAGAGAGAGAAACATCAATGTGCGGTTGCTGGGGGTTATGGCCTGCAACCCAGGAATGTACCCTGGCTGGGAATCAAACCTGGGACACTTTGGTTCCCAGCCGGCGCTCAATCCACTGAGCTACGCCAGCCAGGGCCAATGAATGCACTTTTTAAAAAATAAGAAAAAATATAAATAAAGAGTATATTTAAAAAATGAAGAAGGGGAAAAAAGCATGGTCAGCTGTCAGGTGACGCCACAGAACCACCCAGGGCCACTTCTAAGGAGATGGCCTTATGACGGGGAGGCTCTTGTCTGTGTGGCTGTCATGCACAGAGCTTTAACTAATATTGCTGTTAACTAAACTTTAAATACCTTATTTAATTTTCACTGTGACACTATAGAGTAGGTATTACTATCCTCATCTCTCGAGAGAACAGAAAATAGACTCAGAGTAAGGAAGGTGCCGGGCAGGGTTCTCACCCAGGGCCATCGGATCCCAAAGCCCAGAATAGCCATGGTTCACACCCTGTCCATCAGAAAAACCAATAATGACAAGAATTCTAAGTGAGCCCAGAGAGAGGCCTGGCAGGGCACTGCAAGCTGCCCTGCTGCCCACTCCTTCCTCTTTGGTAGTTCTTTCTCCCTAGTAGATCTTATTTATTTGTGTTTTTACTGCATTCTCAGCCTTCCTGAACCTTATTGCATAGACATATTTCTTGCTTTAGATGCTGCTTGAAAATGTCCTCATCCCTAGACGTCTTTAACAAAAGGTGCTTGGACTCTTGGAGCCCGACAAAAGCTCCGTGCGATATTTTTGCTGGCAATGAAAACTTAATGTCAGAATTTGCTCACATGTTGTGAAACCTTTTGCTCTGTGTCCCCCAGCCCCTATTCCTTTCCTGGTGCTTCTGAGCCACACTTTAGAACACAAAAGCATCAATAGGTCTAGGTCTTGGTGTCCAGTTTGGCTTGTTACCCTGCCCCAGCCCCTCCTGAACTGGATTATGGAGTGAGGTCTGAACTCATCAGGGGCTTCCAGGGACCATCCAGAGAGCAGGGCATCTCTCCTCCTCCTTTTCTCTCCCCAGCAGGAAAGAAGGCTGCCCACCCCTTCCTTCTGCAGAACTGCATCCCTCCCCTTCCACCTCTCCCCCCACTGCTGCTTTTCACTGAAGCTGCCAGGTTGCCATGCCAATAAGGTTCCCATGGTTACTAAGAAGAGCTGCTGCATTCCTGCAGCCAGGGCCTATCCACCAAAGGAGAAAGGGAGACCATTATTGCCCCCAGGACAAAAAAAACGGACAAACTGGGGTCTCAGGCCAGGGAACGTTGGAAGACACATCTTGTTTATCCTGATGTCTCCAGGCTGGACCTTGGACCAAATCTTGCTGCTCCCACTCAAATTCCCCATTCCCTAAACCGGGAGAGAAGCGCCTGGCACTAGTTCAAGTCCATTGTTTTGCCTAGTGTGGCGTCCAATAGGCACCACATTGTGAAGATCCTGTTAATATGTAAATATACTAATACATCTGGGCTCTTTGTCTGGCTAGAAAAATGGCAAAGTGCGAAACACACTCCGCTGTCTCCTCAGTTGGGTGTCTCCTCTGAGGAGCTGCTTTTCTCCTTGTGGCATTCCTCCTGAATTGGCTAGGCTAAGCCACGTCACTTCAAAACAAAAAACAAATTTTGTTTTCTCTCAAATATAAAGAAATATATTTTAATGCAAAATTCAAAAATGAAGAAAAAAATTTTTAATCATCCACAATTCCAAAACAAAAAGTTTATTTTTTTTTCTTTTTAAAATACAGTTTTTATTACTGGTTTGTCTTAGGTAGCTGTAGTGTTAGTTATAGTTAAGTAGTTGTAGCTAATTAGATATAAATAAAGGGAACAAATAGAATCAGATACTGAGCTCAATAAACCAGAGAGCTGAATCAAACATTAAGCCTGATTTACTAGGAAGCTGTAACATTCACCGCCTCCCCAGGGGACCACCACAACCTCCCAACCTCTCAGGATCCAATCCACAAAGCCAGCAGGAAGAATGGGTTACCCATAAAACAGCAGGGAAAAAAAAAAAAAAAAAATTCCTCTGCTGGGCGCAGGCCCAGTTGAAGCCAGGATGGTAGAGGGAGGTGCTTCTACTACGAGGCACGCCCCTGTAGGAACCAAGATGACAACCGTAAAGGGGAGGAGTCTAATCTGGGGAAAAGACTGGATTGGTTAGGAGGAGGGCCCAGCACAAGCCTACAAGGGATTGGAAAAGGGATTGGTTAGTTTGAAAGAGCACCTGGTCTTTCCCAAGCTCGAGGCAATCAAAGCGAGGCAATCAAAGCGTGACAAAGGCCTCTCTCCCACTAGGCAGCACACATTTGCCCGTTTGTTCACACGTTCTCTCTCTGTAACTGCAGTGCGGGCCTTACCAGCATGCAGGTCCCAGTGAGGCTCCAGATGTGGGCCCACACAGGCCCGGGTGCGGCAGGCAGCACAGTGCCGCTGAGCACAATCAGGAGCAGAGACCACGCTAGCCAGAGAAGGACAGAGACTGAGCTAGACTAAGCTTTGGCGTGAACTGAATGACACTGCAACGCACTGGTGTCAGGACAATGGCACAGAATTTCTGGACCATGGCCCTCCTTCTGGCCTTGGGGAAGACAAGACTGGACTTCTTCTGCAGCAGGACAGCGCTGAGCCACCTGGCCTGGATGAGGCAGTGGGAACCTGGGGGCATCTTTACTACCCCAATAACTTACCAGCACCTCATCCTCTACTACGGGTCCCCACAATGCTTTTCTTGTGATTCTGTGGAAGAATCCCATTTTCACCAACAACAGTAACATAATTTTTGAAACACAATTTGCTTTATTCAGATTTTGCTATGGTGAGATTTTTCCCACTCTGTTTTTATCACTTGTCAATAAAAAATGGCAGTTCCTCAAAAAAAAATCATAGTCACCTTCTGCGCCTAAAAGCAGAGCATGAACTTATGTTGAGGAAAGTGCTCCTTCTTGGAAATCAGGGGAGAAAAGTAGTTTTTATCTCGAAGATGGGAAGTGAATACCAAGATGACTTTGCATAAACAGACCTTACTATCTGTTAGCTCCCCCCATGTATTTTCTACTCAATTCCCCACAATTTATTAGCCACTGAAACTCAAACTTTTTCTTTTGTTAAAAGGATATGGAAGCCCCCTGGGCTAAATGGTTCTTTGAGCTTTACTTCTTTTCTGTGAATTTCTGTTCACATAAACATTAATAAAAATTGTGTGCTTTTTATACTGTTAATCTTTAGTCAGTTTAATCACAGACCCCAGGAACTGGATTGAAGAGAGTAAAGAAAAAGTTTCTCTTCTCTGACACACCCATGTTTATAGCAGCGCAATTCACAATAGACAAGACATGGAAACAACCCAAGTGTCCATCCGTGGATGATGGATACACAAACTGTGACGTATCCATACAATGGAATACTGTTGAGTGGTAAGAAGGAAGGAAATTCTGATGCATGCTATAACACAGATGAACCTTGAAGACATTATGCTCAGTGAAATAAACCAGTCACAAAAAGGCAAACACTCTATAATTCCATGCATAGGAGCTATTTAGAGTAAATTCATAGAAACAGAAAATGGGACAGCGGTTTCCGGGGACTGGGAGAAGGAGGAAATTCGGAGTTGTCATTGAATAAGTACAGACTTTAGTTACAAGATGAAGAAGTTCTGGAAACTGGTGGTGCAACCATGTGAATATACTTAACCCTACTGAACTGCATGCCTACAAATGGTTAGGATAGTAAACTTTATGTTATGTGTGTTTTACTACAATTTAAATAATCCAAACAAACATAAAGTTACCATATGATCCAAAGAGAGTTACTAGTGATATGTATATAATGTAGATTACATATAAGATTATCATATATTATGCACAATGTATAGTGTATATATTATTATGTTATATAATATATAATTTATATGATCTATAATATATAATACATATAATATATTACATATTAATAAAAATCCAAACAAACATAGAGATACTATATGATCCAAAGAGAGTTACTAGTGATATATATAATACAGATTATATATAGCATTATTATATTATTTATAATCTATAATATATTATAACTATATAATTATATGTTACAGATTATATGATATAATATGATATAGTTATATAATACTATATATAGTATTATAGGTTATATATACTATATCATATTATGTAATGTATAACCTATATTATATGTATAATAAATAATGTATAAATAATATATAAATATATGTTGTTGTATGCAGTCAATATATAAACAATATAATAATAAATATATCATTATATATTATTTAGTATATATTGTGTATATTTATACATAATATATATTATACATATAAACTTATGCAGGAACACTCATATCAGTTTTATTCATAATAGCCAAAAAATAAAAACAAGCCAAAAGTCTATCAATTAATGAATTGTTCGTCAAAATGTGGATATTCATACAACAGAATATTATTTAGCTATAAAAGGAATGAAGTGTTGACATATGCTATAACATGAATAAACCTTGAAAACATTTGCTAAGTGAAAGAAGCCAGACACAAAAAGCTACATATTGTACGACGCCATTAACATGAAATGCCCGGAGCAGACATCTATTCCATCCACTCCTTCTGCCTCGGCAGAGGCACAAGGGTTAGTGTTTGCCTGCGGTTGGAAGAGAGAGGTGAGAAAGGGCAGTAGCAGCTAATGGGCATGGTGATGGATGTACAAGTCTGTGAATACACCACAGACCATTGAATTATACACTTTAAATAGGTGAAATGTAGGGTATGTGAAGTGTATTTCAATGAAGCTGTTAAAACCTGAAATAAATAAAGTATTTAAGTCTTAGCGAATTGCCGAGTTCTAATCAATCTAGTAGCTTAATGTGAAAAGCCAAGTAAAGCCAGCCCCTGGTCTTGAATCTCTAGCTCACTAAGGAAGAATTCTTTTATTTTTGATTTAATTCCTGGGCTCTGCAGATTCAGTTCAAACCTTTTCTTTTTAACTTTGTCGTAAATATATTGCTTCTTTAATTCCTAGGTGAAGAAGGCTACTTTCTTAAATGTTCATCGAGAGGGAAATTCCTAACACACCACTTTGTTTCAGGCAACTTATTTTTCTTTTGCTTCAATTTCATCATAACTAAAATGGTGACAGTAATAAATATCATTCCTGTTAGTTTATGTTGGGGAAGAAAATATTTTCCTCTACCTGCCTAGGTTCTTTTGACTAGCCTAGTGATTAAATTGACATAATACAGATGAACAGAAGAAAAATGAATTAATTTTGTATGTATGGGAGCCTCACAAAGATGAGAGGTTCAAAGACGGTTGGGTAATTAAGGCCTAAGGAGAAGGGAGTAGCGGTCTGGGTCCTCAAAGGGAAGGCAATTCACAGGAAGATGGGAAGAGCAAATGTTTGGTGAGCAAATGTCTGTCATGCCTTGTAAAGACATAAGGACACAGAGAGAACTTGGAACAAATATGCCCTCCAAGCTCCCCCTGATATAACAGACAGACAGAAGTAAGAAGAATAGGAATGATGTGCCAGGTACAGAAGGTCACCAGGGCAGACAGCCCTGAGTACCTAGCAATGGGAAAAACTGGGACAAGAAGCACTGTAGGGCGGGGCCTCACACCCAGCGTGACCCTTCCTCCGTAGCACGTTGCTGCTTGGGCAGTTTATACCACCTGACCTTTCACATCTCCTATAGTGTGCTTCAGACTGTCCCCTGACCTTTCTTCCCTTGATGTGTTCCTAGGCATGTGGTAGACCCCTTAGAGGGAGAACAAGGGGGCTGGAGAATAACCTCATAGGACTCCCATACAAGCCTTGCATGACCACTCCCTTAAGAATTAAGCCCTCAGGACAATGAGGTTCTGGTCTGCATCAAATAATCTTAGGAACAAAGCCTAGGGTCTCTGGGCCACAGAGACAGAATTTTGGTCAAACTGGGGATAACATCTAGGCCTCAGTAGTGTTTCAACTCCAGGCCCAGAAAAGCAGGAAAACTGTGAAGCAATGTCACGGCTGACTTCATGGAGCTGCAATGACTAATGACCCCCTACCCTAGCACAGACCAATCAGTAGACACCATGCCCCTGAAAGGACACACCTGGCAAGCTGATGAATATTCTATTGAGATCCTTCCCTAAGACCGCCCCTAAAAACCCCCACCTTTGGAAAACATATAAAGCTCCTTAAGATGAAGGACCCAGTCCTCTCTCTCCCTCCCTTCCTCCCTCCCTCCCTCTCCCCCTCCCTCATCTTTCCCCACCTTCTGGTTCCCTAAAGGTATGTACTTTTGCTTCCTTTCTCCTAAGATCCAAGGGCCCTTCTTTTCCTCTATAACTTGTTTCCTGAGCTCACGTAGCCTGGATGGCTCACTTCTACTTCTGTGACTTTCTAAATAAACTTGCATTTATATTTGAGTTCTTGGTTCTGAATCCTTTCTTAGCCAAACTCAAGGACCAAGGTCTAACATCTGCTGTTGTTCACCATTAACACCTTCAGCCCAGCACAGCTTGCCCATACTCCTTGTAGTTATCTCTGGTGATAGTTCTCCTCCTGTCCCAGACCCTCTATCTAAATTCTTTTAGGCAGTTAAGAGGGAGGTAAAAGTTCTTGTGGAGTCTTTGTGCCTTGGTTATCTTCAGCTCAAAATCAGCTGCATGTCAAAGTGGCACATTGTGGAAGACTTGTTCTGAACCCCTTCCCTTGCATAAGAGAAAAATTTTATGGGGTTTCTCCACCCTGGGTGAAAATCCAGCCTTTGTTTTGAGCATATCGCTATGGATGTGTTTCTAGACTTCCACTACTGCAAGAGAGGAAAAACTTCCTTCTACTCTTAGGTTCTGTGCCTGAGAATTAAACTGACATAAATCAAATTAACAGGAGAAAAGAACACGAAATATTTAAAACATTTTTATGTGCTCCTGGAAGTCTTCATAAGGAAAATGAAGATCTGAAAAAGCAGTTAGGACCAAAAACTTATTTACTTTTAAACAAAAAGATGCTAAATTTGTGGAGAAGTCACAATGTTACCTACCATCAGTAGTTAGCTGATTATTAATAAGAAAGGGAGCAAGGGGAATTAGACATAGAGCTTAATAAACTGGGGAGCACAAGCCTGTTTGCTTCACCAGGAAGCTACAGCTTCACATATTCCTGGGGATTCCAGCATTTCCGCACCAACAGGATGAAAGCTCCCCTCCTTTTCCCCTCTGATACCAGATTTTGGGGGGATGTAGGAGGAGGTGCTCAACCATAGAGGCTCATCAGTCAAACTGGGGGGTGTAAACCTATCAAAAACCCACAAAAGCCTGGGAAATTGATTGGTCATTTTGAAAAAGCACCTGGTTCATCCCAAACCAAGTTAATATAATCTGGCTCATTATATTATATGAGCGCCCTCTCTCTGGCTCATGACCTGCACTCACCCTGTGCACCCATGCATCCTCTCTCCATAGTCCTGTGGCTTTAGCAGCTGTGTGGCCAATGGCTGCACAGATGCCACATGCAGGCTCCAGGTGGGAGCCTGAATACCCCAGCACAACAACAGATTGCAGCCGGGAGCACAAGCTAAACTGGCTGGATGCAGGACTGAACTGAGCTTTAATATGGCCCAGGATCTGTGGACATTGACTTTATTTTTGGCTCTGATTTTCCATGGCAGGACAGACAGAGAGGGGACCTGCGGGCAGCCTTCCATGTGAATAAACCACTGTGCCACACCACGGCCTCCCGTGCATGGGTCCCTGGAATCCTTTCCTCGATCCCATGAAAGAGCCTGATCTCCACCAACGAGACAAAGGGGTTTGAGGGAGGGGCAGTAAACAGTGACACAGTGACTAGGAAATACATGGGGGAAATCTAATAGAAGGCCAGGGTTATTTTAGCAGGTCTGTTTGTACAGATTTATCTCAGCCTCAGATCCCAGTCGCCAGTAATGGTAATGTTCTTTGTGGTCCAGGAAGAGCTCCTTTGTCATGAGAAATTTTGTGACCTGCTTTTAGGTAGAAACCCCTTCAGCTCAAAATAATCAATATGCTAAAGCTATGTATTTTGGGTGGCATATTCTGACCAACTTCATTGCCCTTGAGCTACTTTTAAATAGTAAATAACTAATAGAAATGCAAAGCAATTCTTGCCTGTATACATGCAAATTAACTCTTTCAAGGGGAAATTCAATGGCTTCACTCTTCCCCTGAACCTTGGAAAAAGTCAGACTACCATTCATTCCCAAATTTATTTTTATATTCCTTTACTCCATATAAACTTGTGTTTCTTCAGCTTCTCCTTTGAACTGGTTATAACATCTTACTGGTCCCCTCATTAATAATTAATTAAAATTTAACGTCATCTTTAAAAAAAAATCTGTATCAGAGTCCTGTTTCACCTTTGTTGAAAATTATCCTTTAACCTTTCTGTTTCTGGTAAAACGAGGAGCACTTCTAGCTGTGGGCTTTTTCCAGTGCAACACAAAACTTAGTTCAATGGAGAGAGTATACATTTACCTTATTAGAGATTTCATCACAGGCCCTGGCTGGTGTTGCTCAGTGGATTGAATGCCGGCCTGAGAACCAAAGGTTTGCCAGTGGATTCCCGGTCAGGGCACACGCCTGGGCTGCAGGCCAGGTCCCCAGTAGAGGGCGCTCGAGAGGCAACCATACATTAATGTTTCCCTGTTTTTTCCTTTCCCGTCTCTAAAATTAAATAAATAAAATCATTACAAAAAAAGAGGTTTCATCATATGTTTATTTTATTTTTCAACTGTACATCTGGTAATCACATCAAAAGAAATCTAGCTTTCAAATGTTAGATAAGGATAGTAATAAAAGGCTTACATTTACTGTATACTTAATAGGTTCCAGTTACTATTTTAAGGACTTTATTTGCATTATTCTTATGAAGTAAGTCCTGTCTGCAATCACAAGACAGCTATTTCACTGTCTTCGTTAGCATTACTTTACTTCTTGCTGGGCTGTACTGTCCAAGCAAATGGTTTGATTGCACATTATAGGAATTTCTCAGCATTTTGTCAGTGGGAAGCATTAATAGTTTGTACTCTACAATTCTTTGAATCATATTGAAACCAGAAAAGCTGGTGTTCATGCTGCCTGTCACTCCCAGAACAAGTAAGCAAAGACAGGAATTGAATCTTTATGGGCACTTTATTCAGATGGCCAGTGATCTGAGGAGACGGTGGGTTATGAACCCTAGGAGACAGCCTTACATTCCATTTCAAATGGACCCTTTTTATAAGGAGAAGAAAAGTGTGGCATAGGATTTGGAATTCAGGTTAAAGCTTACTTAGAGAAAAAGCTGCAGCATTCTTCCATCTGTTGACCAGTGAGTCTTCATCTGTGTGCTGGGCAGTGGACATCTTACCACGGAGTACAATGGCTTAGATAGTGTTTTGATTGCTTGCAGTTCTTCTGGGGCACAAAGATGGGCCTGCTTGTGGTCTCCCAGAGTCAGAGTGGGTCATACTTCCAGTTCCTGAAGCAATAGTTTTATACATGCATTAATTACTAAGCTTATTGACTATTTACAACTAAAATTTTCCAACTTTTGGGTGCCCCGTTATCCCCCCAGTATTACTCTAAACTATTTTATTTTCATAAGATTATTTTTATATGGAAGTCCTTATTCTGTTGTTAGGTACGTATCCTATCATCGGACCATCTGGTAGGGGGCTTAGGAATACATTTAATTGCAGATCCACACAAGGGGGCACGTTGTGTGCAATAGCAAGCTCTGCTGAGGCACAGAACAGGTTCTAGCACAGCTGACAAAAGTTACACACTCTCGCCCTGGCTGGCATAGCTCCGTGGATTGAGCACAGGCTGTGAACCAAAGTGTCGCAGGTTCGATTCCCAGCCAGGGTACATGCCTGGTTTGCAGGCCATAACCCCCAGCAACCGCACATTGATGTTTCTCTCTCTCTCTCTCTTCCTCCCTTCCTTTTCTAAAAATAAATAAATAAACAAACAAACAAACAAACAAATAAATCTAAAAGAAAAAAAAAGCTATTCTCTCTTAAAAAAAAAACTTACACACTCTCCAGCTGGGGCTACATGAGTGACTTTTAAGGACAACATTTCCCTGTCCTTTAGAGTTACCACAGGCCCTTAATTATAAATATTGGAGTAGGTTATTTTCTTATTGATATGCTTAAACAAAGTGTAATTTTGAAGGCCTTCCAGGGGAGTATGAACACCTATAAGACATGAAGTGAAAGTTTAACATTTCCCGCAAGACAAAATTTAGAAATGTTTAGAACATTTATGCTACATATATCAAATATTTTTTATTTTATTTGAAAGGAACAAGTTCTTCATAACATGGGGTTAAACAAAAGTAATGTGGAAAGAATAAAAGTCATTGTTTTAAAAGATGACTTTTGGGTCTTCTGGAGGTTTAGTGGTCCAGTGTTCCTCTTGCTTTTCTTACTTTGGTGTGATAAATTTAAGGTTTTATTTTTGCCATCTTTATCGCAGTGGGGGTGGTGAGGAGTACGTCCCAAGCTTCAGTTCACTTTTCTTCTAGTTGGCTTTCTGGAGATGCTGTCATCCCAGTCTTGAGCCGCACCTCATGTCCAGGCTTAAAGGAATGTAGCGAACCTGTAGGGGAGAGGTCTCTAATACAGGCAAGGCCATCCATTACAGCTAAGGTCTGATTTAAGTGTTGTACATTTTTCTTTACCTTTACTTCTTGACTTACATACACATCTCCCACTCCAATCATAGCCCGAAATGGTCACCCATACACAATTTTATAAGGACTTAATTGAATTCCACTCTGAGGAGCCACCCTTATCCTGAGCAGGGCTGTAGGCAAAGCTTGATTCCAATGGAGATGAGTTTCTTGACACGGCTTGGCTCGACATTTTTTTTAAGATGTGATTCATTTTCTCTACATTCCCAGAAGCCTGAAGTCTCCATGCCATGTGGAGTCTTTACTTGATTTCTAAAAATTTACTAACGTTTTGTATAGCTTCTGAAACAAAAGCTGGTCCATTATTACTTTGGATGGTGCTGGGCAGGTCAAAACGAGGGGTTATTTCTTCCAGCAAGGCTTTCACTGTTTCTGAGGATTTCTCAGTTCTAGGATAGGATTCCACCCATTATGCAAAGGTGTTCACAAAGACTAACAAACAGTTCCCCTTGGACCCTGGGCTTCTTGGTAAAGTCTATTTGCCAGTCCTTAGGTGGGCACTGTCCTTGGTATTGTTTTCCTTTTCTTTTTTTTTTTTTTTGGTTGGGGACTTTGTCCTGGGGTTGCTCTTTTGGCACATAACATACTTAGCAATTATTTTTTGTGTGCCTTTAGAAATTCCAGGACCTGTGAACCACAGTGTAATATAGGTGGTTAATGAGCCCCTTCCTTAGTGAGTGGTCTTATGCAAATGAGTCACGACTGGCTTTATTGAATGTTTAGGAAGCAATATAACTTTTAAAAAAATTTTTTTAATTCACTATTAGCACCTTCTTTATTAAAACCCCAACCTTAAGCTTTCATATGCAGTTGAATATTCAGGTTCAAATCATCACAAATCCAGAACAGGTACCAAAGGCATTATAAACGTATTTTTAGCAGCCCTTTTCACTGCTCAGTCAGCCACATTGTTTCCTCTAGCCACTTCAGGGTCCCCTGTCCAACGCTCTGGGCAGTGTATAAGTGCCACCTATAAAGGCACCTGAACAGCTTCTAACAATTTTGAAATTTCTGTTGCATGCTTAATTTTCTTTTTAATGGAAGTTAATAGTTCTCTTTTTTCCATATTGAAGCATGTGCATGCAAAATCAGGAAAGTGTACCTTGAGTCTGTATACACATTCACTTTCTTTTTGTGCAACGATTCCAGTGCCCTCGTCAATGCAATCAGTTCACTTTCTGAGCAGAGGTTCCTGGCGGCAAGGCCTCGGCCTCCACGACTCCTTCCAGAATCACAACTGCACACCCGGGCTTCCTGTTTCCTTCGTCTGTATAACTGCTTCCATCTGCATAGAGAGTCCAGCCTGCTATTTTTTAGAGGTCCTGTAAATTAATTCTGTGAGAATAAACTCCATTAATTATCTCAGCACAGTCATGTATTAGCACAGCCGAGTCAGTCTCCATGAGAAGAGAGGCAGGATTTAACTTAAAGTTTTGAGGGAGACCTTAGGATTGTTGAGAATTGCTTGGTACCTGCCCCTTGTTTCAGCAGTGAGCCACAAATCTCCCTTTTGCTCCAGCAGGCTCAACGCTCGCTGGGGCGCATAAATGGTGATAGGCTGTCACAGGGAAAATTTTCATCTTCCTGTAAGAGCTTGCAGGTGGTTGCTCTTAAGCAGGCTGGCCACCCCGGACAGTGCGATCTGGTTTATTTGACAAGTATGCAGTGGGTTGTGGAAGGTCACTAATCATTTGGGTGAGGACTTCTAAGGCAATGGCCTGCCTTTCATGAACGTATAATTGAGAGAGTTTCAGTGGGTTTGGAAGCCGCCAAGGCTGTGCAGAAGCCAGGTGCACCTCCAGGGACTTAAAAGCCTGAGTGTGCTGCTTTGTCCATTCCAAAAGGGTTCTTTCAGAGCTTTTCCGATATAGAAAATGGAGCATGTGCCCAATAATACCCAGCAGTCTGGCCCTCTGGCCCTACTCCCACTGGAAGTTTTCACAAAGGGCATTGCCCTGCCCCAGTTGGTTTCACCAAAATTGCTTTCACCAAGTTTGGTTTCCCGATGGGTTCCAGATGGTGAGACCAGTTCAGGCGCACTTTGCCCAGTTCCCTCAGCCGAGTGAGGAGGAAGACCCCCCGGGCTGGAGGGGCTGTGGGCACGCTGACGGCGCTCACAGCAGCCGTTGTACCTAGATCTTCCTGGGCCCTCTCCTCCGAGCTTCCGCTAGTTTTCACAAGCAAATTCCCTTTTCTCTGCACCATTAATTTATTTCCTTTCAACCCTGCATCCTTATTATGTAAACTTATGAAAGTTTCTAAGTAAAGCATTTTGCTCCACTTTCTTGATTTTGACAAAACAGCTCTAAGTGTAGCATAATACAGTGATTTAAAGACCCATTCGGTAGCCGGCACTCTCCTGAGTCTAGATTATATAATCTGTAAGCCAAACAGTATTACAGCAAAAACCACTTTCTTTTTTCGTGGTAGGTTTATAAGCGTAAGTCGACCAATCAGCCAAAATTTGCCCCAAAGGGCTGTTTCCCAGAACAGAGGCTTTTTCCCTCGATTCTACTCACGGGGGACTCAAGAGTTGGAAAATTTTAGTTTTGGGTAATAGCTAATAAGCTTAGCAATCAGTGCACGTAAAAAACTGTTGTTCCAGTAACTGAATGTATGGTCCACCCTGACTCCAGGAGACCAGAAGCAGCAGCACCCTTGTGCCCCAGGAGGACTGCAGGCCATCAGGATGGTGTCTGAGCTGCTGTGCTGTGGGGGGAGAGCCCACCACCCAGGACACAGATGAAGACCACCACACAGGACACAGATGAAGACCACCACACAGGACACAGATGAAAGGTTGCTGCAGCTTTTTATCTGATTAACCTTCCCCTGAATTCCAAACCCCTTACCTACACTTTCCTTGTCCTTATAAACAGGTCCATTTGAAATGGAATGTAAGGCGGTCTGTTAGGGTCCATAGCCTGCCCTCTTCTCAGATCACCGGCCCCCTGAATAAAGCGCCCGTGAAGATCCAATCCCTGTCCCTGCTTATTGGGTCTGGTAGTGACAGGCAGCGTGAACACTGGCTTTTCTGGTTTCACTATGAGACAGAGCTCTGCAACATCATAAAAACCTGAAGGCACCTGAATTAAACCAGAAGATACCTTTTTACCAGACAGCTCTGTGAACCAGAAGGCACCTTAATTCCTGATGATCTAAGTCATGACCCAGGATTGTAACCTGAACCAGAAAGTGCAGCGATTCAGTCAAAAAGTGAAGACAATGGGAGGTGCCAAGAGTTGGAGAAGGGGAGTCCCCAAGTGAAATCACTTGGCAGCTGCTAGGGAGTCTCCAAATCCGAAACCCAGGGCCCCCAGTCCAGGCAGCCAATGGGACTCTATGCCAAATACCCAGACTTACTGGGAAGTCCTAATGTCTCTCCCAGAAAGGAGTCACCAGAATATAAAACTGGAAAAGCCGGTGTTGGTGCTGCCTGTCACTGCCGGACCCAATAAGCAGAGGCAGGGATTGAATCTTTACAGGCCCTTTATTCAGGGGGCTGGCGATCTGAGAAGAGGGTGGGCTATGCACCCTAACAGACCATCTTACATTCCATTTCAAATGGACCCTTTTTATAAGGAGAAGAAAAGCGTAGGCATCAGATTTGGAATTCAGGGAAAAGGTTAATTAGATAAAAAGCTGCAGCATTCTTCCATCTGTTGACTGATGATTCTTTGTCTGTGCCGTGGGTGGTAGCCTTCTCTCTGTGGAGCACAGTGGCTCAGACACCAACGTGATGGTTTGCAGTCCTCCTGGGGCACAAAGGGGGCACTGCTTGTGGTCTCCTGGAGTCTGAGTGGGTCACACCTTCAGTTGCTGAAACAGTAGCTTTTCGCATGCGTTAATTACTAAGCCTTTTGACTATCACCTAAAACTAAAATTTTCCAACTCTTGAGTTCCCCACCAATATAATTTAGCAATAAAAAATAAAATACTCTCATTTCTTTGCTACAACATAAGTCCATGTTACAACATGAATGGACCTTGAAAACATGCCAAGTGGAAGGAGCCACTCACAAAGGATTACATTTGTATGATTCCATTTACATGAAATATACTAGATGTGGAGACTCACTCGAACCTCCAGAGTTCATTTAAAGATTATTAAAAGTTTTTTTATTGATTGATTTTTTTTTTCTTAGAGAGAGAGAGGAAGGGAAAGAGGAACATCGATTTGTTGTTCCACTTATTTACTCATTGGTCGATTCTTGTGTGTGCCTTGACCGGGAATCAAACCACAACCTTGGCATATGGGGATGATGCTCTAACCAACTGAGCTGTCTGGCTAGGGCCCATGTAAAGATTACTTTAAACTGAAGACCGAGATTCCTTTCCAGAGCCTCTTTATCTGAATAAAAGACAAAGCCTTCCTTTCACATGTAAAACCGTCGTAAATCCCCTCAGGGAGCCTCACTCCCAGGAAGAAGACTGGCCACGCACATGCACTCCGGGAAGGGAAATTGCGTCAGATAAACCTTCATCACAAATGTTGCTGCTGTTGCTGGACAGGGGTCCTGACCCTGAGCAGGTCTGCCAAGGGCCAGCCTGTGGTGTCTGGGTTCTTGAGTTCAAGCAGGAAAGATTTCACAACACGGGTCCAGGCGACTCTGAGGGCGCAGTTACCTCATAGTTTGTACATACAAGCTGGGGGCAGTGAAACTGGGAAGAGCCTAGGGTAGAAGAAGCAACAGGGGGGGCCTAGGCGGGGCTGACTCAGCTCACCGAAAATGCCAGAGGAAAGGAGGCCTTGGAGACAGGCTCAGGGGGTTAGCCCTGGACAAGCTGCCACTGCCCATTGCTCCCCTGATTGCAAATCTCGGGGTCCCTTAGAGTTTAGGGGATGTGTGCCTATGGGGAAGCAGTGAGGGGAGAAGAGGGGAAAGGGGACAGTGCGGCTGCTCCCCAGAGGAACAGCACATGTGCTGGGTCCTTTGTCTTGAGGCTTTTGTCTCTCTCTTGCAGGTCCCACCTCCCCATCTCAGAGGAGGTCTCAGAGGAGGGTTTCAGCAAAACAGGCATCAGTTTTCCAGGTTTGCCCTTTCAGGGTTGTTGTCTCCACTACTGGTCAATAACAGGGCAGGGGGTCGTTAGTCATTGTAACCGATCCTGGCATTGCCCACCTGGTTTTGCTGCTTTTCTGGGTCTGAAGCTGAAATACAGCTGAGGCCTAGATGTTGTCTCCAGGGAGGTGACCTTCTGCATCTGGCTGTGAATTGCTCAGCCATTGGGTTCAGCTCTCTGTCTCAGTTCCCTATTCCACTTGCCAAGGAATTCTCCTAGCTTCTCACTATCCAGTCTCAGTGGTTGTGAAATAATAAATATGAAAGGTCTGGTATTTAGTACATGCTTAGTAAATCATAGAATCCCTCACCCCTGGAAGATTCCAAGGCTAGAAGCTAGGATGTATCTGGCCTTTAGATCTGGTATTATCACCAATTCACGAAGTTATGGAACCATGCAATTGGAAGGGACCTTCAAATAGACACCATTTATTTGAATAGTCTTGCGTTATAGATATAAAAACTAAAGTTCATAGCTGGACTGGAGGTCACATCTCCTGAGTTTAGTGCTCTGCCTGAGCTTCTTCATTCATAAAACCAGGAAAATAATACCTTTACCTACTTGTCTCATAGGTGGCCTCTAATCTTACATACATATTTGAGAACTCTTTAAAAATGCAAGATGTAATTATTATTGTTGTTAATTCTAGATGGTGTTATAATTGTTGGGATTTGTAAGATTTCCTTCCATCAGGTTGAGAAGGATGCATCTGTGGGAGAAACGGTCTGTACCACAGTGAAACCCACACCCGGAGCCCTGAGTAAGCAGGTGAGTGATGCAACTTCTGCAGCAGAACTCTTCCGGCCTCCCCTTGAACCCAGTTTCATCTGTTAGAGGCAGACAACCTTCCTAAGCTGTCATCACTGGTGGAAGATCCCTCAGAATCAAAACCAGCAGCTAAAGTAGACTCGCCATCAAAGAAAAAGGTGTCCACAAGAGAAGCCAACACTGGGGACCTGATGATATTTACCTAGATGACTTAAAGGCCCTAGAACCTGAGGATGAAGCTCTCCTAAAAGTGACTTAGACCCTGGTCCTGGTTCCACGCAGCGGCCTGAGTCAGACTTTCTGCCTGGCTCCCACGGTCCATGGGATGTGCAGCAGCAAGAGTGGCATTGTGTGCCTCTCAGGTTCTGCCATGAATTTGCTTGATGTCACCTTCTCCCTTTGTGGGGACCTCAGTGAGAACAGAGAAATTTCTAAAGAAAAATTCACGAAGCATATCATTGCTTATCACAAATGTGCAGAAAACTCTGGACTTAGAGGCAATCATAACCTTGTAATATGGATATATAACCTCTAATAAAACCGGGCTTTGGCTGCTCCCATGATCCTTAGCTTGAAAGTGTTCCAGAAGAGTTTGCCTAAGGCCACTGTCAAGTCGTGAGTCAAAGATCAGATGCCAAAGAAATCTGGCATTTTATCTTTGGTTAAATCTGGTGGTTTTGGTGTAAGAGAGAAAGTGTAACCCAACTGCCACCAGAGGCCAAGGAAGTGAAACCCGAGGTGCTACCCCCTCAGTGACCTGCCAATAGGGACAATGGAGCCAGCCAGTGGCAGGCCAGCAGAGGATAACTCATCCAGTGAGGAGGAGTCATAGGAGCTTGAAGAATCAATCAAAGTGGACCCCGGCCCCACGGAGTCCCTGAGCCACAGCATCATGACCATGACCATGACCATGACCATGGCCCTGTAGAAGGAGTCTCTCCACCTCTCCTCAGACCAGATCACAAAAGCTCCGAGATGGCCCAAATGATGTCATATTTAGTATTACAACCCAGTATCAAGACACCTGCTGCTATGCAGGCACCATTTACTTGTGAAACTGGAATAACAAGATCATCATTTCTGATACATTCAGAACAATAACCAAGTCTGATGCTTTGGAACAGATTGTTCATCATCTGTTCATCATCCCTGGGCTCATCATCCCTGACCCGTATGGCTCAGTTGTTGGGCATCGTCCCACAAAGCAAAAGGTTGCCAGTTTGGTTCCCGGTCAGGGCACATGCCTGGGTTGTGGGTTCAGTCCCCAGTTGGGACACTTACAAGAGGCAACTGATTGATATTTCTCTCTTACATTGATGTCTCCTTCTCTCTCTTTCTCCCTCTCTTCCCACTCTAAAAAATAAATAAATAAAATCTTAAAAAAAAAACCACTTGGTATTGCAAAGCTCTCTCACACCACCATCAAGAATGGCTACAAGTGTCTGTACTGCTGGCCGACATGACTCGTGGCTACCTGCACTGGGTCAATGGCGAGGGCACACGATCTTGCTGTGGGGTCCTCTGATGCTGTCCCTCAGCAGCTTGTTCTCTACCTTTCACAGGGAAGTGATGGAAAATAAACCAGAGAGATTCAACATCGAGTGTCTAAATGACATCAAGAATCTGTTGGTCCCACCTAAGCAGCCCTTTTAGGCTGCCTTTGGAAACCATCCAAAGGATGTCTATGCCCACACACAAGTGGGTTCTAGATCGCAGAATGTTCACTGTGAACCCCAAGAGTGAGTTAGTACAAGAAAGGACCCAAGGAAACAAATCACCATGTCACAGACTGAGCAAGCTTTTGGAGCACACATTCTCACTTCTCAATAAGGAACAGAATTCTGCCTTTCCTGCCCCAAATTCAGCTCCTTCTGCTCCAGGTGAGATCCAATCCCCAAAGTGGACCTGCATGCCCTGGGCTGAGGCAGCCCCTGTGTGTGGGGGTCTCAGTCTCCCAACTTGCAAC
Organism: Phyllostomus discolor; assembly: GCF_004126475.2. Lineage (NCBI taxonomy): Eukaryota > Metazoa > Chordata > Mammalia > Chiroptera > Phyllostomidae > Phyllostomus > Phyllostomus discolor. Next base: position 63,940,556 of record NC_040915.2, read on the forward strand.
TAGGGAAGGTGACCTACTGGACAGAAGACACTGGGCTCCCCTCCCAGCCACAGGTGCAGGGCAAGACCCGTGTTGACAGCCAAGTACCAGCAAGGACAAGGCGAGCTCCTGCAGTCGAACTGCCATCTACTTCACCCTCTTGGACTTGTAGCTCAGTGCCCCAGCAGGAGAAGCAAGGGGAGCTCGGACCTGGGACATGAGGTCGGAGGCCTGGGTTCATGTCACAGGTCCATTCTCACACATGCTTTGTGTCAAGGTGTGTGCTGAGTGCTCTTTTAATTGCATAATTCAAAAGGGAGAGAAAAGGAGCTAAATAAGAGTGGACCAGAATATTGCACAAAGTAAAGTGTTATAATTTCCCCCACCCATCCAAAAAAGATTTCCTTCCATCAAGCAAGTTGGAGTAGATTCATATCTACTAAATTTTTCCTAAATTCACACTTTGAGAAAGGATAGAATTTGGAGCAATTGCTACTATTGTAATTAATCATTACAATAATCAGTTTATCATTAAACCATTTAAATGTCTTTATAACAAGATATCTAAGCCTTAGCAGATAGATTGTTCATTTGAATCAAAATAAAATTCCAAAAGAAATAAAAATGTTTTCTATATAGTTCCACATAATAAGCAGTTGAAGAGATTTACTCTTTTTTTAAAAGATTTTATTTATTTATTTTTAGAGAGGGAAGAGAGAGGGAAAGAGAGAGAGAGAGAAACATCAATATGCGGTTGCTGGGGGTCATGGCCTGCAACCCAGGCATGTGCCCCGACTGGGAATCGAACCCGTGATGCCTAGTTGGCAGCCCACACTCAATCCACTGAGCTATGCTAGCCAGGGCCAAGGGATTTACTCTTACAGAACAAAAGCAAAGTTTAGGAATGTCTTCTCTTTGTAATGACTTCAGTGGTGGAATTAATAAATATATTTATGAGAAAAGGAAAGGAGTAGATATTCCTAGATTTGTTCTCAGTGAAAATGAGATTATTTCCCACAGCTGAAACACATAAGAAGACCTCCCCCCAACCATCGCTACTGGAGTTTACATATACAAATCTATAAATTCCTGGTTGGCTCTTTACATCAAGGCTTCATTTATTCTGAATGCTTCATTCACTTTCATCTTCTAGTTTCAACTTCGAGCATCCTCTTCCTTAAAGAGAAGGTAAGGTTTCAGGAAGCTCAGGGTAGGGGCTGGCTTGCTTTGGAATAGGACTGGAAGTTGGTCCCCAGAGACAAGGTCAACAGCCCAGACCACTGAACTGGAAGAATCAGAAGGCCTGGGTAGTTGTTCTGCCACCGCCATCTGGACTTCAAGGTTCCCTGCGAATACGAGGTTACACTACATATCTTGTAGTTGTAAAAATCTGATTCTATAGGTAGCCCCAGCCCTAGCAGCTCTAAGGACAGCTAAAGGGAAAGGAAAATAGGAAGTGAACAGAGAAGAAATGGGGAGTGAGATATCTACAAAAGGTTGGCAATAGGGAGAAAAAGGTTATAGGTAGGGCTTGATGCCAAGAAATTGCTGTCCCCAAGATAGAAGTGGAATGGTGGGGACGGAGATGAAAAGTCTTATTTCTGTTTACTTTCTATGTTTTTATCTCAACCATCTCTTAGAGTGCACACTTAGTGCAGTCAAATGGCGTGGTGGTTTGTCCTATTAATCATCTGAAACTTGACTTAAACCAATCATTGCTTTGTACCCTTTGGTTACAGAAAATCTCCAATCAAATAAACCAAGATGACTTGTATTTTATTTTTCTCCTGTTGGACAAGCAACCCTGCAAAAGTAAAGGGGCGAGTGCAAAGAACAGGACAGCCAAGGTAAGGAAGGTTTCAGAGAAGCCCGGGTATCCCAGAAGAGGACTGGGACCTGCTGGGGCCTGGGTCGACTGGATTTCCCAGGATCCTTTGCCCCATGTCGTCCCCACCCCCTTCGCCCAAAGCCGCTCTGTACGGCGACCACCCCACTTCCCAGGGTCCGCGTGCGGCCTGGGGCACGCCCAAAGCGGGAGCAGATCGGCCACGCTTTCTCCTCCGTCGCTGAGACACCTCCCCCTCGACTGCGGCGGCTCCCACCGACTTCCCCCGGCCCCTTCCCTACCGGGCATGCCCAATGCGGGCGCAGCTAGGCCCCGCCCCTATCGTGTTGTCCCCGCCTCCTCTGCCGCATCGGCCCCGCCCCCTCTGCCCAGGGCAGCCGGGCTCCGAGCCAGTCGACTTCCCACCGCCCCGCGCGGCCCGGGCATGCCCAGTGCGGGCGCAGTGGCCTCGGCCCTGGAAGCGCCCGGGCGGCAGCCGGCGGTCGGGCGGGGAGGATCCCAGCGGCCGGCGGTGGGCTAGAGGCCGGGCCGTGGCCGGGCCGGGCCCAGGCGGCTGAGCTGCCGGGTAGGTGAAGTCTCCGCGGATCCAGGCCACTGGCGCGCGGCAGGGCCCTGGGTGTAAGGAGAGTGTGGTGAGAGTCCTGAGGGTCAGTCAGCAGGGCCCGAGCTCGGGGTCTTGTGGTTGCGGGAGTGACTCGGGGAGGGTCCCTCGGCTGGAAAGAGAATGCCCAGGTGCGGCGCGGCTGTCCTTAGGCTCCGTGTGACCCAGATGAGAGGTGAGCGGCTCCGCGCCTGGTGCCCAGCCGTGGCTGCGGAGGGAGACCACGGCTTTCATTCGGTTTTTGCCGAGAAACTACGGAGAGCCGCGTCTGAGCAGACCTGGAGCCATTCCAGGAGCCTGTGAAAAGGAGGGTGCTCACCTTTCCTGCACCTGGAGTGAGTCTGACCGCTCCCTGCCTTCCGCACTTGGGGTCAGTGCCTCACTAGATACCTTCCAAATTCCAGTGAATGGGGAGCATTTAATGGCCAGGTGTATTGCCAGGATTAAGAAACATTTTGTCCGTGGGATGCTTCAGGTAAACAACAGTCCTCTGGAGTAAAGGTCCAGCTGAGCTGGAACACCAGAGTTTTCAAGTTTGCTCTAACCTTTCACTTTGCTGTAATCTTGGGTTAGGCGATTTATCTTTGGATTCTCAGTTCCTCCATTTGTAACCTGATGTGAACTAGATGCATCGCCTGCCCTTCCAGTTTAGTGGGAGTGTTCTCCCTAAGCCTGTGTGGTCTCTAATTGTGACAAGTTATTTTTTCCCCACGCCCCAGCAATTTGCCAAACCGATAATTCACCAGATAGTCCTGTAGGATGACTGCTAAGATCTCCACATAGAATTGAAATGACTTGTCTCTCAAAGGCCACTGCTGGTCAGTAGGTAACCTGCCACTTGGTACATGCAGAAGCCAGGTGTTAATGGCCATGGTTCAGATAACAAAGCTGCCCTGGACTGGGCTCTGACATGCTTCAGGCTCTCTGCCCTTTGAGAAATCCGGACTAAGTCATTGGCTTTTGGCTTCCTTAGGCTCCCAAGCTAGCTCATGCTGTAGTGGGATTATGTTTATGGAGGAGTTTCTGTTTTCATGTTATTGCACGTTATACTAAAAGCAAAAAAAAATGAAGATTTTAATACCCTTACTGTACAGATTAGGAAGTAGCTGGTTAACAGTGAATTCATGATAGGCTTTTACAAACTAGTGTCTGTGTGTCAAAATTGGACATTTTGCTTTTCCCCTGGCACTGAGTAATCTATCACTCTGAGATGCTTTTGTATTTGTTTTTAATTGGGAGTCTTAACCGAAGTTTCTTCCTAGAAACCACTCTACCTGAAGTTGAGTGCATCTGTGTAGGATTTGACCTAAGGGGGCAGGGGTTCATTCTGTGTTGTGCAAGTCACCCTGCTGCTGTTGTCTTCCCTCCTCTTTCAGTTCTGGGCGGCAGTAGTCCTGTAGGGTCAGTTAGGGACAGGATGGTGGAGTGGTGGTAGGTCAGGGAAAGTGTGGTTGTTTTGAAATTTGAGGTTTAAACAAGCTGCCTGTGAAATTCTGTCATTATGATCTAGCTCTAAACTGACAATACCCTAGGATGGTTTAGTCAGGGTTGACACCTTTGGAATCCCAAGTTCTTAATAAAATTTTGAAAATGGATTTTCCATTCCCCTTAAAGACAGTAAATGGGAAGATAGGTTTTAAGACTGTTTATACATATGAACTTTCAGGTTCTTAACTTTGGAAGCTAGATTTCTCATTTAGCTGAGAAATAAAATGGTAACGCTGTAGTGAGTTAAGGAATGTTTATGCATGTGAACTTTTTTGACCTAGTTTAAAATCCACTGTTTCTTGCATGCTTATTAAAATGGCACTTGTATGTTAATATATTTAAAATTGGAAAGCATACAGAGACCTATTTGGAGATCAGGGTGGGAAATTTCACATCATACCTTGAATGCAACTGTGTGCTGGAGGGCCTTGTATATGAAGTGCGTATTTAATAGTTTTGTTAGAACTTTCATCTTGCTCTTGTATTTTCATTCAAGTGCTTGAGGTTGTACGTCAAGCATAAATACAGCGTAAGAGGATGCTGGAATGTGTAGGGGAGGCAGTTAATGACAGCAGGTCCCAGTGAGGCGACTGCTAGTCCCACAACAGTGTACTCCTATGAAAGAGAAAGGGTGGTAAGTGAGTACAAAATAGTTTATCAATTGCAGATGTCAGTAGTTACAGGGATAATCTTACTTCATTCACTGTCCTGGTGTCTCAGTGCTGGAGTCTGCTGCCCTCCTATTAGAGACACGAGTATGTGGAAAATGGCATCATGCAGAAATGTACATGAAGTAACTTATCTTTAGGTAAATATCCCCCCCCCCCCCATTATGCTCTGTGTGTTTCCAGGTTCTTCATGATGAAAGATTTTGGGATGCCTCTCTCTCTTCTATGTAGTTGGTAGCGTGGGTGGTGGAGAGATGGCCGACAGTGTCAAAACCTTTCTCCAGGACCTTGCCAGGGTGAGTATGTCAAGCCACCTCTTGATACTTTTGCTGTGGAAACTGACTAGGAAGTCTTTTAAGTGTTTTAGAATTGATCTGCTATTTGTTGCGTCTTTCACGTAGAGGTTTTCATCCTAATCCACTCTTCTCAAGAGACAGGCATTATCCTGCATCTTGCAGAAGCTCAGTAGATTGCTCTAGTGTCTCCAGTATTAGAATTCTGGCCAGCTTGGGTCCAGAGCCTTTTTTTAAACTTTATTTTGGAATAATTTTAGACTTACAGAATAGTTGCAAAATGGTACACAGCTCTTCTGTATACTTCACCAGGGTTTGCCAGTGTGAACATCTTCTCTAATCATGATATGTCGGTCAAAACTGAGTGGCGAACATTGGTTACGTTACTGTTACCTAAACTGTTTCATTTGGATTTACATTAGAGAAACCCCCACCTCCGTTCTACAAGGTGCAGATGATGATGCTCAGGAAAATGTCCCAGAAAGATCTGTTTAGAACCTAGCCACCCAAATTTCCAGTAGCATGAACTTCTGTTACGGTGGATGTCTGAGGCCCAATGTCCAAGTTGTGGCCCCTCTAGCTATATTCCTAAGAGCAGGAGAGAGGCCGCCTCTGAAGGGGAAGGCAGGGGGCAGGGCTGGCGCTGGCGCTGGGGCTGGGAATTGATTTCTCAATGGGAATGTTTGAAAGTTTATTATCTTTGAGTTAAAGGGAAATTGAGGGGCTTGGGAGGGCCAAAGAGACATCATGCAATGCGATCCACTTTTAATACCTGTACCTCCTCGTCTTGCCGTTCTGGTGTGATAACATTTCAGCCCCGGGTCCGTTCTGCACTGTGCATTTTACGTGTCTGTCTGCCCCAAGAGACTCAAGTGTCTCAGGTGGGGATTCTGTCTGCATTCCAGCACATGCTGGGCCCTCAGCCCTTTGAACTCAACTGTCTTGAATACTTAAACTATTTGTAGAAAATTCAGAAGTGAAAAGCAAAATAAGACTAAAAGTTACTTATAGGTAAAGATCAGATGCAAGCCAATGCAATGTATGATCTTATCAGTCAGTAGTTCATACACTTGCCCTATTCTCTGTATCCTGGCAATTATCTCCAAAATGTGTTGTAGCCGATAGCAGTAAGTGAAAATGCCCTCCTTAGCCCCGGGCTGGCCACGGCCTCCAGGTTGCCTTTGTGTGCTGTTGCTTCCTGAAATCGAACACCCCCATGCTACAGCTCTGCTTTGGACATAGGTGTCGTGGCACTTAATTAAACTAATTTTTGTTGCTGTTTACTTGTATGCTTCTCCTGCCAAGTTCTGTTTCTTGAGCTTTTCCACGCGGCCAGTGTCTGGCTCACTGAAGATGGCTTGGTATCTGGATGGGTAGGTGAGAGAGTGCGGGCCTGCACTGGGTGAAGTGCGGTTCTGGTGCTTGCAGTAAACAGTAACCTTCCTGCTGCCAGAGCGCTTCCAGTGTGGTCGGCAAGTGCCTCCGTCACTGTCTTTATAGACGTGACAACCCTGTCCCCCATCGTACACTCTTTAAGGACATTTTCCTCCAGCTGTACTGCCATGCTCTTTCTGTCTCATTGGCCTGTTCTTTCCCTGCAGCTTTTCACATTTTCACAGTAAGTATTTCTTTGTGTCTTTCTCTAACCTTGGTCTAGCCCTGGTCCTTTTTAGAAGTCAGCGTTTAATTTATCCTTGTGTCACTAGTTTAGTACAGGACATTGATCATACTATAGGCATTTGATTGATATTCGAAGAGTATAAGGGAGGGCAGTAACTTGGCTTTATAGTGTTGATTTGTGTGGAGGGATTAGAAAACCACTGTTTTGCAACCGCGTTCTTTAAGATTGACTTGGGCAAGAATTGTCGGTGGATGCTGAATCTAGGTAAGAGGACTTGAGTGGGATATTTGGCTGGTCAGAGCGTTCAAATGGTCTCAGAAGTGGCTGTCCACAGATTACAAATTAGTTGCAAGAGGAAAAACCTGCAACCATACTAAGGATAAGCCAGATAACACCTTGACTGAGTTTATAGAATTAACACCACCAGCAAGGACTGACGGACACTGCGTGCCTCTGGATGTAATACCTGGGAGAGCACAGTTAGGTGACAGTCCAGCCACAGATATGTAACCTGGATCCAGCCATAAGGAAACGAACCTAAGTTGAGGAAATACCACCAAATAACCAGCCTGTATACTTCAAAAAGAAAAGCAGGCTAAGGAGCTGTCCCTGAGCCGAGGACACAGAGAGACGTGGCAGACTGAATACACCCAGGGTTCTGAACGGAAGTCTGACGCTCAAGGGGGAACGTACTGCAGAGGACATACCGGGGCAAATGGAAGAACTGCAACGTGGACTGTAAGATTAAAGTATTTCAATATTAAATTTCTTAGGTTGATACCTGCCTTGTAGTGATATAAAAGAATATTACTGTTCATTATTTAGGAAATGCACACCGAAGAATTGAAAGCAAAGGGACATGATAGAGCAACCTACTCATGATTTGGAAAAAGCGTGTATATATATATATATAAAATAGTAAATGTGGTAAAATATTAATTTGGTGAATCTGGAGGAAAGGGTACTAGGAAGTTTTCCATTCTTGCAACTCTTCTGCAAATTGAGAATTATCTTTTTTAAAACATCAAACTTCCCTTAAGCCACATAGCAAAGTAAATGCAATGGTTTCTACTGTGATTTCACTTTACTGCATATAAATTTGGGAAGTATTCTCTGATCCATAATTTTCCCTCTTTAAAACTAATATTCTTGCCTATAGGGAATCAAAGACTCCATCTGGGGAATTTGTACCATCTCAAAGCTTGATGCACGAATTCAGCAAAAGAGAGAGGAGCAGCGTCGGAGAAGGGCAGGCAGTGCCCTGGCGCAGAGGAGGGCCCAGAGCACAGAGAGGAAGCAGGAGAGGTGAGGAGGGGAGGCTGGTGTTGGGGCATCTGAGCTGTCTCCCAGAAGGCACTCAGGCAGCGACCCGTCCTCAGCACACAATCAAAACCCTGTGTCGTGACTTGGAGTTTTAGTATCCCCTTCTTTTTGTACTTTCTGCCCCAAAATGTTATCAGTGATTCGCCCCCATATTCCCACACTGAATTAAACTAGGCTCTAGTGATAATCCTTGCTCAAATGCCATGGTCTTTTTTTTTTTTTTTTTTAATATCAGAATGGTGAATAGAGAACCACAAAAAATTATTTTCTAGGAAACCCTATGTGGATTTATTTATTGATAGAACCTCAGACAGCCTCTTTCCATCTTCTCTAGTCTTGGGTGTTGGAAAAGAAATTTTTGCGTTAAGAAAAGCTGCTTCTCTGGAAATATTTTTAGTCTTTTCTCACTGATTGCCGTGAGGAGAACATAACAACAGGTACTGGAGAACGAATACCAGTGAGAGATGTAAACTGGAGAGCTACTGCGTGACAGCACGGGAACAGCCCATGTGCCTTACGAGCTAAATACCTGTGGTCTTTTCCAGTGAGCCACGTATTGTCAGTAGAATTTTCCAGTGCTGCGCTTGGAATGGCGGAGTATTCTGGGTAAGTTCTTTTTTCTTAACTTCCAGGCGCCTTATAAGCATCCTTAGATCGTTGCTGTTAAGAGTTAACTGTCTTCTTTAAACTGAGACAAGTAGCTCTCACCTGCTCACACATGCTTAAGAACATAACTCAGGATTCTGTGCAACTGCGGTGATTGTATTCTCACTCGGGGACCACTTGAGTGTAAATAAACGGCTATCCCTGAAAGAAAGGGAGAGCATTTTAATTTTTCCTAAAAATGACTTACAAGTTTTAGTGTTGTCACAGGTTAACCATTTCTCTTGACACGGGACATTTTGGCTGAGAGCATCTATGGGGGGGTCAGAGGGGAAGGACGGGTAGACAAGGGCAAGGCTCTCCTCCCATGTAGTCATGGTGGCCTATGAGAACTGACATCTGCTCAAGTGCACACCAGGAGAGACGGCCTGCAAGTCACTGAGAACCAACGCAGGCTTAGGTGAAATTTGAGTACTTGGAAGAACAGGTAGTTAAATATTTCCTTTGACTTGGAATTCACTATAATTCAAGTTTCCTTAATTTAAACATTTTACAGATGTTTCAGGTGTTAGCTTGAATTCGTCAAATATTACTGTGTGTTTAGTCCTGAACGCTATTTGAAAAGTCCTACTCTGCCCGCGAAAGTGTTACTGTGTTCATGGGCGGTGTCAGGTTTGTGCCTGTCAGTTGGAGTAATGGGAACAGGCACGGGTCCAGTTTTGGTGTCCCTTCAAGCCTTCTAATTTATAACGTCACCTCCATCTGGAAAATAATTACCCTGAAACTCAGAACTCTTGTTTTAAAGAAGGGCTTTTAATGTTGACCTCACTGCTTCTTCCCTTTAGCTCAGTCTCCTCCTGTTCTATCGCGTGTTCATTCCTGTGCTTCAGTCGGTAACGGCCCAGATTATCGGTGAGTGCCTGCGGTGCCGTCCGCTGGGATGGAGGCAGGAGGCTGTTTCTTGTCTCCTTGGGGTACTGGACGCTTCCTGCATACCAGGCTTTCGGGATGTTTTTAACTCAAACCTCTCAACAACGCTTTGAATGGGTATTATTAATAGATACCATTTTATGGGGAAGAAAAGGAAGTGAGTTACCGAGGTTAAATCATTCGTGAATGGCAGAGCTGGGGTTTACACTCAGGTGGTTTCCTGAGTATTGGGCACTGTTAGTCACTGACATCTCAGCCACCACCAGGTAAGCAGCCCCTATCCATGGCCACTCTGAAGGGGAGTGGCGGCCAGAATATGGTGTCTCTCCAAAGAGTAGGACCGTCTAAAATAGGTACCATGACGTGCTGGTAAGGAACAAAGCTGTGTGGGGGCCGGGGTGGGTCAGAGTGGGGGAATAGTCACAACTAGGGGCTCCCTATTTGGTCTTCTGGTTTTCCATTTCTCCAGTTAAACTAATAACTCCTTTTCCTTTTCTTAGGTGATCCCTCTCTACACGGAGATGTTTGGTCGTGGCTGGAATTCTTCCTCACGTCGATTTTCAGCGCTCTTTGGGTGCTCCCCCTGTTTGTGCTTAGCAAAGTTGTGAATGCCATTTGGTTTCAGGTAGGTCCAGGGCAGAATAGAGGCTGGGTCCTACAGTACGAGGGTGGACAGGTGGCGGGCTTTAGCCTGTGAAGTTAGTGGCCATGCAGGGAGCAATCTTACAGCCTTTCTTGGTCAGGCGGGCAGCGGGTGACGTTTGTGCTCTTGTAAAATGGGATTATTGTCTCAGGCCACCAGAGCATCTCATTGCCAGATGTCCAGGGGCTTTTCTCACCTGGCAGGTCCAAGGGCAGATCAGTGGCCTTAGCTTTGGGGCTGGATGTTGAGACCATTCAGTTCCTGTTTGGGTGAGCCACTTTCTCTGTTACAGGATATAGCCGATCTGGCATTCGAAGTGTCAGGAAGGAAGCCTCACCCGTTCCCTAGTGTCAGCAAAATCATTGCTGACATGCTCTTCAACCTTCTGCTGCAGGCTCTTTTCCTCATCCAGGTGAGGCTGGCCTTCTGGTCATATGGACACATTTACAAAGACAAGGTTCACCAGGGGGAAGTTTACAAAGACAGGGTATTTGCATTTATGTTGGGGCAGGTGATGATTTATGGGAGATGATGATTTTTAAATCATTTTTTTACAGAAACAACTAGGCAATTTAAAAAATCAAAAATCACAGAGTGATAGGAAACATGAATTTACCTGCTCTTTCCTGCACCCCCCGCCCCACCTGCCCCAGCCCGCATTCTCTACTCTCCTGCTCTTGAGGCACTTGAAAAGCAACCGTGTGGCTATCTAGGAAGAGAGTAATGACTCAAAGTATCAGGTGAATCTCGGTAGGTCTCTGAAGCTCCAGAATTAAGATTTTCCCTGTTTATTCTTTAGGGGATGTTTGTGAGTCTCTTTCCCATCCACCTTGTTGGTCAGCTGGTTAGTCTTCTGCATATGTCCCTTCTCTACTCACTGTATTGCTTTGAATATCGTTGGTTTAATAAAGGTAAGTCCATCTAAAGAAACTCAGAACTTGGAGGCCCCGTTTGGAAATGCTGCTGCTAAGCAGACTTCCTAAAACTATTGCATAGGCCCTCGGCAAACTGTCTTTGGAAGGAAGCAGCATCTTTGGCAAGGGGGGACTTACCTTTGGGTTTTGGGATTTAGGCCTTAACTTGGATGCTGAGGGTTACAGTAATGCAGCATTCCCTCTGTGGTGCTTAATGTGATGCAGGTCTGAGCCGTAAGTCAGCATAAATGAGCACGAGATATTCTGAATTAGAGAAATTAATTTAATGTCAGCACATTCAGATTCTTTTGGATATTTTAAAAGCCCTTGGCATATTTGTCTGGCTATGTGTGGTTGAAAGAGGTTAATTTCTAGGTGGTGGCTGCCTTTTTATTTGCTATCATGCTTTGCTTTAGAACTATTCCTGACAAAGGGTGTTGGAGTTAAACTCATGATGCACTTAGCCTGCCAGCTTTGAATTCTGATTACTGAGTCGTAAAAACTTTGCATAGAAGCTGTGCATCAGATTTGGACAATTCTGAATTATATGCTTTAGCTGTGTTGTAAATGGCAGTTCTGTATCTAAAACTCAAACCTCAGATAATGTGTCTACCACATTTAGTCATTTTACTAAAAAGAAATACGAATTTTAATTACATCGGCCTCTTGTTTTAGGAATTGAAATGCACCAGCGGTTGTCAAACATAGAGAGGAACTGGCCTTACTACTTCGGATTTGGTCTGCCCCTGGCTTTCCTCACGGCGATGCAGTCCTCCTACATTATCAGGTGATTTGGCTGCAGGGACTGGGAGGAGACGAGTACAGACGCTCAGTGGAGGGAGCATCTTCAAGATGCCTGGTTCTCTGCTAGTTCTGCATTCCTGTCTGACTATCAGGATGCCCATAGGATTTTTCTCCTTGACAAATAGTCATAGACATTTGTCAGTATTAACATCTCGTCGGCAGGGTCTTATAGACCATATTTCTCCCGAGCTGCCTCCTGTAGCAGTGTTAGCCATAGCCAGTATTTAGGAAGATGTCCCCCTGCCTTTTTTTTTTTTATTATGAGTTTATCAAACCACAATGTTAGCACCAGAGGCAAAGGAATTTTGGACTTCTCATGTCTTCTCCAAAGTCATGACTGTTATGAAGGTGACTGACTCTTCTCTTTTCTTTCTTTCTTTCCTTTTTTTTTTTGTTTTTTTTTACAGCGGCTGCCTCTTCTCTATTCTCTTTCCGTTATTCATTATCAGCGCCAATGAAGCAAAGACCCCTGGCAAAGCTTAGTAAGTATGAGCCAAAAGTGTTTTTCTGTATAAAGGATTGGGGCTTTAATATCATAATTATGGGAATGAGACATTTTTTTTTTAAATATTTTATTTATTTATTTTTAGAGAGGGGAGGGAGGGAGATAGAGAGAGAGAGAGAAACATCAATGTGCAGTTGCTGGGGAGCATGGCCTGCAACCCAGGCATGTACCCTGGCTGGGAATCGAACCTGGGACACTTTGGTTCCCAGCCCGAGCTCAATCCACTGAGCTACGCCAGCCAGGGTGGAATGAGACATTTTTTAAAATAACCTCTTACATTGATGGAAACATTAATATACCGTTTAATGGGGGAAAAAACACTTCTGAGATATATTTCAAAAATTTCCCCATGCATATATATGTACATAAATATGTTTTTTTTTAAGATTTTATTTATTTATTTTTTAAGGAGGGAAGGAAGGGGGTGGAGAGAGAGAGAGAGAGAGAGAGAGAGGGAGAGAAACATCAATGTGCGGTTGCTGGGGGTTATGGCCTGCAACCCAGGAATGTACTCTGGCTGGGAATCGAACCTGGATAAATATGTTTTAGAAAATCAATGCTATTATATACCCTGGCTGGTGTGGTTCAGTGGAGTGAGTGCTAGCCTGCAAAGCAAAAGGTCACTGGTTCAGTTCCAGTCAAGGCACATGCCTGGGTTGCAGGCCAGGTCCCCAGGTTGGGGGCATGCCAGACGCAACCAATTGATGTGTCTCTTCCTCTCTTTCTCCTTCCCTTCCCCTCTCTCTGAAAATAAATAAATAAAGTCTTTATTTTAAAAATGCTTTTTTAACATATGTTTAAAGTTTAACAATTTACTGAATAAGGCACTTGTAAATGTAATTAAGCTCATTTTTGTAAGAGTGGCCAACTTTCTTACAAAGGTGGGGCCATGTGATCTGGCTCTAGGAGTTTATTGATAATAAGAGTAAAACAACGTGTTTTAAAGTGAATCTTTAGCAGTAAAACTAGCAGGCCAAAAGTTTTATCACTTCCCAAAACTCAGTTTGTGATCACTTTTGGTTAAGTCAGTAAGGATGCATATTCTGTGGGTGTCGGATCTGTCCTGGGTTTTTGCACGCACTTGCTGTCCAGCAGTGCCTGGGGTATCTTAGTAGGCACAGCCAACCTTCTCTTGAAACTCTCTGGAAAATGAGACATGTACAGCATATGATGTCTTCAGTCATAGCTTGAAGTTTGTGCCCTGAAAGTCAACTATAAAAAGTGCTTCTCAAATCAGAATTAATCTGAAACACAACTTTATTTCCATTAAGCATTGATGCCTTAAGTGGTGGGGATGGCATTGCTTTCATAACAGTGATGAGACCCAGTGCGCCTGGGTTTAGTTGCTGCCTGTTTGATCCCTGTGTCTAATATCAGTACTTCCTTGATCAAATTTCACTGGTTTTATTTCCCCCCATCATATTAAATTTAATGTAGTCATATTTCAGTTGTTAAATAATAATTCTGGTCAACTAGGGATCTAACAAGTTGGCTCTCTTACGTTTTAGCCTTTTCCAGTTGCGCCTCTTCTCCTTGGTGGTTTTCTTAAGCAACAGACTCTTCCACAAGACCGTCTACCTGCAGTCTGCCCTGAGTAGCTCCACCTCTTCAGAAAAGTTCCCTTCGCCTCATTCGTCTCCTGCCAAACCGAAGGCTGCTATAGGCCACTGACTCACCTGCCGTCCACTGGGCATGAGAGGCACTGGAAGGAGGCTGTGCAGCCCTTTCCTCATTCACCTCCCCCCCAAGGGAAGGCGGGACCCACTCTGCCAAGGGCCCTCTGCATATTCCCTTACGAGGAACTGGGACTTTCGTCTCTGGTGCACGAAAGGCACAATCTTCCTGACACCAACATGTGGGTTTTTAACACCTGTCAGTCTGAAAGGACCACAGGTTTTTCTGCAGCTCTTTTCTAGCATTTGCCAGCCCCCACGCCTGGACTGATTTAAACACTTTTTCTCCCTGTGCCATTTACCCCTCCACCTCCCCTTCCTGCCTTCCACCACCCTTGGATGAATGGGTTTTGTAATTCTAGCTTTTGTATTTTGTGGACCTGTTATTTTTGTTGTTTTTCTGTGAAGCACATATATTGGATGTGGGAGGTAAAGGAGTCTCCCGGCTGCTCCTGGCCACTCCCTTTATAGCCATCACTGTCTTGTTTCTTGTAACTCAGGTTAGATTTTGGTCTCTCTTGCTCCACTGCAAAAAATAAGCCTGAAGAGATGGGCCAGGAGGAACAGACCTCACAGCCAGATCTGCTGGGTTTTGAGGAGTGATTTTTCTTCCCCTTGAAGGGGAAAAAAGCTTTTTTCACTGGTACATTTAAAGTCCCCCACTACAGGGATGTACCGATTTGGGACAAGTGCCACTGCAACACAGAATGCTCGGAGAACCTGAATCTCTAAACTCTGCGGGTCTGAACTCACTGTCGGCCACTGCCGGGTCTGTCTGGCGTTTCAAAAGCATACTGGGTGCTGCAAATAGGAACTGACGGGGTAAACTTATTAAACCCATTAAACCTGTGAGTGGTGTTTTTCTGTCCTTTCACAGATGTTAATTATGGGGGGAGGAGGCAGATGTCAGAACACTTGAATAATTTTCAAATGTCACAATTAAACGCTAGCTGGTTTCCCACAAGGTGTGTGATGGTGGAATTTACAAACCATCACCTCAAGAAACATAGTCATAGAATCCAAGACTGTCTTGGGTAAATTTGGTTACAGTTTTTTGAGTGATTAGTCCTGAAAAATGTTCCCTGAGGAAGTTTGGATTATGTGGTTATGATGATCATGTCAACCTCTCAGAGAGAATTGAGGGTTGTTGAATTACGTACTTTAAAGTCTGTGGGTATGTCTCTCCTATGTATGCATGAATGGAGAGATCCTTCTAGATTTCATTGTATTGAACATTCTCATTGGAGAAGAAATTAGACATCTGGTTAACAGAAACCTTTACTATGTACAAGACAAGGATTTAAAAATCAGTGCTGGGAGATGAAAACCAAGTTCAAGGTGTAGAAGATTTTAAAATAGTAGACATCTCGGAAGTAGGTATTGTTTTTCAGCTTGTGCAAAAAACTGTAAAAGACATTATTTAAAATGAGATTTACTTCCAGTACTCCTTTGTGACATCTCTGGTCATTTGTCAATATTATTGCAAAGAATTGCCAGGTTGCTTTGGGGATGGTTTGAAGACCTCAGTATTTCATCAGCTTGTGACTGATCATTGATATCTTAAGATTAGTTGTTTTAAGTTTTTTTTTAAGATTTTTATTTATTCATTTTTAGAGAGGGGAGAGGATGGGGAAAGAGAGGGAGAGAAACATCAATGTGTGGTTGCCTCTCACGTGCCCCCCCACTGGGAACCTGGCACACAACCTAGGCATATGCCCTGACTGGGAATCGAACTGTCGACCCTTCAGTTCACAGGCCAGCACTCAATCCACTAAGCCACACCAGCCAGGGTGTAGTTGTTTAAGTTTTTAAAATGAGCCTAGTATTTAAGTGGCCACATATCTGTCACCTGAAATTTGTATGTGTATCAACTAAGTATTCATCTAGAAAGGTGAGGGAGGTTGAGTGGATGAAGGCACGTGATTTTACCCAGCACTACATCTCGATATAGAAAATGCTTAAAGTTTAAATGGTTGGAAGTGAGGAATCTGCAGTTTTACTAGTGTAATGGAGAGGCCAGGCCTGTGGCATGTCTACAATGGAAATTCGTTGATTACTAAAGATGACAATCAGTGTGAGTTTTAATCATGCAACCAGTGAGATCTGAGGAATCGTGTTCATAAAAACTCTCTTCAGGGGTAGACATCACAGCTTGGACAGGTATACATAGTTCAAAACACTACCCTTTCATCCTCTCTAGAGATGGGCTGTCCATTGTAACAACTCTGGAGAGGTTAGAAAATGGTTGCTTCAGACCTGGGCAGGGTATGTTAAGTCTGCTGGAAACAAATGAACAGATTTGTGAGCTGGCTTGTTAAGTGCTCTTATGTTGTAAGGGAGGAATCAGGACAAACCCAGGAGAGAGTAATAAATGGTTAGAGGTTTGTGAACCACCTTAAAAGGATAACATCTGAGAATAAAAGGGCAACTATAGTTGCTTGCTGTCTATTCATTTTTTACCCCCTTACATTTTCTGAGCGTAGAAGTAGGACATCTATTCAGCTTCTACACTCCTGTGTTTACCTGGACTGAGATTGCCCTGGTAAAGGTTATCAGTTCATTAGTACAATGGAAGGGGCTCCAACAACCACCCCCCCACCACCACCTCCATGATCAATTCTACGCTACAGGACTTGGAAGTGGAAAGGACGCTGACTCTAGGTCAGTGCAACTTAGGCTTTTTAACCACGTGAGCCATACATCTGGGTATTGTGAGTGTGCCTAAAAGGAACCCACAGAACCAGTAAAAGGTTCAGGCGGCAGAACAACAGATGACTTTATCATGTAACAAGCATCCCAGTGCCTTCTCTGCCAGGCACTGTGGGTTCCAGGATCAACCAGAAAGACAGGGTTACTGCCTACTTGCACCTCACAGCACAGTGAAGGAGGCTGACAAAAGTGATCCAGCAAGTTTTTAGAAATTAGGTGTTAAAATAGCTAGCTACTATTTTCCATAGGTCTCGACTTGAACACGACATTGAAATTCAGAGAATCGGAGTATGATGAGAGATTAGGCCATACCATCAGCCTCATTCTTGTTTTAACTCATTCTGTGATTTCACACTGAGGTGTTCTTTAGTGCTTCCAGGCTTTGGGGAAAATAGTGACCATTTGACCACGTAGGTAAGTATTTCTTAACCAGAGAATAGCCTCAGGATCACCTCAGATTTCCCAAAATACACTATCTGTTCCTGGAGGAAATGTGATTCTAGAGACACATTTTAATTCTGGCTGCCCTAGCTAGTGTGGCTCAGTGGATTGAGCGCTGGCCAGCCTGTGAACTGAAAAGTCACCAGTTTGATTCCCAGTCAGGACACATGGCTGGGTTGTGGGCCAGGTCCACAGTAGGGGGTGTCTAATTGTTGTCTCTGTCCCTCTTTCTCCCTCCCTTACCCTCTCTGAAAGTAAATGAATACAATCTTAAAAATGTTGCCCTGGCTGGCGTAGCTCAGTGGATTGAGCGCGGGCTGGGAACCAAAGTGTCCCAGGTTCGATTCCCAGCCAGGGTACATTCCTGGGTTGCAGGCCATAACCCTCAGCAACCGCACATTGATGTCTCTGTCTTTCTCCCCCAACCTTCCCTCCCTAAAAATAAATAAATAAAATCTTTGAAAAATGTTAACTACTTCCACAGAAGTTTAGGAGGCCAGTGCATCAATGAAACAAAAACTGTTGTGGAAAGGGGACAAATTAAGGCAGTTACGGGCATAAAATGAGGTGGCCTGTAAAAGTGACCCCAGGGAGGCAAGTGCAAGATAAAACGGAGGAAATCTCCCAGAACATAGAACAAAACAATCTAGACATGGAAAAAGTTAAGAATCACACAGGTATCCAAGAATCAGGAATCCAACACTTGTCTGATAACAACTTAAGAAAATGAGTAGAAACATAGAGACAATAAAATAAAAATTTTCTTCCAATGGTGGAAATTGGAGTTTGCAGATAGGAAAGGACTGACAAGTGCAGGGCAGGAAAAATGAAGGAAAAACCCCACAGAGATGTGATCTCTGAGGAAAAATAATTTATCAAAGAAAAACGGGGCACCTACAAAGAAATGTGATTCACGTTGGCATCTTCTCAAGAACAACTCCAGGTGACACTGGGTTGGCCAAAAAGTCTGTCTGATTTCTTCTGTAAAATGAAAGAAGGCACATTTTTCATTTTCACCAATAACTTTATTGATTTGGATATTTTGAGTATGTCGGCCATCTCCTACGTGGTATAACGTTCATTGTTCCCAATTAATGTCTTGATTTGATTGATATCAACTTCAACCTGGTCTTGCAGCATTGTCTAGCAAGCAATCTCCAGCACAAAACTTCGCAAATCACTTTTGACACATTCGATCAGTCACAGCACCTTTTCTATACACTGCACAAATCTTATGTTTCAGTTGCATTTTTACCTTTCTTGAAATAATAAAGTATAACATGCTGAAAATGCTGCCTATTTTCTTTTGTCTTCAATATTAAAATGGCTACATAACCATTCACCAGTTTTTTTAAATGCACACAAATATGAGAACTGTCACAATATAATCTAACAAAATTGTTCTGAATGAAGTTCAAGACAACTAATCATTCCTAGAGCCATCTTACAGAAAAGACCAAACAAACTTTTTGGCCAGCCCAACAAAAGACAAAACTGTAATGCTTTGAAAAAGTGCTTTTATCTGTGCTCCTGTATGACAAAATAAAGGCACTGTTTGCTTTCCATTCAGCTTTTCTGAAAAAAGTTACTTGAAAAATCTATCAAAGCGAAACGCACAAGAAACAGATTATTAAGTACAGGAAACAAAACATCCAACCAAACGTGAACCTGGAATCAGTGCACTGAGAAGAAATCCTGGTAGTTTTGTTGTACAGCACACTGGAAAGGGTGCTGGGGAGAACATCAAGAAAATAGATTGATCTTATTACTCCTGTGTGCTCCAGGTGAGCTGTTTCTTTTGAACAATTATATAAAAGAGGTAAAAAGACGCTTTGGGAGAGACCAAAAGTTCCACGGGAATAACGATTCTACAAAGCAATCTAAAAATAGCTTTAACAACTGATGGAATATTAGAGTTCTTCTGAAAGAACAAAGTCAAAACTTTTGATCAGGAGGATTAACTTGATATGCTGAACTCACATATGAACTCTTGGTTTATGACCACTATAATAATGACTGCTGCCCTGACTTTGATTTTGCTTGTAGATAGTAAGTCTTTCCCTATTGATTGGGTTAAAGAATGTCCCAAAACTGGGCTTAGACTTTAAACTTTGTTCTTGAATAGTATCTTTTAACTTCTCAGTTTCCTTTAGGAAACACATTCAATAACTTAAAAAATTAATGAGGACCCTATCTTAATGGTCTTGCAACTATACTTTTTATTTTCACGTTAGAGGAATCTTAATTTCCCTTCCCCCTTATTAAGGAAAAAAACGTAAGTTGTTTTGAAGAAGCATTTATTTGAGATTCTGCAATCCCTTCAGATTTCAGCTTCAGTTTCATTCTGTTAAAATTACATTGAACACATAAAAACAAGCATTTATTGAGTTATAACGTCTGCGAGTGGTGAGCCTGGTCACGTGGATTCTGAAAAAGGCACACAATTCCGAAACACTGATTTAAATGTGCTTTGGCGGGTTGTATTCCTAGAAACTGAAACCGCCAGTCTTCAGCAACTTTGCTGTGCGTGCGCGGTGGGGGCAGCGGGGGGCAGAGGGCAGCTTTCGCGGGCTGAGCTGGTGCGGCGCGCGGCCGCTGGCCGGCTCCTCGGGAAGGGCTGCGTGCGGCCGTCTCGGGTTCCTTCACTGGTCCCGCCGCCCGATCGAGCGAAACGCACAGGCAGGGCCTAAAAAGGAAACGCCCCAAGTCTGCTTGGCCCGCGTCAACCACAGGTTCCGGGGAGACAGCAAACAGCACGTGAGCTACCAGTCTGAGACGGGACTCCCCATCTGCACCGGAAAGCGCTTACATTTTCAATGTCACAGGTAGGAAGCTTTAACCTTATGTTAGGTAACAATTTGTACCTTAAAGAAAAAAAAGTGTTATAATCGAAGCCCAGAGATACGATGTTTCAGCTGTTCGTTCGCGCAGTTTCCTCTTCTGGTCACGTAACTGGGGTCAAAGGGCAACACCTTCCCCACTCCGCGACTTCCTCCCGGTCCGCTGACCGACACGTCACTCCTCGGCCCTCAACCAAACTGCTTGGAGCTCGTTCGGTCCTCGCTCTCGCTCTCACTAGCGGACCAGTCGCAGCTCAGCAGGAGCATAAAGTACCGCCTCCCAGGTGCTAAGTGACTTCTGTGCTGTCCATTTAAGAAATAGGAGTGCGGCTTTGTTAACGCCTCTGTGTTTGATGGACAGTTTCACGACCCTATCGTTCTCCAGAAGTGTCGTGTCGGCCGTGGGCCAACCAATAGGGAGCTATTCAGGAGGCGGACCCGGCCTTTGCCAGGGTTGAGTGCGCCGCTGAGCGGATGGCAGTGGGAGCCCAGCGGATTCCTGAGGAACGCCGGCCAGGTGAGAAGGCCTTGCGGTAAAACTTGAGAATAGCGGCAGGTGCGGCCCAGGACATTGGTAGGGCTGAGGGAAGTACCAGAGGTGGGGCTCCGAAGGCGGCGGTGGGGAGGAGAAGCCGATTGGAGAGCGCGGAGGAAGGGGCGTGGGGCGTGGTGTCGGGGGTCCGGGGTGGGAAAGATGTCCAAGTCTGGGAAGCAGTTGCACTTCGGCCAGTAGCGCGTGGGGAAGTTAGTATCCTGAAGCTGCTGGTCTTGGAGGGGCAGACACTCAGGGTGTCGAGGTGGCGGTTGTCTCGAGGTGGGGGTGGGAGACCGGAGGTGGGACCCGCAGGAGTGAGTGTGAGGGGGTGGAGGGGAATGAAGGAGTGGGAGAGGGTGAGAAAGGGTGCAGGCAAGGGTGCCCCAGGCTTGCAGGCGCAGTTGAGGAGGAGAACGGTTGCTCAGTGTTTAAGATAAGCGCTGTTGCTCGTACTTGCTGGAGGCTGTTCGAAAAGCGACCACAGAGTACACCGAAAACTGACTTAAATTACCAGCTCCCGTACTCAGCTTTCAGGTAGAGGTTCGAGTACTCTCCTTTCCTCTGCTAGGTGTGGGTTAATATCGGCGCAGTGGTGTTAAGTTTTTTCTTTTCAGGCATTCCAGCGAACAAATACGAACCTGAGGGATGTGGTTGGAATATTGACTTCCTGGAGTTAGGTGTTTATTTTTTATTGCAAGATAAGGCTTTCTTTGGGGATTATAATTAAGAACATACCTAAAACTGCTCCTTTGGGACAGTGAATTACGGAAAAGATGCTTGATTTCTCACTGTTGGGCTAGGAAGGTATGATTCTTCATGCCTTCCATCCAGTCCGATGCTTTTTTATTCTGTTCTTTTTCCTTTCCTCTAGTAATACTGGGGAAAAGACTAAGAGAGGTGCAGTTTCCTTTTTTTCCCCTCACCTGCAGTCTTGAACAATGTTACATATCCTTTGTTATTCTAGTCTTTATAACTTAGCTCTTGAGGATTTAAGAAGCCAGTACTATCTTAAACAGAAATAGCTAAACCTCCTTTGGTAAATAAGTGCTAATAAATTTTATCAAGTGATCACCATGCCTAATGCTTCCCTGAGCATTTCATTTTCATCTGATTTTTCCCGTGAACTTTTCTTGCTTCAGCAGGAAACATTTTCTTTTCCCTTCAGATTGTCATCTGGTTCCATGAGCTGTCCCTGGGGTCAGTGGCTTGAATCGGTAGTGTCAGTTACAGAGATGCCCTGAGACAACTGATTAGAAGCAGGTAGAAATCTGAACAGTGATTACCGTGTGATGTATCCAGTTGGAAGTGCAGTGATCTGTGTGTCTGCCCCTCTTCTTGAGCGCATGGCGAGCACACCTGCATTCATCATCAGTCACGCTCTTCGAGGTGACCCTGCTGTCCCACTGGCGTTCAGAACAGAAGAAGCCAATGAAGCTGCAGTTTAGAGCTATAAGTTGTGCTAATTCAGTCATGACTTCTCTTTCTCCACTTTCTACTTCAACTTCTGTACTCGGTCTTCATCCTTTGCTTTCTTTCGTGTATTCCTGCCTTTTCTTGAATATTCTCTCCATATAGTTTTTTTCTCTATTTACATGCTTTTCTATTTTCTTCACATCTCTTTCTCCAACCCCCATCTTTCTATTCCTGTTTTTCGTCTTTGTACCACGCGGTTGCCAGTGTTGCTTCTGTACTCGTTAGCTGTGAGGAAGTGGGAAACAGGATTATGTTGATACATCTAATCATTCCTTTTCAGTCTTGACACCTAGGCCTGACCTGTACCTACTGTCTTATCAGCTGACCATAATTCAAACAAGACTTGGGTGTTAGTATTAGCCCTGACCTTCTCTGGCGTGTTCTCTAGCTCTTGTCACTTTATGTCTCTCGGCCACCATAAAATGTGAAAGTGAGTTAGGTGGATTGAAGGTGTCCGATATCTCATGGTCTCGATTTTTCCATTTTAGCTGTTTCAGTGACATCTGTTGCCACCCATCAATGTCAAGATGACTAAGCTGGGATTTTTGCGGCTGTCCTATGAGAAGCAGGACACCCTTCTGAAGCTTCTCATTCTCTCAATGGCTGCTGTGCTGTGTGAGTTTGCATGTGGACCACTCTTTCTTTGGGGATGGGAAAAAATCAAGAATGGCTTTCCTATTTTCAGCAGATGGTAATACGTTCTTTTTGCTGTTTTCCATCAGTATAATTTTATGAAGGCAAAAAAACCCCAAGGATTTTAAAAGGACCAGTGGTCATCCGGGAAAGAATGGGAATCGTGCTGTGCTAATTCTGGTTTTTTATAGGGCTGAAAGAGATACTGAGGATCCTTGGACACATAATTTCAAAAGGACATTTATTTTTTTTCCAGTTTAGTTGCCTACCTTAGTATTTCTGAAAGTCTCTTTGGAGCTTCTGGTTTTAAAGTATTTTAGTTTTTTATGAGTTAAAAGAATAGTCTTGCTTGCTTTACTTCTCAGTTTGTTGCAAAGTTAAGGTTAGTTTTAGGGACTCACCGTACATAAAAGATGACTGTGTAAGTTGAGTGCAGTGTTAATAGGCGAATGCACCATTGCAGGCATTGGTAAGAACTAGTTAAGTGTCCTGCCTGCGTGGAAAATGCAGGTGTCATTGTCAGGAGGAAGTGAACTTCTCTTTCTTTTATGTGGGGGGGATGGATAAATACTTTATGTAGGAATCATTTTGTATTCCTGGGACATCTGTGCTATATTATTGTTTTTATTACTATCTACTATTATTTTCCATGGCACATTACCATTAAAATGTCAATTCTCAATATTTGCAGCATTCTCCACTCGTCTCTTTGCTGTCCTGAGATTCGAAAGTGTCATCCATGAGTTCGACCCGTGAGTACCTTTGCTTGGTCTGCTGTTGGAGAAGAGTTCGGGTTCATGGATTTTAAATTCACATTCCAGTCAGCTCTTAGTGGTGGGGATGCAGTTTATATACTTGTACCGGGGGAATCCCTCAAGTTTTCTGAAGGAAATAATTGTCTTCTTCTGAAACATCTGTTAGCATTAACAAAGTAGCCTGTTAAACTTACAGAAAATGTCAGAGGCATTGCTGGTATGCCTGCTTATCACTTAAGATCTGGCTACGCTAGAAGCCGTCCAGCTTCTGAGCTTGGTCAGCAGTTAGCGATGCAAACTGAAGGAAAGGGGGCTGGTATGTTTTAGGCTCAAAAGAAAATCACAAGGCATGAACTGGAGATCCATGACTTATTTTATTTCTATTTAACAATTTATATGGTAGAAATTGGGTCTATCGGTTAAGTTTTAAGACTCTGAGGAAAATTGAAAGCTACCAGTTTGATTAGGGATTTTGTTTATTGAGGAAAGACAGAGGTGAAAGATGTTTCTTGAGCATTCATTTTGTCCTAAGCAGTGTCATAGATTGTCTCTAAAACCTAATTGTGTACCCTGTGAGAGGGAGGAACACGTTATCCTTCTCACAAGTGAGACTGCATCCAGCAGCGACAAATCAGGGTTACGTAGGTAGTGTGCAGAGGAGCCGGGATTTGACTTCAGGTCTATCTGTCTCTGGACACTGGAGTCACTGTGCTATATTGCTTAAAATTAAGGCTTAATTAAAAATTTGGAGAGCCAGAATCGTGGGTTCTTGACATACCATCGATATCTTAAAAATAGTATAGTCAGTTTATGAAGCATTGATTCAGAATGCTCCTGCGTGTGTTTGCAGATTTGTCACTTGTTCTGTATAGATATTTGAAAGCACTTTGAAGGCATGCAGATACTTTCTTTGGGATTCTGCCAAAACAGTTTATTTTTTCTCATGAATGAGGAAACTCACATCCTTTCATTTCTTGATGACCAATCAAGGCTTTGCCTCAGACCCTCTAAATAGGTGAGCTCTGGGGTGAGACGGACAGGGAAAGCAAGAGTACCTGCACTGTAGTCACAGAGCAGGGGGGCTGTAGGGATCTTGTGATTTGACATTTCCTCTCACAGAGCAGAAAATGGAGGCCCAGCGTGGGACCCTAGTTCAGACCCATTCCCACCAACTTACACCTCCTCCGTCTCCCTCTGCCTCTCCTACTGTTTGGCAAAGGATTCATTTCTGACACATGTTGACTGCCTGTTGCTCTTATCCCTTGTCTCCTTGACAGTTACCAAAATAACAATCATTAGCAATAGACAGAAGGATAGAGATTTCTGCTACTTCTGCTGTAGCTGCTAAACCCGGACTGGCCAAGGAGGAAATGGGGTGAGAGGGCTGAGCAGGAATAATGGTTGGTGATGATTACCTTTGATCGTGAAACAATTCCTTTTATTTATTTGTTTATATTTGTGCCATTTAATTATTTCTTTTTAAGTGTGAAACTTAAGGGGTTATCTAATTTGGACCTAAGCAACTGTCCCTTTCCATGCATAATGCTAAGTATTTTATATCAATTATAATTTTAACATGTAATTTGCATTTTATACTACTAGGTAGGTGGCATTTATAACTATTTTAAATAACATGAGAATTAAGAAGTTTGTGTTAATGGAGAGGGTTAAAAAATTTCCATCCTGCGTATGGTGTTCAGCTGACATCTTTAGAGGTGCTCACCCTGGAACGCAGGTGTGTGTCCCCGTGTGTGGTATGGTGCCCCTGTCCCTGCTGTTGCGTCTTCTGGGTGCTTTGGCGCTCTGTCTGGTGGTGATGCCTGTGACCTGCCAGCCTGCCGAAGTGTCCTACCAGGAGCTTTGTGATCTTGTTAGGCTTTCGTTGCATTTCCTTATGAGAGAAGCAGTGCTTCAGTTGAGACAAGTGTGGAGCTAGAAATGAGGCTTCCAGTAATAGAAGATGATTTCATGCTTGGCATAATTTCTGGTACCAAACTGACTTTACTGAGTAATGGTAAGTTCCTCAATGGTGTGATCTAAGGAATGAACTTGACTGCAGATTGGTGTGAGTGCCTGAGTGTGTACAGGAGGAGACATGGATCCTTTATTCCTTGCTGTAGGTACTTTAACTATCGGACTACCCGGTTCCTTGCCGAGGAGGGATTTTACAAATTCCATAACTGGTTTGATGACCGGGCCTGGTACCCACTGGGCCGGATCATCGGAGGAACGATTTACCCAGGTGAGGGAAACAGTGTTTCTTTTAAACTAGTAGGTATTTGTATATTACTGTACCACTTTAAAATGTCTGATGTCTTCATTTTGTGGCACTTGTAATTTCATTCTGATTACAGATTCCTCTAAGTGGATCTTACATATATATAATAGGAGAGCATGTATAGGAGAGTAGGGATTGGTGGTTTCTCATAAATTCTGGGCTTCCGATTGAATCCTTAGGAGGGAAATTTATAGGCCTACTGCAGTTGCTATGTTAGTATTTTTGGTGGTTTGTCAAGACCTGTGTTGTCACTTTATTGGTGCTCAGATTTTTCCTTTCTCTTTCCCTTAAGTTCTTTTTTTATTTTTAAAGATCTTATTTATTTTTAGAGAGAGGGGAAGAGAGGGAGAGAAATACCAGTGTGTGAGAGAAACATTGATCAGTTGCCGTTTTGTTTTTTAATTGGTTTTAGAGACAGAGAAGAAGAAAGCGGAGGAGAGGGAGGGAAAGAGGGGGAGAGAAAGAAACATCAGCTTGTTCATCCATTTATGCATTTATTGGTTGCTTTTTATATGTGCCCTGACTGGGGATTGAACCCACAACCTTAGTGTATCAGGTCAGTGCTCTGACCAGCTAGGCTACCTGGCCAGTGGCCTCTTGTCCACCCCCAACTCAGGGCTTGGCCCACAACCCAGACATGTGCCCTCACTGAGAGTCAAATCAGCAGCCTTTCGGTTCACAGGCCAGCACCCAACCAACTGAGCCACAGCAGCCAGGGCTTCCCTTAACTTCTTTGTCCGAGGATAACCTAATGGAGTTTCTTCTTCCTGTTACAGGCTTAATGATCACCTCTGCTGCAATCTACCATGTACTCCATTTTTTCCACATAACCATCGACATTCGGAATGTCTGTGTGTTCCTGGCCCCTCTCTTCTCTTCCTTCACCACCATCGTCACGTACCACCTTACCAAAGAGCTCAAGGTGAAGGATTGGGGGTGACAGGAGGCTTGGGGATGACTGTTGTAGAGCCTCTCTAGGAGACGTACAGGGTGGGGGCTGCACCTTAGAGGGCAGGGAGCTGGAGGCTAAAGATGGCCTTTGCTGGGCCTGTGGGTTCATTCCCCTCCTCCTCAGAGTCTGTGGTTTCTTACCATCCACAACTGTTTGTTCTTTAAAGAGAACATTTGAGGGTCACGTGTAAATTGCTACATAAGGGCGAAAACATGTAAAATGCAGAATGTGAGGTTTAGATTTTGAAGTTCTCACAGTCTAAGGGAGAGGAAAAATAACTACAGGACATATTCTAAAGTAGTTAGTTCTTCCTACTAGAAATGAACACTTAGCAGTTATTTGTTGAATTTTAAAAGTATTTATTTAAAAATTCTTAAGCCACTTGGCTTTTGTAGTAGACTCAGTAATACTGACTCTTTTTCTAGGTTTCTGCAGACCCTGGCTCTTTGGAGGCTGTCTGTAGTTTGTGGCTACGGAGTCAGGGAGATACCTGAGGATGTTAAACTGTAGGAGGGTTTGGGGAACTTGAGTTTAGTTTGGCAGCTTTTTCATGCTTCTCCTTGCTGCCCTTGTTCCAAATTTGATTCTTATTAATAGATAAGTTCTTCCTCTTTGGGTGTGGATTACGTTTTGTTACACCTCTCACCTGAGCTCACAGATTGCCTGGTGATCCTCCAACCTGATTATCTAAGCTCCTGGGATCTTTAGTTCAGATAGGTTATCACCTTAGTTGACTTTTTAGCTCAAATAATAATTGTCTTCCTTTGCTTGTACTTGCATAGCATTTAGAGGTGTGAGTCGTGTCCTGCAGAGTGCAGATGTTGTTAGGGATAGTAGGTAGGGCTTCATGAGCCTGGGGAGACCCCAAACAGCCCATTCTGGGACAGTGTCGTATGTCTGACAGCTTGCATGATTGTCCGTCCTCAGCATATGTGTACTTAGTTTCAGAGTTGGTATCATCGTGGAGAATTGGTGTGAAATTTTTAGCTGTCTTGTGCTGTGAACATTTCCAGCATTTCTAGCATCACGTTTACTTTTGAAAGTGTTGGACTGTTCTCTGGGCCCATTTTAAACAGAATGGACTAGTAGATCCTCTCTTCTCCCCTCTCGTAGATGTATTGGTGTTAACTTCTGTCTCCCCTCTTTTCTTACAGGACGCAGGGGCGGGACTTCTGGCTGCCGCCATGATTGCTGTGGTTCCCGGGTACATCTCCCGGTCAGTGGCTGGCTCCTACGACAATGAAGGTAAGGCTTAACATGGAAAGAAGATCTGTCACTTCATTTTCCAGTAGAACTTCTTAAAGTGCATTAGAATCTGTGTCCACATCTATTGGTTTGCAATAGCAATAATGGCATTTGGGCAAGAAGATTAGAAATGGGCGGAAAGGGACCTCAGAGAAGTTTATATTCTCTTTCTGCCACCCCTGTGGAAGGCAACTGGGAATTTTCCTTATGGAAGGTGTTTGACTTGTCTCTGGACTCATGAAAGTGGCGTGAACTCTTAGTGTTGAATGGTACTCTTGTTTTAACATCATTTATTTTCTTGCTTTTCCTAGATAAGAGGAGTGAATGTTTTTAAAACTACAGTGACTTTGACTCATTTTCAATTCAGCCTATATTTATAGAGTGTTATTAGGAAAACAGTGTTAGGTATTATAAAGAAAGATAATGAATAAGGTTATTTTGGCTCATAATTAAGGAATTACAGACATAGATTAGTGAGTAAAATTATGTTGGTCCATAATCTATTAAGGAAGATAAATACAGCACAGACTTATAAAAATTACCACTAACAGGCAGATAGTATCATGTGCCATGAAAGAAGTAAGAACAGAGTACTTTGGGAATGTAGTTAAAGGAGACATTAATTCAGATTTGGGGGTCAGGGAAGGCTTTTTGGAAGCAGTTTAGGTTGAACTAGACCCTGAGGTTGGGACTTCCAAAGGCCAAATTAAGTTGAAAAGAGGGGCCATCGGAACATACGAACCAGGTTGTAGAAGAGGGAGACGTGGGAAGGTACAGGGTATGGTATGCTCAGTGCTGCACTGGCAGGGACTGTAGTGCCGAGGAAGAATTGTAATGGTTGTGGCCAACACTCACTCAATGCTTGCCATGTGTGGGGTATCGTGGTAAGTGCTTTGTGTGAAACAATTAAGTTTGTTTTCACAACACTTACCAAGTAGATACTATTATGGACTCACTTGTACAAGAAGCTGAGACAAAGGAAGGCACACGAGTTATATTATAAATGAGCAGTACATCTGAGATGAGAATGCAAGCGGTCCGTTCCAGAACAGTGTTCTTAAACATGATGGCTGCGTGGCCCTCTGTTGACTTTTCGTTGCCTCCTTTCTGCAGGGATCGCCATCTTCTGCATGCTCCTCACCTACTACATGTGGATCAAAGCGGTGAAGACTGGCTCCATCTACTGGGCAGCCAAGTGTGCCCTCGCTTATTTCTACATGGTAACTGTTTCCTGTCTTGTAGGAGTCTCTGTGTCTGAATACCTGCTGCGGTCAGCTGATAGGAACTGACAGTAGCTTTTGGGCTTTGAGACTGTGGAGTGGAAGCTAGAGGTCTTGATACTTGTATCCATACGAAGACTAATCCAAGGCAGGCATGGATAGCGACTGCATATAGCAAGATAGAGATGTTTTAACTTTTAAAGTTCTCCAGATTCCATCTTTCCTCTGGGTACATATTGGTTGGCCAGCTCTCTTTTCTGACAGTACTATTCCCCTTAAATTTTAGTGTGTTCTCCTTAAGTTTTTCCTTTATATATGCATTTATTTCTTTGATTTTTATGTGTGCACTTAGACTTCCCTTACCTACTTCCACATGCTCAGGTTTCGCATGTATCCCTAAACCCTCCATGTGAACTTCAAGTAGATTGCGTCCAGATTAACCCTGAAGGTTGGGTGCCTCTCGGTGTGTGATTTTGATGTCGGGAGCCGTAGAGAATGGGATTGAGTTATAGCAGTGGGTGTGAATTTGATTTATGGGTGGGAATTTGAAATTCCTGTTGAAAGAAATCAGTTATTTAAACTCTTTATGCCACTTGACATAAATAAGGTTTGTCAGTTTTTGTAAAGAGATGTTCTTGGAAAAGGTCGCCGGTAACATCCTGCAGTATAATGGTGGTGGTTGAGGGGGAGCGCTCGGAGGAACTGTTCTCTTTTATGCTGCCACAGGTCTCTTCGTGGGGCGGTTACGTGTTCCTGATCAACTTGATCCCCCTCCACGTGCTGGTGCTGATGCTGACAGGACGCTTCTCCCACCGCATCTACGTGGCCTACTGCACGGTGTACTGCCTGGGCACCATTCTCTCCATGCAGATCTCCTTCGTGGGCTTCCAGGTGGGCCCGCGGCTGAGTGCATTTTTTAGCTTCTGCTTTTCCTGAGCAGCTCCAACTGGATCGATTTATCCTGGATTTTGGTGAGGGGAGTGAGACTTCCTCTCAGGTCTAACCTTGGACTGCTTACGTTAACTGAAGTAACAATCATTAGTCATTAAAGTTCTCTGTCCATTAACATTTGCTTCGTGAGGTGTAAATTTATGACTTTATTTGGCTTGGGCCTGAAGGAGGAGGAGAGAGTTAAGATTTTGGTTGAGCCAAGTTGATGTGAGTGATCAAAGTTATTTGTAGTTCTTTTTAATGATGATGACCTCTGAACTTCTTAATGGGGCCTAAGCCAAAGTTCTTCAGGAAGCAGAGCACAAGCCTTTAGCCACATTACTCTCCAGAGTTAAGAGACAGCTATTAAATCAGAATAATATGATGTGTTTGGTTTCCCATGTTGTCTTAAGAGAATGGAATCCTAATTCACAGGTCAGCAAGTATTTCTTTACTGATCATCTCCTATATGCAATTTGCCAATAACCTGGAAGTGTGAAAAGTATGATGATATGGCTCTGGTCCTTAAGGAGGTTACAGTCTTCTGTGGGGATAGAATTACATGCAGCTGCCTATGGTCTGTAGCATGTGGTTCTGGAAACGTAGTTCCTGGACCACCAGCATCAGCAGGTTCTGGGAACTTGATAGAAATGCAAATTGTGGGGGGTGGGGCTCAGCAGTCCCCCTCTCCCTGATCCCCTTGATTATTAGGATGGCTGCTAGAGTTGGAGAACAGCTGGTCTAAACAGAGACTTTTAAGTGATAGAAGAGACTTAAAGTTCAGTGACCACAGAAGGGAGTGATGGACTTTATTTAATTTAGCAGATCAGGGGAAAATGGTATTTGCATTGGGCCTTGAATGATGAGAATTTCAGTGAATGCAAATTTTTGGGAAGAGAAAATTGCAGTACAGGCTGAAAGGTAATAGCTTGAGGAAAGGCCAGAGATGTGATATGTTTTCTTCAGACCATGTAGCAGGTGAATTAGACCCTTCTCTAGATTGGTCCTAGTTCCTTGAGGGCTTCAGAACTCATTTGACCCTTTGGTCTGAGCTAGGGTCAGCATACTTCAGGTCTAGGCTGGACCCGTTCTTTTCTGACACTGTTCTCATACATGTGCTTTCACCAACAGCCTGTCCTGTCATCGGAGCACATGGCGGCCTTCGGGGTCTTTGGTCTCTGCCAGATCCATGCCTTTGTGGATTATCTGCGCAGCAAGTTGAACCCACAGCAGTTTGAAGTCCTTTTCCGAAGTGTCATCTCCCTGGTAGGCTTTGTCCTTCTCACCGTGGGAGCTCTCCTCATGCTGACAGGTAGGGAAGGCTCATCATGGCTTTTACTATTAAACATAAATGGGTTTGGACATGGAATAAATTCTCGAAGTAGTGATGGCATTTAAACAAAGACCTAGTCCTTCTCTGTCTCAGAGAGTCTAATTAAAATGAGAAGTTGTGATTAGTTAGGGCTGTTTTGTTTCAGGAGTGATTGTGAAATATTTGCTGCTTCTTTGTTGCCAGGAAAAATATCTCCCTGGACGGGGCGTTTCTACTCGCTGCTGGATCCGTCTTATGCCAAGAACAACATCCCCATCATTGCTTCTGTGTCCGAGCATCAGCCCACGACCTGGTCTTCGTACTATTTTGACCTGCAGCTTCTTGTCTTCATGTTTCCAGGTCTGTCTGCCAAGTGTTGAAGTATCCTTTGTAGGAATCATTTGTTTCAAAATAAGCAAAATACCCTTGCCCTTGTGCTTTTGTTTTTTGCCTATTTACCTCGTGCAGTACAGAGATGACTGAGCACTCTCTTCTGATACTGAAGAAGAGTAGACGATAGAATTGAACAGTTGCAGAGCCTGGGAAGTTGAGAGCTTCCTAGTTTTCTGTTCATGTATAAGTTAAAATTCAACCCTAACTCATATTCAGGTGGTTTTGTTTTTGGTTTTGTTTGAATACTTCTAGCGTCCCTCTCTCCTACCACCCACCCCTGACTCCTCCCATTTATCTTCTTGGTGGTACCGAAATCCAGAATAGGCATGGCTGATTGTAAAGCCTTTTCATCTAACTTATTTTCTGGCCAATCCAAATACGTTTTAGAATTTACCGATGATGTAGCAGACTGCTTTTTTTTTTTTTAATAAAATAACTTTTACATTTTTTTATTGAAAGTAAGTTATCTATTGTAAAAAATATATACAAGTGAAAAAAATTTCAATTCTCACCACATATCTGTTGCTACTTTAGCATTTTGATGTATATTCATCCAGTTATTGAATACAAATGAGATGATACATTTTTTCCCCTGACTTTTTTCATTTCACAAAGAATTGTGATAATTTCTGGTTAGTATTATTTTAGAGAAATACTATTTAAGATATATCATTTGTTAGTTTTTTAAAGTTACAGAGATGTGTAAAGGAGAAGGCAAATGGTCCATCTCTCTGTAGCAATATTTTAATTAATGTATTGCTCTCGAGTTTACAAATATACCGTAGTTTATCTCCTTAATGTTGGACATTTAGGTGCTCTCTGATTTTTTGCTATTTTAAGGAGTGCTGTAGTGAACATTTTTGCATGTATCTGTGATTGTTATTTTTAGCTGCTTTCTTCTTTTTTCTTTTACTTTTGTAGTTGGTCTCTATTACTGCTTTAGCAACCTGTCTGATGCCCGGATTTTCATTATCATGTACGGTGTGACCAGCATGTACTTTTCAGCTGTGATGGTGAGTAATTCCCTCAGTCCTGGCACACCTTTCCACTCCTGACTCTGAGGTGCTTTTTTGTTTCCTCCGTAGCAGGAGTCAGAAGGTCCTGATGGTGCAGGCACTTCCCGCTGAGCATCTGAGGGCTGAGTTACAAAGCTGCTCACTGTTGTTGTTTACCATCACAGGAGTGTGTGAGGCACTCAACACATTGTGGTTGTGGGTCCGCATTCCTGCGTTTGTACCTGTGTGTGAGGGCAAGGCACTTGGACACTTGTTGGAGACTGTGACCCCGGGCAGGCTCTTTCCACTCTCTTGTTGGGTGTCTTAAACAGGGAGACGATGGTTTTCTTAAATGCCTGTGAGGATTGTCCAGTGCTAGGTTAAAAACAGAAGAGATTTTATATAATGTAACAAGACTGTTTCTCACACTTTTTTTGATCTGAAACCACAATTAAGAAATAGATTTTTTGAAATTACAAGGTAGCCCTGGCTGATGTGGCTCAGTGGATTAAGTGCAGGCCTGTGACCCAAGTGGTTGCAGATTGAATTGCCAGGCAGGGCACATGCCTCAGTTGCAGGCCAGGTCCCCAGTAGGGGGCGCACAAGAGGCAACCATGCATTGATGTTTCGCTCTCTTATTCCCTTTCCCTGCTCTCTAAAAATAAATAAAATCTTTTAAAAAATAAAATTAAAATAAAATAAAATTACAAGGTAAATTAGCATAGTAAAGTTGCTAAGAATTCTTCCCCCCAAATTTTTTTAAATGAAATTTATTTTATATTAAATTACTTAGGACACATATACATGTATAACTGAAAAATAAAGTTTAAGAAATACATACTTCTACTGTAGATTTATCAATTATTTTTCTTTTGTATTTTGTTCTGTTTCATTGAAAAGTCATGTTTTTTGAAAACCCCTAAATTGATGTCGTAACCTCCTCATAGGTTGAAATCTGTCATTTGTACACCACTGATTAGACTGCGATCTCTTTTAGGTGCGTCTGATGCTGGTGTTGGCACCCGTGATGTGCATTCTTTCTGGCATCGGAGTCTCGCAGGTGCTGTCCACTTACATGAAGAATCTGGACATCAGTCGTCCAGACAAGAAGAGCAAGAAGCAGCAGGATTCTACCTACCCTATTAAGAATGAAGTGAGAATTATGCAACACCAAGAACAGGCTTGGGGAACTGTGTGCCTATGCGTGTGTGCATGTAGATACATCTTTTTTTGAGTAAGGGAGCAGAGGACTGTCATAAGTGGTCAGAATTAACCCCTGAGTTGTTCTGATTCATCTCCTCTGTATCATTGACCGTGTGTAAGAAGCTGGTCTATGCTGTGTAAATTTAATTTGGTTTTATAACACATTTTTCCGTGTTATAGGTGGCAAGTGGGATGGTACTGGTCATGGCTTTCTTTCTCATCACCTACACCTTCCATTCGACCTGGGTTACCAGTGAGGCCTACTCTTCCCCCTCCATTGTGCTGTCTGCTCGTGGCGGGGATGGCAGCAGGATCATTTTCGATGATTTCCGAGAAGCGTACTATTGGCTTCGTCACAATACTCCAGAGGTAAAGATTTGGGAGGAGCGGCATTGTTGGCGGGGAGGGGGACATTTGATGTTACTGTGAAGCATAGCTTTTAGATGAGTGGAAAGTTCATCTAAAATGAGATGATGTAACTAGAGAAGATGTAACTAGAACTCTGGTGTTGGATGAGCCTTAAAGGTCACCTCCATTCAATTTAGGGTTTCTTCTGGAGTGACCCTTACTGGTAATTATTGTCAGCATGGTGATTTCATCATGAGGTAGACCTTCCCAGTTATAAAAGAAGAAAAAACTTACAGATAAATAATACATGTTCATTGTAGAAAAACCAGAAAATAGAAGCAAGAAAAAATATAAATTTTCCATAAAGTGATCACCTAATGATAACCACTTTTAACATTTTGGCTTATACCTTTTTTTTTTTTTTTTTTTAAAGATTTTATTTATTTATTTTTAGAGAGTGAAGCGGGGGGAGAGAGAGAGAGAGAGAGATATCAATGTGCGGTTGCTGGGGTTATGGCCTGCAACCCAGGCATGTACCCTGGCTGGGAATCGAACCTGGGACACTTTGGTTCCCAGCCCGCGCTCAATCCACTGAGCTACGCCAGCCAGGGCTCGGCTTATACCTTTTGAGAGTCTGAAGTGATTTCCTTTGCAGTAGCTATTGGAAATAGCACTTCTGAGTTAGATTTGTAAAGAGTCAAAACGTTAAGAATTTTTTAATCCTTCCCTATTGTAACCTGTGATTTGTGTTTTCTCCATCTTTATAACTGATGTTTGTGATGCTGTTAAAAACCATTTATTTAATACAATCATCCGATGATGCCAGGCTGTTTATTTGGAAATATTGAACAGCCCCTACACTCCCACTCCATTACACTTGTCTGTAAAAGGTGAGCTGCGATGGAAGTTTCGGGAATGTTGGATTATGTGGTTTGCACTGAGATTTTATGATTGTGTATAAATGCAGGGCCAGGTGCAAAGCTTTGTTTCCCAGTGAGGCATGCAGTATTTTGTACAGAAATTGATTAACTGTCCATGCCTCTTTTCCGGTCAGACGCACTTCCACTCCATTCTGTGTATGTGATTTTTGGACGCGGTGGAAAGCTTGTTGTTTTCACTTCCCATGTCTCTTTCAGGATGCGAAGGTCATGTCGTGGTGGGATTACGGCTACCAGATTACAGCCATGGCGAATCGGACGATCTTAGTGGACAATAACACGTGGAACAATACCCACATTTCTCGAGTAGGGCAGGTAAGTAAAGGGATCATTTGGGTGTTCGGCCCACAGGGCCTAGTGGGGAGTGTTTCTCCCTGAGGTACCGTATGACCTGGAATTTTACTCTGAGAAATGTGCACGTATTTTTCTAGGCAATGGCATCCACAGAAGAAAAAGCCTATGAGATCATGAGGGAGCTTGATGTTAGCTATGTGCTGGTCATTTTTGGAGGCCTTACTGGGTATTCCTCTGATGGTAATGTACTTGATTCTATCTCTAGCTACAGGGCATAGACTCTAAGAAAACCAGATGATGCTCCTGTTTTTCTGTCTTGTACTGTTACTAACATTTTCTTAGTTGGGGAGGGTCCTAAGTATTTGCAACTTGCCTTTTGGTTATTTTGATTTCTTTTTCTTTTCTTTTCTTTCTTTTTTTTTTTTTTTTTGCAACAAGTAGGAAGTAAATGTAACTATTTCTCATATAGGTATGGCCTGCTATACTTGTCTAAGATTTAGGAGGAGTTCCACAGCCAGTAAACAAACAACATAAGGCTTCTGAAAATGAATCTAAGATTCAACGTTTTTTTCAGTGGGTTTAAGCCATAGAATGATCTGCCAGCTTAAAATGTTTTGTATACATTGTACCTACATACACAGATATGTATGTATGTATGGCATATGTTACCATAGTTCCCTATGATTATTAACAAAACCATGGTTTTAGAAGAATCGTCTAAATATTGTTCTCTGCCTAAAAAAAAACTTAAAAAAAATTAAACAATACCTCTTCATACTTTAAAATGTTAGGCACTTCTGAACCTACGTCTTCTTATAACATCAGGTCCCAGAGGCAAAGAGATTCCTAGAGTAGTAGCACCAGTTTACGTCCCTGCCAGCATTGTCTGAAGTTCTCAGTTGCTCTACATCCTTAAACAACACCTGGCATTTACAAATCTTTTCCATTTGTGCATGTGTGTAGTGCTGATACAGATGTTGGGATGATGATGAAGCAGCTGCTCCTTCATCATAAATTGGTTGTGTAGCTGTGTAAAAATGTTGTGAAAATGTCCCACTTATTGGTGCATTCCTTGGTTGAAAAACATCTTTTAATAATGGGCCGTCTTTCCTGTATTTTCTGTTACTTTTCAGTCTTCCTTTTTTTTTTTTAACATTTGAAATTTTTAATAGAAAACAAATGAAATTTTAATAAAGTATCAGGTATTTTTATTCCCTGGTGTATTTTCTTCCAATGCCTGCCCATATGCAGTGATATTACCTACATACAGTTTTGAAGTGCATTTCTTTAAAACTTTTTTTTCAATTATAGTTGACATTCAATATTAAATTAGTTTCAGGTGTATGGTGTAGTGGTTAGACATTTATAAAACTTATGAAGTGATCCCCTTGGTAAGTCTAGAACCCATCTGGCACTATACATAGTTATTACAAATTAATGGCTGTATTCCCTATGCTATACTTTACATCCCTATGGAAAACAAACAAGATTTAAAATGTTTTCTCAGATACTACATTATATGGAAATTCTAAGATATGATACATAGTATTCATTGGCTGATGATCTGGTAGACCAGGGGTCTGTTTATTAAGACCACAGCCATACCCATTCATTTATGTATTTCCATTTTTCTCCAGTTTTTATTGAGATGTAATTGACACATTGTATAAGTTTAAGCTGTATTATGTAATGATTTTCTCTGTGTATGTGTGTGTGTGTGTGTGTATGACAAATGATTACCATAAGTTTAGTCAACACCTACCCCTTCACATAGCTACAGTTTTTTTTCTTGTAATAACTTTTAAGATCTACTTTCTTAGCAACTTTCAGTTAAACAGCACAGTGTTATTCACTATAGTCATCAGTTGCACGTAACATCCCCAGGACTTCCTTATCTCATAGCTGGAAGTTTGTGCCGTTTACCCGTTTTTGCCTGATTCCCCCATCCCACCCCAGCCTCTAGTAGTCACACATCTGATCGGTTTCTGTGAGTTTGTTTTTTTTAGATTCCACACGTAAGTGAGCTCACACAGTATTTATCTTTCTCTGACGTCACTTGGCATAATGCCCTCCAGGTCTGCCTGTATTGTCACAAATGGCAGAATTTCCTTCTGTTTATGGCTGAATGGTATTCCATTATATGTACATATCACATATACCAGTAGTATCCATGTATGTACCTGTATATAATACAAATGTATGCCATATTTCCTTTATCCACTCATCCTTTGACGGGCACCCAATTTGCTTCCCTATCCCGGTTGTCAGGAGTAATGCTGCCGTGAACGTGGGGGTGCACTGTCTCTTTGTGGTGATGATTTCATTTCCTTCAGATGTATACCCAGAGCTGGGATTGTGGGTTGTGTAGTAATTCTATTTTTAATTTTTCGAGGAACCTCCATACTGTCTTCCATAGGGAGGGTGTATCAGTTCACACCCCCACTAATAGTGCCGCACAAGGGTTTCCTTTTCTGTCACCTTCCCCAACATTTGTTCCCTCTGGCCATTCTAACAGGTGTGAGGTGATGTATCATTGTGTTTTTTTTTAAAGATATTATTTATTTATTTTTAGAGAGGGAAGGGGGTGGGGAGAGAAACATCAATGTGCGGTTGCTGGGAGCTGTGGCCTGCAATCCAGGCATGTGCCCTGACTGGGAATCGAACCTGCAGTGCTTTGGTTCACAGCCCGCACTCAATCCACTGAGCTATGCCAGCCAGGGCTTCGTTGTGGTTTTGACTTGCATTTCCCTAATGATGAGTGATGTTGAGCACCTTTTCATGTACCAGTTGTCCATCTCAGTATTTTGGGGAAAACATTTGGGTCCTTTGTCTGTTGTTTAGTTGGATATGTGTGTTGGGGGGCGAGTTGCTATTGAGTTATATCAGTCTGTTATGTATTTTGGGTATTAAGCCCTTACCTGATACATGGTTTGCAAATACTTGCAATCCTTAGGTTGCCTTTTTGTTTTGTTGATTGTCTCTTCTGCTATGCACTCTTCCATTTTTAAAGCTTGTCAGGTTTTTCCTTCAAACATACCGCAAAGACATACAAGGAAGCTACAGAATTAGTGCTCTAAGAGAGTACAGTTGATACACTGGGGTTTGTTTTTGCTTCTTTTTCTGGCCATGTGATCCAGGCAAGTCTTTGTGCCTTCGTTTTCCCATTTACAGGGTAGAGATAAGACTGTAGATACTACGTGAAGACAGCAACATTATTTATTGAATGCTTACGAATGATACGTTAAATCACAGGTGGCAAACACAAGGCCTACAGGCTGAATCCAGCCCTCCATCTTGTTTCTACCCAGTGGCAGCACCGAGCTCTCGCTTAACTATTAAGGAATAGTTACATTTACTCAGTCCTAACATTGCATTCAGACCTTTGAAGGCAACTGTGAGGCTGATGTGGCCCCTGGTGAAAATGAGTGTGACACCCTTGCATTAAATGCTTTACATACTCTTACTCATAATGCTCTAGTATCTGTGTGGTAGATACTGTCATTTTTCTAATTTGACAGATGAGGAGACTGAAGCACATAGAGGTTAAGTAACTTGCTAGAGGTCACCCATGTAGAACTGGCAGTGGTAGGAATCAAACCCAGGCAGTTCAGATCCAGAGTCTGTGTTCTTACCCACTGTGATATACCCTGGAACCCTCTGCAGTAGTACAGTAGGAATCTTTTTTCTTGTGGGTCAGTAATACTTTTTGTACTAACCATCATTTCCCTAAAGCCTGTGGGGGAGATACAGAGGGTAACATACTCAGAGATGAGTTGATAGTGGTATCAGTATGCTGACATAGAAGTGTTGACTTCTCATAGATATGCTTCAGAATTTGTAACTTTGCAGCTGTAGGTCAAGAAAGGGAGCGTCGTGTTCATGTCTTCTGTCCCTCCCTGGCAAACAGCTGCCACTCCGTCGGCCGGTACTGTGCAGTAGAAATACAGCGGAGGCACACATGTCATTTAAAAATTTCTGTTAGCCACATCAAAATAAGTAAAAAAATGAAAAATTTTATTTATTTTTAACTGTCTTATTTAATTTATTGGGGTGGTAGTAGTTAGTAAAATTATACAGGTTTCAGGTGTGCAATTCTGTAACACATCATCTGTACACTGTATTGTGAGTTCACCACCCAAGTCAAGTCTCCTTCCATCACCACTGACCCCCTCATGACCCTCTTCTGCCTCCCCCCACCCCCAGAAATGAATTTTAATCAGTTTATTTAACTGAATATTGTATCACTTGTTTTGTTTTGGGGCCATGTCTTAGAAATCTGGTGTGTATTTTACACTTGCAGCCTGTCTGGATTTGGACTGGCCACATTGCCGGTGGTGCCTCTGGCATGGCTCCATGGGGCTAGTGGCTACTGTGCTGGACGCTCAGCCCCAGCCAGTATCTGAGAATAACCTCAGCTGTGACTTAAGTCTGGACTGGTTGTATAGGGTTTCAGGAGTCCAGTCATCTATGGGACAGGCTGTATATTTTGAGGAAAAAAGTTTTGCCCATACATTGTCTTTCCAGTTTTTATAAATGAGTTAAAGGGCACCATTTCCCATTCAAAAAATATTTGGGGGATTTCCTTAGAAATAGTGACCTTTTCTTTAGGTGATTTAGCTCTAGCAACCTTTGTGATGCAGCAGCTCTTTCTTCCTCTTTCTTTTCCCCAGACATCAACAAGTTCCTGTGGATGGTCCGGATTGGAGGCAGCACAGACACAGGCAGACATATCAAGGAGCATGACTATTACACTCCAACTGGGGAGTTCCGTGTGGATCGCGAGGGTTCTCCCGTGCTGCTGAACTGCCTTATGTACAAGATGTGTTACTACCGCTTTGGACAGGTCTACACGGAAGCCAGTGAGTGATTCCTGATCACTTTAATACCAATAGTAAGAGCA
Organism: Phyllostomus discolor; assembly: GCF_004126475.2. NCBI lineage: Eukaryota > Metazoa > Chordata > Mammalia > Chiroptera > Phyllostomidae > Phyllostomus > Phyllostomus discolor. Next base: position 63,980,841 of record NC_040915.2, read on the forward strand.
GTGCTTGTAGCGAACACAGAGCTTTTTTCACATTGCAGGCACTGTTCTAAGTGCCTTACATCTGTTAACACATTTAATCCTCACAATAACCCGAAAGGTATAAATACTAATGTTATTCCATTTTATATATGAGGAAATCAAGGGGCAAATAGGATACTTAACTGCCCAGAGTCACCTAAGTAGCAGAGTCGGGTTAAATAAAACTCAGGCAGTCTGGCTCTAGAGTCTGTGCTCTTACCCATTACTTTTTATTGTCTCTCAGGACAAGGTATCGCAGTGGAAAAAGGAAATGAAGCAGGATAGGATAGATAAAGGACTTTTCATTTCTTAGATAAATACATTGAGAGTAATTCGATTAGGTTAAGTCTTTCCTTCTGACTTCAGTTTCTTAGTTCTGCACTAGGAACAATTTCTGAACCAGCTGGGAGCCTTTGACGTCTGACAGGTTCTTCTCTGACCCGTGGGGGGTTACTGGTGTGTCATAGAGGGCTGAGGGTGGCAATCCTCAGGAATAAAGAGGCTTGGGAGTCAGCCCCCACCTCTCAGAAGACAAAAGAAGCAGCATCCTCCTGGAGAGGACTTGGATAGGGTAACACTGGATTTGCCATTTCGACCTGATGTCCTTCTGGGCAGGTCCTACTCTCTAAGCACACTGCAGGCTAAGGAAAAACATTCCAATTAGTGGGTGATTTACCAAATTGATTTACTCTTTCCTTAAGAAATCAGCATTGTAGAAAGAAGTGTGTCTCTTTTTTTTTTTTTTTTTTTTTTGTCCCTGTCTAGAGCGCCCACCAGGCTTTGACCGTGTGCGGAATGCTGAGATTGGGAACAAAGACTTCGAGCTCGACGTCCTGGAGGAAGCGTACACCACAGAGCATTGGCTGGTCAGGATATACAAGGTGGGCAGGTGTTGTGTGGAGCAAGCTGCCATCCTGTCTGCGGCTGGGCTCCTGTACTTCAAAGTGGGCTGTACATTTCTAGTGTCTGGAAACTAGCTTGCAAGTCAGAATTCTACCGTGTTCATTTAGATTGTTCTGAGAGCATAGACCCCCAATCTGCTGTCATTTTGGCAGTGGCTGCAGTGATGTTTTTCCAGTTGGGGTTGAACTTGATATTTTTTAGTGATTAATCAGGCTTTGGGTGAGGGGAGAGAAAGTGTGTGTTTGTGTTTTGAACTACATTTTCTTCTACTGAAGGGTTTGTGGCACAGAGTCACAGATAAGTTTGTTACATCTCTAACATAAGAGAAGATTGAGAACCCTTGATGTGTTTGGACGGCACATCACTTATACTGCTCCTCACAGAGGTATTTTGAAAGGCTAAGCAGAGAGGAGCTAGTCTCAAACCAGGGGGGACCCAGCTTGGTAGAGAAGCTCTCCAAGGTGACCTGATTGTGAATATTAAACTGACATCTTTGTGTTGCAGGTGAAGGACCTGGATAATCGAGGCTTGTCAAGGACATAAACGTTTCTTCCAGCTCCGATATGCTTCACACTGAGTGCGTCTCACTTAGGACGCCGAAGACGTTTTTTAAACATGCAGTTTATAACAGCAGAACACGATGTGATTAGAATTGTCTGGAAGTTTTGCCCTGGGCAGTATGGGCTGGGCCAAATGCAATGATTTTTATAATTCTGAGCAGGTTACCAAATGAAATGTCATGGCTTTACTTTGGTCAATTAAAGGGAGGGAATTTTTTTTTTAAATGTGCCTTATTTGTTTTTACTTTTGACCAGCTTGAGGAACGCAGAAGTCTATGGTGGGCTGACGGGGGGACAGAAAGCAGACCTCACCCATGCTTTCGCTCCCTGAGTCAGCTCTGTGGGCATTCCGTCTCTCTCGCATCAGGAAAGCTGTCAAGGACTGGGTCAGATCCTACATACACTTCGTCATTTCAAAAATTGCAGCACTGAGCACAATGCCTGCACACAGTGGGTGCTCAGTGAGTTCTTACCAACGGAATAAATGTGGGACTGAAGGAGGGCCTTGACTGGGCAGGGACGGTAGCTGCATGCCGCCATGTCTCTCTGCTCACCACACGTCTCGTCCTTGGGGGCGCTTTGACTCTATGAAGGGGAAAGGGTGGCTAGCTGACCGGATCTTAAAAACTTTCTTTGGGACTAGCAAGGGGTGTGTGTGTGTGTGTGTTTATCAGGAATAAATCAAGTGAGAATAAATCAGCAGTTTTGAAGATTCAAGGCAAACAGTGACATTATTCTCATTCTAAGTGGAGGAAGAAACTCTTGCACCATTATGTATAAAACTTGGTCAGTGGGTATTTTTGAGTCAACTAAAGTATAACCATATGTATCTATTTGAAATCCAGCCCTTTAGTATTCTCACTTAACCACAACATAGCTCATGTCTCTGCTCATTTCCTTTAGTTTATGCTCTAAAACTCTTGCAGTTATGTAAAGGGGAGCTTCTTTATCCTTTAGTCTCTGCCTGTTTGTTGTCCTTGTGTACCACTGTCTCAATGATCTGGTTCTGACGTTCTTGCCAAATAAACTACAAGTGAGAAGGGGGGGGGTTGCTATTAGTAGTAGCCTAAGAATAGCGCTAGCCTTACTACAGTAGAGGGGAAGAGAAACGTGAAGAAATAACTCAAACCACAGTAGTCTCGTGGGTACGTAATGTCAGGATAAACAGCTTTATGTTCAGTATAGTAGGACATGCTATAACACATATTAGTGATGTATAAAAACCTCAAGTCATTTTAAAAAGTACAAGGTAACTGTTTACTGTTACCTGTTGAAGAAACAGGAGCAATTACATGGCTTTTAGGCAAAGCAAAATGGTGCTCCCAGAGGGTATACTCAGGTGTACTTACCCAGAAAACTTATCCTTCCAAACCAATTTATATACTAGATTTAGATTTGATGTAATATTTGATTTATTATATGTAAATACATTACTTGAATTATATGCAGAATTTCTCCCTAGTGGAAAGGGTTATTCTGAGTTTTATTTTTTAAATTTCTTTTTACCAACATGAATAATATCATTTAGAAATCATTAATGATCTTCCTCTATAATATATATGGTATAACCCCTGAACTTACCACTATAGCTGTTACTTTCTTTGATAATTTTAATTTTGTTACTTTTTAGGCTGCACGAAGCTATCTCTTTGAAAAATTTACTTTTCATTTTCATTGTTATAGTACACTTAGTGTAAAAGAAACTCAATTCTAAAAAGCAAAACAGTGTTTTCTGATTCTGGGAGACAACCTCTTTCAACTCCACTGATTCTCACATTATTTACCTCCATCTCCTTAAGTAAGTTGCTTTATTTTGCTCTGTGTTGGTTTTTTTAATCTTGGGTATCATCTGTTGACTTTCTGGTGTTCAAAGTGAAGATTTAGCTCTCTTTCACCATCCTGCTATTCCCACAGACTATTTTGAGATTCTGTTATAGTTACGATTTTGGTTAGCGTGGTAGTTTTTGCCTTACAGTTTTTCACAACTAGGCCACGTGGTATACTGTTACTACTTCACCCCACCCCACCCCCCGCCTAACTTTTTTGGAGGGAGTTTTTTTTTTTTGTGCTTGTCACTAATTTCTCCCCAAACTCTCATTTGTTCGTGCCAACTTCCTTTTAATGTTTAGATTCATAAGGTATGTCTTAGAGATGTCTTCTGTTTGCTGGGTTCATTTGGTTTACTCTGGGTTTGCTGCACACTTCTTGGGTGGGTGTATCCTTTCACTGTCACATTATGTATGTTAATCCCCTGACTTCTTGATTTGTCACCTCCAACTACCTCCCTGAGAAAGTGTGTGGGAGATAAAGTTCCTGAGATCTCTGTCTCCTCCTGCCACACTCAGTAGGTTGGCTAGGCAGAGGTCCAGGCTGTGAATAACTTTTCCATAGAATTATTTTGAAGGCATTGGCTTGTTGTTTTCTCCCTTCTAAATGTTGAGGAATGCAATCTGTTCTGATTTTTTTTTTTTTTTTTGCATGTGTACATTCCCTCTCACTCCCACCCCAGGCCTCTTCATATGTAGTATTTTGAAATTTTTCCAGTGTCTTGGAGTGGCTTATCCATTGTGCTGGGTAAACTTTTAAGTATGCATGGAAAGCCAAGTTCTTCAGTTCTGGGAAATTTCCTTGAGTTATCTGTGGATTTCTTCCAATTTCGTTTTTCTTTCTGAAAAAATAAGCTATGTGGATGTTGGACTTTCTGGATTAATTAATCTTCCAATATTCTTACTCCATTTACTATCTTTATGCTTCCTTCTGGAAGGTTTCCTAAAAAAAGATCTTTGTAACTTGCCTATATAGTTTCCCTGTATTCCGCTCAGATTTTTTAATGTCCAAGAGGGTTTTTTGTTTTAATATTCCTTTGTTTTGACTTTTCCTATTAAATGCCTTTTCAAACTCTTGGTTGTCTGCTCTTTTTAAGAGTGGGATCCTAAAAAGTTAATTGGAAGGTCTGTTTGGGGAGAGGGGTCTGGCTCATTGAATGTGGGCCTCACTTCTGTGGTCTGGCTGAGTTGTTCCATTGGGAAATCTGTAGATGTTTCCTTTTACATAGGTAACGTGCCCTTGAGAAGGCTTATTTATCCTCTAAGGATACAAGCCAGGCTGCCAGATTTCTAAGAGGAAAGGGCAGAAAGAAGGTTTAGAAGTTCAGCCTTCAGTGCATAATCTCTTTGTTTTCAGTAAGGCGCCCAATCCTCTAATTATGCCTGATGCTCTCCAGCTCACATACCATGTATTTACCCTCCAGTTTTGTACCAGCCTGGGGTTGGGGCGGGGCAGTTCTTTGGGTACACAAAGGGAGAGGATCCAGCTAAGAAGCATTTGCTTCTTAGTGGTCTTTCAGCCCCACCTTCACCCACATTTCAGTTACCTGGTGTTACTAACTCAACTTCAGCCTTCTGGAAGCTCTGATGTAAATCGAGTTGCTTCTCAGCGCTCCCGTTGCTGGCTTCAGCATTCATCTTTGTTTTATCTAAAGACTATCCATTTGCCGGTCTGGTTTTTCATATTCTGCTCTTGTGCCTTTAAAGGACTTACTATTTTAATAAGGTTCAAGAAGGGAACAGAGGCTGTTGTGTGCAGTTGCTTCCCCATGTGCTGTCTTTAACCCTGTATTCTGCCCAAAATCTCTATACCATTTTCAAGCGAAGATAACTAATTCCACCCAGAGACATAGAAACTGAGCGGGTCCTCCTCTTGGTTTCTTCATATTCTTTGTAACACACAGTGCACATATCAGAGAAAATGTAGTAAATGACCTGAAAACTTACTTCATTACATGAAGCCTAACCTGTGATGTCATGGTTCAAAATGTCTCGATTGTTCTGGGCTTGTTTTAAAACGAGTGTTCGTTATTTTTTTCCAAAACATTGAATTTACTGGGTGACAATTATACAACATATTTTACACTTATTTTACTCCATTACCGGTAACACAACCGAGGTAGTTATGCTCAATGCATGTGGCCCGGTTTTCAGAACTGGAGAACTTCATGGAGTTCTCAGTCGTTTACTGTCAAGAGGGAATACCTAGTTCAGTTTTCCATATTTTATCCTCAAGCAGGCCCCTTTCTTCAGAATGCACTTTCTCATGTAAACTAGTTACTCTACTTTTATAGTTGGCATTGTGAAGTGAGGCAAAGCAATCTTCTCGTTCCATCCGGCTGTTTCTTGCACAGTGAGAACGAGATCAGGTTGGACTAAGCTATGCAGATGCCCTTCTTCCAAAACGGTGGGGCTAAGGTGCTGCTCTGGAGCCGGTTCAGGAAACACTGGGCAAAACCGGTCATCCCCCCACTACCGCAAACTACAAAAGATTGCACCGGCTGCTTTCCCAGCTGGTTCTGGAAGGACCAGGTTCTGGGCTCCCCGCAGCTTCCTTCGCCCCTTCAGCATTGCTTCTCAGCACCCGTTCCCAGCTTTTCGGCTCGAGCTCGGTCTGAGCCGCACTAGAAGGTGACAAGAGTGACCATGGGCCACACACTCCTGTCCCGTAGCGGAGCAACTGTGCGAAGGTACCAGGACCGGGCAGGCGGCGCGCACGGGCAGAAACGCAGCCATACGCGCTCGGCTCCAGCGCCGCCCAGGACGAAGACGCCTTTGGGCTCAGAGAGCTATCGCAGGGGCGCCTTCGGCAGCCAGGGCCTCCTCCCGTCCCCACAGGAGCCCGGGCCCCGTTGCTGAAGCCCGTGGGATCAGAGAGCCGGCCACTACAGTGGCCACCCTTCCAAACTTGGAAAACAGGAAAGCACGCCTCCCTGCTTTACGGCAAGGGCGCCCACGTTTGCGGCAGTGTGACGCTGCCACTTTTGGCGGGAAAAGCGCTGCATTTGGATTGCTGTGGTGGCAGGCAGAGGACGGTCGGGTGAGGAAGGCGGCAGACAGCGTAGCGAGGGGGTCTGCAGAGGAGTTCGGGGTCCGCATTGGATGCGGGGGACACGGCAACGGGTTCAGGGCTCGGAGAGTCTCCCGTGGAGGGGCGGTTCCAGAGAGCAGAGGAGGGGGAACCGGGGGTCCCGGGGTCCCGGGACCTGGGTGGTAGAGGGACTGCAGACGCCACCCCTGGGCTAGTCTGTGTGCCACCCTGCCCTCCCTTCCGCCTCTCAGGGCAGGCTAGCCCCGCCCCGGATCTCCCCGGCCTAGGGGACGTTAAGGGGGCGGAGAGGAGGAACTGCGGTGGTTCTAGCTACCTTCCCCTCACCTCTCACCTGCCTCCCCATCCCCCAGGAGGCACCGGCCCCGAGGTCTCATCACCACCACTGCTCTGTCCCCTTCGGGGGCAAGAACGGCCGCGTCTGAGCATGCAGTGTGCGCGCCAATGGATGCGCACGGGACCCAACCCCCCAGTTTAGGATACTGGCCTGTGGTTTAGACCGGGACGAAATATGGGTGATGAGGTGCCAGGGGAAACCAGAGCTGTTATTTATATTGAGGGCTCCTGGTAGGGCGCGGAGCCCCGCGGCTTCACAGGTGATGGGAGCTCGAACTCATCCCGCGTCTTTTCTGGTGCCTGCCCCGTGCAGCCCGGGTGCCCCGCGGAGTCATGGCAGTGCCCTTCGTGGAAGACTGGGACCTGGTGCAGACGCTGGGCGAAGGCGCCTACGGAGAGTGAGTCGGCGCCCTTCCCACCCCCACCCCTGTTCATTTTAATACACTGGGCGGTTAGAAAACAGATCTCAGCATTTGAAATCCAAAACCTGTACTGAAGCTATACGATCTTTTGTAAGGACTTTGTTTTGTTTTACATCTTCTTTGTAAAGAGCTAGAAGGGACCGCTAAAGTCAGTTTCTCCTGCCACATACTCCTTCCTGTGGTTTAGGCGTAATGCTTAAATGAACTATCAGATGGAGTTCGACTGCCTGGCGCCAGCCACATCGTCACTCTGTCACCTGCCTTGCGGGTCATTGTTTTGTTCTTAAGCAAGCGTCTTTTTTTTTTAAGGTAATTCTTTTTTTTTTTCTAAGATTTCATTTATTTATTTTTAGAGAGGGAAGGGAGAGAGAGCGGGGGAGAGAGAAACATCAATGTGCGGTTGCAGGGGGTCATGGCCTGCAACCCAGGAATGTACCCTGGCTGAGAATCGAACCTGGGACACTTTGGTTCCCAGCCCGAGCTCAATCCACTGAGCTACGCCAGCCAGGGCAGGCAAGCGTCTTAATGTCCTTGAGTGCCTCTGTTTTCTTAGCTGTGAGATGGCAATGATGGTGCTGACCCCATGGATGCTTAGGACAGTGACCACAGGATTAATAAACGTTGGGTAATGTTATTACAATTGAGTGAGTAGAGGATGTGTATTCGTGATGGGGCCTAGCATGGCTATTACCCCATTTTATTTTCTCAAGCGTCTGTTCAGTGACTTTTGGTTGTACAGCATGTGACTGGGATATTCTGTCTTGGTGCATTTGTTTGTACCTCACCTTTCAGAAAGGAGTCGTATCTTTTGAGAATATGGCAGGAACCATTCCCATGGTTTCTCCTTGGTGGAGGAATTTGATGAAGGTAAAATAGTGTTGGATGGGTCGCACTGAATCTTTTGAGGTTGTAAAAAGAAATGGAATTCAGGTGTCTGGAGTGTTATACCTTTTCCTTTCTCTTTGTAGAGTCCAACTTGCTGTGAATAGAAGAACTGAAGAAGCAGTTGCAGTGAAGATTGTCGACATGAAGCGTGCGGTAGACTGTCCAGAAAACATTAAGAAAGAGATCTGCATCAATAAAATGTTAAATCACGAGAACGTGGTGAAGTTCTACGGCCACCGGAGAGAAGGCAACATCCAGTATCTGTTTCTGGAGTACTGTAGTGGGGGAGAGCTTTTTGATCGCATAGGTATGGAAAAGATTTAAGATAATTATTCTGCTAAGATAATTATTCTGCTAAGAAGTCTCTCAATTTGTTTTTTAAACTTTGGGTGTGCTCCTTGGTCAGTGTCCACTCAGAATTGCAACCGAGAAATTGGAGTAAATTGTTTTGTTTTTGCTACTTAACACCTGAAAGCGTGAAGTCGGTAAAGAAAACGATCTTCCCAAGTTTTCTAAGTGATTTGGGTTGGTAATGTTGTTTTGTGGATTTTAAGAATGATAAACTAATCCCATGGGGAAGTATTATAAATGAGATGCATTGTTTGCCTGCACAACTTTTTGTAGACACTAGTTACATGAAATCATTGCATATATTTACAGATCCCAAATAATAGCATGTTGTATGTTTCTTCATTTGTTTACATGAAATAATTTACAGTTTTCTATGATTGCTGTTATGTATACGAAGTAAACTCTGTTTCTGCTACTTGAATGTTCTGTGTAGTCTCAAAGGCTTGATGTTATAGGACACTGAGAAGTACATAAAATATATTCCGTGGACCTAAATTTATTACTTAAAGCCATCATATTAACAATTAAAATTGGTTTTTAGAATCTCCAGTATTTAATCTCAGGAGAGAGTTGAGTGTAAAAGAAATCAAGAATTAATAAAGAAGATCAAGATAGAATAAAATAACTGACAGTGCAACATTTCTTAATAAAACTGTTTTCTAAAGAAACTTCACTGGCATTTGTGACTGTTTAGTGTGAGAAGTCAAATATGAAGTTTAAATCTGTCGTTAAATGTTTAGTGACATTAGCTTAGATTTGCCTAAGCTTCCACTTTAGCAATTACATTTCAGGAGTGTGAAAATACGGGCGTAATGTTTTGATGAAATTAGGGGAGAATCTGAAAGCTCAAATAAATCATGGTTAATATAAGATAAGCAGGGGCTTTCAAGGGGTGGTTTGCATTCTTGGTTTGGATAATGATTTCTCTCTGTAATTTCCCTGTAATGTTAATTTGTTTTTACCACGTAACAGATGGGGAAATTTGAGTTACTAAGTTACTAAGTTAAGAAAGAAGAGTTATTACTCATTGTATTACTGGACTCCAGAGTCTTTTGTTGGCATAAGATTGTGCTTGCTGAGGTCCAGTCATAAATGTTTAATCTTAGAAATAAGAAGACTCTGTGGTTGATTCCTGATTATACGTACCTGGTAAACTAACTTTCGTAATTGATTCTCGTAGAGCCAGACATAGGCATGCCTGAACAAGATGCTCAGAGGTTCTTCCACCAGCTCATGGCAGGGGTGGTAGGTGCAGCTGTCTCATTTCCTTTTACTTAAAGTTGGCGTGAATGAAGCCAGTTACTAAATTCTGATATGGTTCCCTTTGCTTTCCACTTAGGTTTATCTGCATGGTATTGGAATAACTCATAGGGATATTAAGCCAGAAAATCTCCTATTGGATGAAAGGGGTAAGTTTAGCGTTTTGTCACTGCTACCTAAATTATTTTAACACAGCCAAAGAAGGGTGTTTCAAGACTTTTCCTTTAGTGACATTTCAGGGCAGACAATCTGAAAAGTCTTGGGAATTTGGGCAACTTGTAGTATATTTAGACTTCACAAGTCCTTCATGATGTTGCGGATGAGACAGAGAAATCTAAGCTGGATGCCAGGGTAGCTCCCTAGATGAACAGCTATATGAATAGTCTTAATCAGCTCTTTAATGAATTAATAAATGAATGTTTTTATTGGAATAGCCTGGACTTTAGCTTTGCCCTGTTTGTACTTTTTAATCTGTGACTTGGGTAAAGGTACAAGGAGTTGGGTCATATCTTATGGATGAAACTGAGAGGGTATATAGTGAAAGTGTTAGTTCATAGAATAAGGATCTACGAAGATGACAAGTGTCAGCTGCATGAGCTAGTGATTTTTGTCTGTTTTGTTTAATGCTGTACTTAATGCACTAGAATAGTGCCTGGCACATAGTAGGCTTTCAAAAATATTTATTGAATGAATGAATTTAGCAGACCAGAGAGGTGAGTCAGATTTAATAAGTTGTTTTCCATTAGGGAAAAATCTAAAGTCCAATATCTGGATTGAAAAAAGTACCAGGTAAGTACTGTTGAGTGGCATATCTTTGGCAGCAAAACAGGTTAACAGTCACCAGTGTAATTTGGTCATTGGGAAGCTAAGGTGAGGCCACACCACAAATAATGGGTATCCTGGGGAAATACTGTAGGAGGCCTGTGGGCCCCTGAAGTACTTTTGTAGGAGAGTGACCAGAATGATGAAAAGTGTAAAACTTTGTAAAATAAGGAATAATTGAAAAAAATCAGGGAAACCTGCCAACTGTTCCATACAGTTCTTCTGAACACTTGAGGGAAAACTGTGCAGAAGCAACTTGCATTGGTGGTACAAGGTGACCCTTCTTAATGGGTCTGTCCAGGAAAGGAGTAGGTTGCTTTGGAAAACAGTGGATTTGTAACATGTGAGTCAAACACTGGACTGTTGATTGTTAGGGACACTGGGAAGGGAATTGAAACATTGCTTGGAGAGTTGGACCGAAGCACTTTTAGGATCTCGTTCAATGTTGAGATGTACTGTTTTCTGGCAGGATTGTTCCCCGCAGCAAGTAACAGTGTCCTGTCTCGTCTGCCTCTTCCTGACTTCTTCCTGAGCTCCCTAGTACACCTCCATACAAGGGGCTAAATTAAGAAAAGCCAGCCCTGGCTTGCATAGCTCAGTGGATTGAGCACGGGCTGTGAACCAAAGTGTCGCAGGTTCGATTCCCAGTCAGGGTACATCCCTGGGTTGCAGGCCATGACCCCCAGCAACCACACATTGATGTTTCTCTCTCTTTCTCCCTCCCTTCCCTCTCTTAAATAAATAAAATCTTAAAAAAAAAAGAGCATTTAAAAAAAAAGAAAAGCCAGCTTGTATAAATAACAGAGATGTGAACATGTAAAAATATCTGGAAAACGGAAAACTTTGTTCCCAAACTAAAAATATTGTTTTTTTCTTTATAAAAATAAAATGTGATCATGAAATGAGATTAAAAGTATAAAGAAGAAAGTGAAAAATCACCAAAAACCCACCAGTCAGTTAACTGTTTTAGTGAGTACCTTTGTTCATGCTTTGGTGAATATCTTTCAGCAATCCTTGTATTAGGTCATTTACTAACCTAGCTACCTAAGAGCCTCCTTTGGTTGTTTAGCTTTCTGTAAATTGTTTCATAAGGCACATAGCAAAATTTTAGATAATCGAAAAATTTGGTATATGGGGGAAAAGGAACTGCAGAGCAGCCTGTTGGTGAACCTGAGAAAAGAAAGCACAAGCTGGGGGAGTTCCCTTTGCTTCTATTTTTCATTCCGTTACTTTTTGAATACTAAAAGCCTTGATGGTATTGTAATCAATTCTCCTTCCTCTTCTAGAAATTAAATGCCAGTTTCAATCTACATAAAATCCTGTGAAAAAGATGGATTTAAAAAAGAAAAAAGCCTGGCTGGTGTGGCTCAGTGGATTGAGGGCCAGACTGCGAAGCAAAGGGTCGCTTGGTTTCCATTCCCAGTCAGGGCACGTGCCTGGGTTGCTGGCCAGGTTCCCAGTAGGGGGAGCTCTAGAGGCAACCACACATTGATGTTTCTCTCCCTCTCTTTCTCCTTTCCCCTCTAAAATTTTTTTTAAATCTCAAAAAATAAATGAAAAGCCATTTAAAGAAAGAAAGAAAGAAAAGGATTGCATGTCTCTAAATATGGGAGGCAGTATAGCATAGTGTTAAAAGCTTGAACTCCACAGTCATTGGAACCTAGGTTTGATCTAGGCTGCCTCTTAGGGTCTGTGGCCTCCGGTAAGTTGCTTCACTTCTCGCTCTGCCTCACTGTCTTCATTTGTAAAATAGGAACAGTAAGAGTATCTACTTGGGCTGTGAATATAAAGGAGATACATACGAACACCAGCGTGCCCCCAGCTTAAACAATGAGACCTTACACGTGTACGCACTGCTCACAGCTTTGTGTTTATAATAGCAAACACTGGAAACAGCCTAAATACCTATCAGCAATAGAACACATAAATTACAAAATGGGTGAATTATAGCTACAACTAATTACGTGGATAAATTCTGGAATGTGATATATAGCAAAAACAATGGTAGAAGAATTCATACAAGTATGATTCTGTGAAGTTCAAAAATATATAAAACCAAATATATTGTTTAGGAATACGAACATGGAGAAAATCACAAGAAAGGGCATAATAAAACTCCAAATGGTGGTTATTTCTGAGAAGGTAAGGGAGAAAATACATTTTGGGAAGTGTTTAAGGGGATTTCAAAGGAGATAAAAGTTCTTACACTGGGCGTTGGGTGAGTGGGTGTTCATTGTATTGTTCTTCATATCTTGCATCTTATTTAAATACTCTTATTTCTATTCAATAATAATCTTAAACAAATAAAGCATTACCAATACAGTTGAAGTCCTCCTATATATTCCTTCACAGGTGTACCTCCCTTTTTCTCAGAAATAACCACACTCTTTAATTTAGAATTTATTATTGGCAGTTCTCTAATCTGTTTTATATTGCAAATATAACAAAAGAACAAAATCCAAGTAATACTGTGGTCATCCATTAGTGTTTTCAGTGATCAGTACTAATAAGTGACTTGGAACGCAATCTCAGTGATTTATTAAGATTGTGTCACATGTAAAGGTAATTACAGGAGGTACCTCCCAACTCAAATACAGGTAAACATCATTGATGGCTTACATATTGTGCAGATGTAAGTGAGTTTTAAAGAATCCCCCTATTTTGGGACAGTTGCTTGTAGCTTTTAAAAACAAACAAAACAGTGATGACTGTTCTATGGATTTGTGCACAGACCCAATATAAAAATTGGGTCATGTTATGAATATTTGTTATGATGTTTGCCTTTTTTCCCCCCTAGTTTTATGTCAGAACATGTAAATATACCTTTTTAAAAACAATTACTTACATAGTTTCATTGTGTACATTTATAAGATTTAATCACTTCTTTATTGATGGACATTTAAGTTATTTACAAGTAATACTGCAAGAATATCCTTATGTTTGTGAGTTTGTAGGTGTATGTATTTCTTTGGATGTGGTCCTAGAAGTGGAAATTGATAGTTGAAAGTGTGTGAATGTTCCAGATTTTGACATCTTTTGCCAGATTGCCCTCTAAAAAGGTTGAAAATAGGGAACCTTCCCTAACCCCAAGACTAGATTCCTTTGCTACAAGGTTTTAAAGTGTTCTGTCTTCTTTACCTGCACAGCAGATGTCTGTGGTTAGTCTTTGGTAATTTCTCTCCCCACTTTGGCTAGTGCAGTGTCACTCCGTTCCAGGAGACTCTCACCGGGCGGGAGTTAAACTGAAGGTTCTGCCTGTAGTTTTTGTGTGTTGAAGATGGGAAGTTAGAGTGGGAGTTTGCCTTTCTGGTTTGTTTTCTATACAGAGTTCCTCCTCCTCTTCTAAACTTACCCACTTCAACAAGAAGTTCTAGTGGTTTGTAGATCTTTAGTCTTGGTGTGTCTTTACATAGAGGAGTGGGCAAAAGTAGGTTTACAGTTGTGAGCGTGTGAAACACAGAGTGAGTAAAGCGATGGTAATAATTGTAACCCGCGTGTCTTTTTCCATATGAACAGCTGAAGCCTACCTTTGCCCACCCCTGTATTTTCTTCCTGCCCGCTGCACACCCCAGGAGGGGCTCGGCTCTGCACTCAGCACCAGTCTGGAGCAGTGCCCTTTTCCAGAAGGGCAGGCCCTTTTGGCTCCAGAGTTTTTCTTTAATTTGTTTTGTGCATTGATGATATTTTTCCAAGTAGAAGCAATGAGTCCTTTCGCTAATTCTAGCTAGAGGATGATGTCTTATTTCTTCTTTTTAAAAATTGGTCATTTTAAGGTAGACAAGTTCTATAAACCTTAAGTAACACCAGTGATTTTCCAATAAAACTTAGTTTCTTTAAATATATCTAGTTATGAAACATTTTTACGCAGTGCCATCTCTTTTCCCTTGGTGTAGATAACCTCAAAATCTCCGACTTTGGCTTGGCGACAGTGTTCCGGCATAATAACCGGGAGCGCTTGTTGAACAAGATGTGCGGGACTTTGCCTTATGTGGCTCCAGAACTCATAAAGAGAAAAGAGTTCCACGCAGAACCCGTTGATGTCTGGTCCTGTGGAATAGTACTCACCGCAATGCTGGCTGGAGGTGAGAACTGTTTCTTCGTGAGAGAACTCCTATCTTGTGGAAAGACATATATCTCTTATGCCAAGATCAATGAAAGAAACCAAGGGCATCCATATTTATATGACAGTATTTCAATAGTGAATTTTTTATAACTAGGTTGGAACTTCTGATCCCAACAGTTTTAAAAAATGAATGAAATACCACAGTAGCTCTTGCTCTGAAGATTCATGTGAATGCTTTTGGGAGGGGTAGGGCAGGATGTGGTTTGTGCATCTTTGAGTTCCTCTGAAACTTCTGTGAGTTGGTACTCTTGGCTTGAACACTGTATTGAATTAACCTGCAGGAAATGGACTCGTATCGTTGATTATTTTTCCTTGGAACCTTTGCTGCATAATGATCTGAACACTCAGGAAACGGGGACTTGTTGCCTTTTCAGAGTTGCCGTGGGACCAGCCCAGTGACAGCTGCCAGGAGTATTCTGATTGGAAAGAGAAGAAAACATACCTCAACCCTTGGAAAAAAATCGACTCTGCTCCTCTAGGTAACTGGGTTATCCTGATTGAAAGCACTGATTTGGATGATGAAGTGTAGTACGGTTTGATTTTTTTTTTATTATGTGTTTTTAACTTTTAAATGATCGTGTAAATAATCCATGATTCTTTTAGATAAATTTAAACATAATAAATAACAATTTTTTAAAGTCCTATAATCCCTCAGAAATAGCTCCTTTTAATATTTTAATATGTGCTTCTATACTTTGTTGTAAAAACATATAAAAATATGTAAGTACATATATTTGTTACATATGTATACTATTCATATATAACACCTTTGTTATATATGTATACTATTTATGTTTTTATTAAAAATGGGATCGCACTAAGTATACATGATACTTTGTAGCTTTTTTGTGTTAATGCTTTGTGAACTTTTCCATGACTGCAATTACAGGCCCACGTCATTGTTTTGAAAGACCCTGTAGGTATCCTGCTGGATGGATATTCCTTATCACACTCATCCGGTTAGCTTTGTTAGAGATTTAGATTTTCTTCCTAATTTTTCACTGTTGAAAGATATGATGATTATCCATATAACTTAATCCTTGGCCATACCTTTAAATTATTAATTAAAATAAAACTCTAGATGTGGAATTGCAGGATCAAGAATGTATGTGCTTTTTAATTATTCTGGTTTACTTTGCGAAGTTGCTTTTCAGAAAGTTCATATCATCTCATCAGAATCTCATTAATTTACATTAAAAAATACTTAATTTGATAGACCTATAAAGTATATTCACTGTTTTTTGTTACTTTAAATTTAGTACTAATGAAGTTATATATTTACTATGTATTTATTAGTTTTTTTAGTGTATTGTAATTAGATTTTCACATTAATTTTATGTTGAATTTGCTGGGGTAACATTGGTAACAGAAGGACACAGGTTTCGGGTGCCCAGTTCTCTAAGGCACCATCTGTGCACTGTACTGTGTGCTCACCACCCCAGTCACGTCTCCTTCCATCACCAGTCACACGCCTTGTCCCTCTCCCTCCTCCTGTCTTTGCATTTAGTACAAATATTTTTCATAATTTGTCCTATAGTTTTATCGTATGATATTTTGACATGCGAAACAGCTTACATTTTTATTTATTTAAATCTATTATCTTTTCCTTTGTGGTTCTTGACTATATTGTCAGGTTTGGAAAAGTCTTTTCTACTCTATCACTAGAAAAAAATTTCCTATGTTTTTATGACTTCATTTTTTTCAATTAAGTCTTTTTCCATTAGAAAATTATTTTTGTGGTAGGAGATAGTTGAATTCCTTGTCAAGATAATTAAGACACCTTAAGATACTGGAGAGTAAATTTTTTTTTAAACTGCTTGAATGAGGACTTAGCATGACAGTGGAACAGGTTTGACATTGCATGGGTAAGAGTTTTTTGTATATTTTTGTTAATGTCCCCTGGGGAGAAACATTTCTACCTGCCCCGTAGGCTACTTTTTACCAATAATTGAGGCTCAGATCTGGGCAGCATGTCCTAAGGTGTAGACGGTAGCCAAGGACAGCTGCGTGAAAGGAACGCCATCATGCAGTAGCTTCAATAGTTTATTCTTTTTCTCCCTCGCACGTAATATTTAGACGTAAGGAGACCAAGAGAATGTTCCATACCACAGTCTGCAGGCTTTTCTGTTCTGCGTGCCTCTTTTGTAAATGTTGTCTCGGTGTTTTGTTTTCAGCCCTGCTGCATAAAATCCTAGTGGAGAACCCATCAGTAAGGATTACCATCCCAGACATCAAAAAAGATAGATGGTACAACAAAGCACTCAAGAAAGGTAACGTCCTTCACGTACAAGTAGTTTTTTCTGGGAACGTAAAGAACTTGCAGAGTTGCTATCGCAAGCCAACAGCACAAGACAGCCATGGTTTCTGCCCTCATGGGGATTGTGTGGTGGGAAAAACAGATATCAAAAAATAATTTTGATTTTATTAATAATCATAGAGTTGAAAGTCAGGGCACTATAGCTAATTGTGTGACCAAGTCTTAAGGGACAGAGAAAACTTGTCCTCCTGAGGAGATCACGGTACATCTCAGGTTTGAAGACTAAAGGGGAGTCAGCCAGAGGAGTACCGACAAGACGAGTGGCGCATTCAGAACGGGGAGTGGCCTTGGGGACGTCTTGAGGTTGAGAAAGTAGGTATTTGAGGAACTTGAAAGAAGGGCCAGTAGGTGTGGACCACGTCCAGCTTGTACACCCATGTTTCCCCAGTGGCTGCAGTGTGTGGTCATCAGAGGCACTCAGCACGTGCTTGCCCAGTGAACCAGTGCACAGCGCAGGGAAGAAGTCTGAGAGGAGGTGGGGAGGTGGATGTCAGCACGTGCTTGCCCAGTGAACCGGTGCACAGTGCAGGGGAGAGGTCAGAGACCAGGCTGGGGAGGTAGATGTCAGCATGTGCTTGCCCAGTGAACCCATGCACAGTGCGGGGGAGAGGTCTGAGAGGAGGCGGCGGAGGTAGATGGCAACCAGGTTGTGGAGGAGGACCTTCTAAGCCATGTGACCTTGTAAGCCATGTTATACATTTTGTTACAGATTCTGTGCTTTCCCTTAAGGCTGTTGGGGAAACCTTTGAGAGATTTTAGAAAAGAAATGACATAATCATATATTCGGTTTTAAACGCTCTTTCTGGCTACTTTTTTCCCCATTGCTTTTGATGTTTTTCATCCTAGATGTGAGAAGATGGTAACCTGGACTAGGTTAGTGACAGGGGAATTGGAGAGAAGGGACAGATTCCAAGGAAACCTAAGAACTTTAATTGACAGGGCTGGTGCTGGTGTACATGTGGGAAAGGAAGAGCATGAGGCATCAAGGACGATTCCTTTCTAGTTGGAACAACTGTACATAAATGGCGGCACCATTTGCTGGATGTAGCTCACGAGGAAACAGACTTGGGGGCTCTGTTTCTTTGACTGCAGACGTGTTGCATCTGAGAAACTAAGTAAAACTGTCAAATTAGGTGTGTGTTTGTACCGGGAGACAGGACTACACTGCAGATGTCGATTTAGGTGTTTTCTTCAAGCAGATGGTAATGTAGTCAGTGGTCGGTGATGAAATTGGGTGTATGACAGAATGCTAAGGACTGCCGGCATTTAAGGGGCAGGTGGAGGCCAGGGACGGAAACACTGGTCCGGCGGATCCCGTCACGTGGCAGGAGCCGTTCCGGGGGGGAGTCAGGAGGTGTCTCTGGAGCACGGTGTTTGCGCAGGGACTGGAGTCCGCGAGAGGGGGAGAGCGGAATGTGGACAGCTCAGTCCAGAAGTGCGCTGAGAGGAGACACCAGCTGGAGGCAGATGGGGAGTCTTTAGCCCTTCTCTGGGTGTTTCTTTCACCTTTCACCTTATTTTATTTGAAGTCCCCACACTCTTGTGCCCGTGGATTTGGGGGTGAGGCAGGCATCCTGTTTTTCTTCATTGTCACTTTCTCCTTTCTTCCCATTTCCCCCTCCCAACCCTTGATTTATTCCAAACCTCATTATTGGACTCTGCTACCACCCACCATTCCTACTTGTTACAATCACCTTCTAAACCCCAAATTAAAATTTCTTTCATGTTGTCACTCTCTCCAACACAAGGCCACGTAATTTTTGTCATGGCTCTTGGTGATTGAAATATTCATCTGGATGATCCTTCTAGTATCCTGGCCTCACGTTTTCTTGACCTTTTTCTCTGCTAGTGCTCTCTTATCTTCAGGCGTTCTGCTCCGGATGCGGGTTTATTTTTCCTCCTCCCTCTAGCACCCTGGCCCCAGCAATCCGCTGCCCCTACCTGGGCTGGCAGTCCGTTAATTCTGCTACCTCCCGAGGTCTTTCGTTTCACCCTCACTACTGTAAAGCCCGAGGCCAGTCACTGTAATGCTTGATCACATTCACCTTCAACTTCCTTGCCTCGTTCTCTCTTCGTCATACTCACAGGCAAAACCTAACCCAAGATTTCTGCGAGCTCTACACTTACACCTGCACAGCTCATTGTGACTGGAGAAGAACATAAAACAATGTTCACTCTAAATTCAGGATCACTAATCCCGAGTGGGCCTTAATTCTAGGCAGTGATAACGTATCTCCCCACTTCTTTCACGGCCCACTCTCCTAAATCACTTTATTGTACCTCTCCTTTTCTCTTCAGCGCCTAATACCTCTTCCCCACGCTCAGTCTTGGGTGGTGCCAGTACTTCTGTTTCACTGGGAAATAGAGACAGTCACAGGAGGGCTTCCGCGAGCTCTCACCAGCATCTCCCCCCAGCTAGCTGTCTCTTTGCTCACAGTCGTTTTCTCCCCCGTTGCTACGGATAAACCGCTTCACATGCAAGCCAGTGCTGTCTCTCGTGCATGAGACCCGGTCCTCCTTTGCCTCTTCGGGGGCATTGTCTGGTCATTCTTCTCTTTCCCCTCTCCTGGATCTTGTCAGCATTACCAGCACGCTGTTTCTCCTGTCTTAATAAAATGTTAGTAGGCTTACCAAAGTGCTTGAATGAATGGGTTAATAAATAAAAAGGTTGGCTAGGCTTCAGTGTGTTTGAATGGTTTGGGGACACATCCAGCTGAGAGGAGGAGGCTGGCATTCTTGGAGAGGGAGTAGAGGGGTGTCCGGGTCCCGTAGGAGACAGGAGAGGTGGGCGGGCTCAAGAACAAGTAGAGGGGTGAACGTTCGACGGGGGAGAAAATGGGCAGGAAGGCAAGTGAACCAGCAGATTCGGTAGTGCAGCTTGAGGGGGTTTCTGGTGACCCTGCTGCCTGGGGAATGAGAGGCGGTATCGTACACTAAGAAATGGGGTGCCTCCTGCGGGGTGCTTGCGGAATTTGAGGCGAGTGGAGAGCTTTTGAAACAGTCCCTGTGGAAAAAGGGGGAGGAAGCGGACCAGAGGAACGCAGCACCGAGTATCGGTATCGAGGGTCCCCCCGAGGGTGGTAACACGAATGAATATACAGCGTCTCATTTTCTGTGTGACAGTTACTCTCGTTAAAGCTATTTCGGTGGAGCGCGGGATGTTGGGTAGAGCAGATTCGTAGTGTTCGTTGCCATTATCATAAATTATTTTTTAAGAAGTTTTTATTCTTTAGCTAGATCTCTCTGTCTCTATAGAACATTTCTCTGTCACCATAAATGGTACCGTTAACATTATGGCCTTGTACTCCACTCTTGGGCCATACTTCCTGATTGGGACTTGTACAGTTTGACAAGGGAGTCCTAGTAAGTTCATCATAACCACAGTTCTCATAAAAACTGTGTAGAAGAAGCTATTTGTTGTGTAAGTATTTTGTGTTAAGTGACTTCAGATACAGTTTTACAGCTTCAGGTTGCCAGTTGGTGTTAATTAAAAAGTTTCTGCATAGAAAACTTGAAAGCCTTTGTATTTATTTTACTTCATTGTTTGCAGGGGCAAAGAGGCCCCGAGCCACCTCAGGCGGGGTGTCTGAGTCTCCTGGCGGGTTCTCGAAGCACATCCAGTCCAGTTTGGACTTCTCCCTGGCAAACAATGCCTCCAGGTAAGATCGATGAACAAAGATCAAGTACTTGTGAAGGTAACATTCCCATGGAAAGTAATACATGTATATATTTTATCCTAATAATGATTGTCCCTTTTATTGGTGTGAGAGTGTGTAACGTATTATAAAAAAAGGCCTGGCAGATTTTATTCCAAGATCGATTTCTCCCCACATCCTAACGCGCCAGTGAAGAGAAGGTGAGGTGCTCCAGCTCCCAGCCTGAGCCACGGACAGGCCTCTCCCTGTGGGACACCGGCCCCTCGTGCATCGATAAGCTGGTGCAGGGCATCAGCTTCTCCCAGCCCGCGTGTCCGGATCACATGCTCCTGAACAGCCAGTTGCTGGGCACCCCGGGGTCCTCACAGGTGAGAGGATTTAGTTTTCAGCTCAATAACAGAAGCCGTGTATTTTTTATTGTCTTAAAGTCTTTTTTTTCCAATGTATAAATCTTAAAGTATTAATACTTCACAACAATTTTTTTGACAAGTAAGAGATCATTAGAGGAGACCTTTATGTATGAGAATCTTAAGTCACAGAAAAGAATTTTCACACTAAATACCGTAGCTGTGTGACCGCTTTCAATGGTATGAGATTAATCCTGCTTTCCCTCACTTGGCACGTAGACTCCCTGGCAGCGCTTGGTCAAAAGGATGACACGGTTCTTTACCAAACTGGATGCAGACAAGTCTTATCAGTGCCTGAAGGAGACCTGCGAGAAGTTGGGCTATCAGTGGAAGAAGAGCTGTATGAATCAGGTACACCTCATCGATTTTTTTATTATATCCTTTCCTTAAGAAAAATTTAAATATTTGAGTAAAAATTTTTCATCAGTACATTTTTAAAATTTAAAGTAATTAGTTCGGTTTGAAAACTAAGTTGAAATGAAAGGAACTTAAGTAAAATGTTCTTTACCTTAAGAAATAATATTTCTTAAAAGATTTATTAATAACTTTAGTAAGTTGTTACAAATATTGAGACTCAAGTCATTATTCCCTTAAAACCTATCTATACTTAACTGTAACAGTAACAATTGACTCCCTTTTGGGAAAGGAATGAACACACTAACAGTCCCACGCTCCCTCCGTGTCCTCTGCTCCCACGCACCACCTTTTGTTTAGATTGTTATAGCATATTTGTAACGTTGACATTCTGCCTTTAGGCTTTTCAAAAACCCTCATAACGTGAAAAACAAGTAGGGGACACTTTGTCGCATTAAGGGGGACCGAAGAGTCCTGATGAAGGATGTGATGTGTGATCCTCCACTGGACCGTGGACTTAAAGAAACAAAGCTATAACGAATGTTACTTGATCAGCTGGGGAAGTGTGAATGTGGGTTTTATACTAATGGTTCTGTATCAGTGTCCGATTTCATGGGTATAATCCTAAAATTGTGGTTTGTGAGAGAATGTCTTAGTTCGTAGGAGAAACATGTTGAAGTGAAGTATCTGCTGTCTATAACTTAGTTTAAAAACAAAAAACTAGCACATAAAAAGAGACAAGTAAACACATATTTACGTAGGTCAGTAAGGTCAATGAAGGGCCTGGTGTGATTTATTACACAGTTCTTTCTGTTTTTCTGCTTCAAAATTAAAGTTAAGAGAAAATGCTATGTGCTGAAGTCTGAAGCCAAACTGATTTTTCTCTCACTTATATAGATAATATAAATAATTTACTTTTTTTTAAGGAAGATTTATTGAGGCAGAAGTCACATAACATGAAAATCATCACTTTAACTCTTTTAAAGTGTACCTACCGATCAATGGTTTTAGTATATTCACTAGACTGTACAACCGTCACCATTTAATTTCAGGATGTTTCTTCGCCTGTAGAATCAACTGCACCAAATAGCAGTTACTTCTTATTCCTCATTCCTTCATTCCCTGGCAACCACTAGCCCACTTTCTGTCTGTGCACTGCTTATTCTGGACTTTCCGTTCAAACGGAATTATGTGACACATGGCCCTCGTGTCTGCCTTCACGTCCTGTGATGTTTTCGTGCTGCAGCATTTATCAGAACTATGGTAGCTTTTCAGCCACAAATCTGGACTCTTTTTTTCTGATGTTTTAATAATCTTGCTTTGTTCTCACTCTGTTTTTATTCATTTTACTTCTTCTTTCACTTGTTTTTTTGGTAATGTACTCCTTTATTTTGTTGGCCAAGGGTTCGCCCAGACCCACGCCCTGGTTATGGAGCTGTGTGCTAGTTACCACTGGCCCAAGTGGAGCGCACACAGCCACAGAGAGAGGAGAACCCCGCGGGGGTGAGCCTGTGGGTGGGCACAGCTCCCGGCTCCCGTTGTAGAAGTGCGTGTCTCCATGTCTTATCTCAGTGGTGTCACCAACTGGGACTGCAGTTTTTATTTAGAGTTTCCTCTGCTCACACACCTGGCTTAATCTGATTTTTATTGCCTTAGGTTACTGTATCAACAACTGATCGAAGAAACAATAAACTGATTTTCAAAGTGAATTTGGTAGAGATGGATGAGAAGATTTTGGTTGACTTCCGACTTTCTAAGGTATGTAGAACAGCATATTTAAAAAAAAATTGTTTCGCTTAAAGAAGTGTTTGTGCATGTTCATTGTAGAAATTTTAAAAATACAAAAAAGTTTAAAGAAGAAAATGAGAATCAAATTTAATCTTATTTTCCAGAGAAAACACAGGTTTATTTTTGATATATTTCATTATAGTAGTCTTACTGCAACTAATAGTATGTACTATGGACATACTCTTATGTGGAGATTATTTTAAAATGATACTAAGTTTACATATACGTAGCATTTAGAAACGTGGTAACTTGCTTTTTTTTATCTAATATTATAAACATTTGTTCTTGTCATTATCCTAAAGTATAGCTTATGGAAATGTCATTTTCTTTGTAAAAGTTTTTGTTTTTTGTAGAATATGTAACTAAGTAATGAATAAGAAAAGTAAAATAATCCTAAATTATTTTTACCTTTAAAATAATTACCTTTAATAATTTTGAAGCATTTCAAATTTTTCGTATTGAATTTATATATCTTTTTAATAAATATTGATTTGTCAAACATATGTGCACATTATAATTAATGAACTTTTATCTGTTAATAATGCTATGATTAATATTCATAGACATAGAGTTTCATTCACATTTTTTATTATTTCTTAGAAATTATTGGTGCTGGGGTTATATGTAGTTTTAAAGCCCTTGACATGTAAGACAAAGATAACGGCTTCTGTTTCCCGAGAGGCTGCACGCAGCCCTAAGGGAGGCTGGAGGAGGAGGAGGTCGCGCGCTCTGTGTTGGAGATGCGCAGAAACACTGTTGTCCCAGCACTTGCTTGGTATGGAATTACATGGTTAAGAGCCTAGTGTAACAAAATTTTTGTTATCACTGAATCACTGGCTCCTTTGTCACGGTGTTTTGGCAAGGCTCAGTGTAGTTGCATAGCTTCTTTTTAGTTTACAGACCTCCAGTACCTATGGAAACAATGGCTTAGGTCCAGAGATGTCAATGCTTGAAACAGGCAGGATGTCACTGGGTTGCCCCTCTGAGCCCAGTGTGGCGGGAACAGCAGTGGGCCTGAGGTCAAGTCAGGATGATTTATTTAGCCATTTCTTCTAAGATTTTTGACCTAATTTTTGGATATTATTCTTAATATAGGGTGATGGATTGGAATTCAAGAGACACTTCCTGAAAATTAAAGGGAAGCTGAGTGATGTTGTAAGCAGCCAGAAGGTGTGGCTTCCTGCCACTTGATCGAGCCATTGGCTTTGGAATCCCTGGTGAATATAGTACTGCTATGTTGACATTATTCTTCCTAGAGAAGATGACCCTAATCTGCAAACTGCAAACAGTAGTCTCTGAAGAATTGTCTTCATCCTGGTCAAACACTTTCCAATATTGTTGTATGTTCTGCATAAAAATAATACCTATATTTTAATTGTAAATAAAACTTTGGGGAAGGGATAGAATTCATTAGATATTTCTTCATCTGTGTTGAGTGTCTACATTTGAGACCCACCTGGAAAACCAAGCTTTGGGGATATATGAGTTTACCAGCTTTTATACCAGTACAGTGAAGGATGATACTCTTGTCCCATATTTATCAAAATGGTTATGTTCGAAAAGTATATATTGCCTCCACATTGGGTTAAGTGGATGAATTAGTTTAAAAAAAAAAAATCCTTGCCACTTGTGAAGCCAACTTCGGAAAATATATCCCCAAGATTTGTACTCATTCTCAAAAGGGCCCGATGACAAGGTATGTAGACTCATTCTTGAGTGATAATTATTCATTGAAATTGAAAGTTGGTATGGTTTTCCCACTGTAGTTAATAAAATGTAAATATAAAATATTGGTTGATCTTTCAAGTAGAAGTTGAGCACAAATTCTACTGCTTAACTACATTTACTCTAAAATTACTATTGCACATTTTAAATATTTTTATATTCTCTACTTTCACAGCTATATTTTAATTCTTTATTACAGAAATAAATTCTATTTTGAAATTGAATAGCTAACTCTGTGCACTCATTGGTGACTAAGCTTCTAGGTGGTAAGGAATAAAAGAGAAGGGAGAAATAAGGAAGCTATGATAGAAATAGATATGATTCCTGGTTCTTTTATCTTAGATTTATTAAGACTTGTTCTAATAAAATTTATATTACCTTGAATGCATTAGGTTGGGACTTTGTATTCATGTACTGGGAAATTGTGCCACTGCAGTATACCCATAGGAAAAATAAATTTCAACTGATAGGTGGCTCCTACAAATTGAGCCAGTAAATTCTCAGATACGAAGAAACCTTGTTTTTGAAGATCGTCAGCTGTCCATCCATCAGTGACTCTCAAAAACAGTCATCTCTGGCTTTGACATCTTACAGTCTACCTAATATTCCCCCTGGACTCATAGCCACCTCGGGACCCAAAACAACTTTTGATCCAGTGTCACACCCTGCCCCTCTCTAGTTTCCCCCATCCCAGTAAATGTTACATATGGCTTTTCAGTTGCTTAGGCCAAAACACTAGAAATCATCCTTGACGTGGTTTTCCTATTCTGCGTTAAATTCAGCAACTCCTATTCAACTCAACTAATATACCCAAATATACCCGACTTTACACCTCTACAAGCATTACTCTAGTTGAAGGTGCTGTTATCTTTTCGCATTACTATCCTCCCAGAGTTCAGAAGAGCAGTCAGCGATCCTTCTGAAATGTGAATCCCATTTCTTCTTTGCTCCCAGCTCTCCCGGCTTTTCATCACAGTTCAAACAAACGTCAAAAATGTGTCTGATCCACATGGCTCCGTGGGATCTGTCCTGCAGCCACCTCTTTGACCTCATCTGCCACTTATCCTGCTCACTTGTGCTACTACAGCCACACTGGCTTCGCTGTTCTGCTCATAACGTGAGCACGTTTTCACCTCAAGATCCTTCCCTTTGCTGTTCACTTTACCTGTAGTACTTTACTCTCTAATATTTGCGTGGCTTGTGCTTCGCTGTCCATCTTTACTTGTATGCTACCTCCTATGCAGTCTTCCCTGACTTACCTAAAATATTACCCCACCTCTGTCACTTTATTTTTTTATTATAATGCTTATCTGACATCCTAGGATATTTTTATTTGTATATCTATTAAGTGTCTGCTTCCCCCATAGGAATATGTAGTATATAAGCTCCTTCAGGTCAGGGACCTTATCTGTCCCTATATCCCCAGTACATAGAATAGTGCCTGATACATTACAACATGCAGTAAATGGTGGTTTAATGAAGAAATAGACACTCATTTGATCTAAACTACCCTCAAAATGTATCTGGAAGCTGAATACTTCTCCATTTTTGTTGTTCCCACTGTGGTTCAGCCTCCGTCACCTCTCCTCCTGGATTTCTTAATAACAACGAGTATCTCCCACTTCCTCTCTTGCCAATTCCCAGCTCTCCCCCTTCCCTCAGTCTTCTTACATAGGTCTTCAGTCATTTTTTAAAAAGGTAAGTTGTACTAAGACATTCCTTTGCTTAAAAACCTTTGGTGCCCTCCCACTGCATCACAAATGGAATCGAAAGTCTTTGCTCTGACTGACCTGGCCCAGCATGACTCAGCCTCTGTCCTCTTTACTCCTCTGTAACATAGGCAGAGTCGGCCTCTTTCAATTCATTGAATGAGCCCAGGCTTATCTCCTTCCAGTCTTTGGCATCTGTAGCTTCTGCAGGAAACCCCAGAATGTTTCTACTTCCTCCAGTCACTGTCACATTACTCTGTTTGCTTCAGGGAATTGATCTTTACTCGTTTCTTATTGAAGGACTCATTCCCTACTTCAAGATTATGAAAATTTTCTTGTATATTCTAGAAAGCTTTATAATTCTGGGTTACACAGTTAGGTCTACAATCCACCTGAAAATATTTTTTTGTGTATGTGAGATAGAGGTCAAGTATTATTTTTGTCCTCATATGGCTATCCAGTTTAGTACTGCTAGTTATTAGATTATTATACAGCTAGTAAAATTGAAGCAATAATTAAAAAACTGCCAACAAACAAAAGTCCTGGACCAGATATCTTTACGGGTGAATTTTACCAAATATTCAAAAAAGAACTAACCTATCCTCAAACTACTCCAAAACCTTCAAGGGGAAGAAGACTCCCAAACTAATTTTACGAGGCCAGTATTATCCTAATTGCAAAACCAGATAAAGACACTACAAAGAAAGAAAATTATCAGCCAGTACCCCTGAGGAACATAGATGCTAGACTCCTCAAGAAAATATCAGCAAACTGGACCTAGTAATGCATTAAAAATACACACCATGACCAATTGGGCTTTGTTCCAGAGATCCAAGGTTGGTACAACATCCACAAATCAATAAACATGATACACCACATAAAATGAAGGATTAAAATCACATGATTTTCTCAGTAGATGCAGAAAAAGCATTTGATAATATCCAGCACTCATTTGTGATGAAAACTCAGCAAAGTGAGAGTAGAGGGAACATACCTCAATGTTATGAAGCCCATCTATGACAAACCACAGCCAAAAAACACACTGAATAGGCAAAACCTACAAGCATTTCTCTTAAGGTGGGGAACAAAGGGATGTCTGCTTTCACCACTCTTAACATAGGCCTGGAAGTCCTAGCCACAGCAATCAGACAAGAAGACATAAAAGATGTATGAATTGGAAAGGAAGAAGAAAAACATTATTTGCTGATGACCTGTATTGTACATAGAGAACCCTAGAGATTCCACTAAAAAAAACTACAACTGATAAATTCATTAAAGTAGCAAGATATAAAATAAATATCCAGAAATCAGTTGCATTTTTATACATCACTAATGAACTATCAGAAAAGGAAACTAAGAAAACAATGCCATTCACAGTTGCTTCCAAAAATAAAAGAACAAACCCTAGGAATTTAATCAAGGATGTAAAAGACCAGCACTTGGAAAATTCTAAGACACTGAAGAAAGAAATTGAAGAAGATACAAGTGGAAGCATATAGTGTGTTCATGGATAGGAAATATTAACATCATTAAAATGTCCCTACTACGAAAAGCAATCTATAGATTGAACACATTTTCCTATCAAGATACCAATGATGTATTTCGGAGAACTAGAACAAATATTCCAAAAGTTTATATGGAACCACAAAAGACTTCAAATAGCCACAGGAATCTTGAGAAAGATGTTGGAGGAATCTCACTACCTGTTATCAAACTATACTACAAGGCCACAGTAATCAAAACAGCATGGCACTGGCATAAAAACAGATATAGATCACTGAAACAGAATAGAGAGTCAATTTTCAATAAAGGAGGAAAAACATACAATGGGGTAAAGATAGTCTATTGAATAAATGGTGTTAGGAAAATTGGACAGATACATGAAAAAAAAGAAAATATACCACCTTAACCATGCACAAGAATAAACTCAAAATGGATGAAAGACTTAAATGTAAGACCTGAAACCATAGAAATCCTAGAAGAAAACATAGGCAGTGAAAGCTCAAGTATTTCTCATAGCAATCATTTTTTCTGATATATATCATCTCAGGCAAGGGAAACAAAAAATGAACAAATGGGACTACGTCAAACTAAAAAGGTTTTGCACAGCCAAGGAAACTACCAACAAAATTAAAAGACAACCCACGAATGCGCGAACATATTCACCAATGATACATCTGATAAGGGGTTAATATCCAAAATGTATAAAGAATTTATAAAATTCAACACCAAAAAGAAATATCCAATTAAAAAATGGGGCAAAGGACCTGAATAGAGACTTTTCCAAAGAGGACATACAGATGGCCAAGAGACATGAAAAAATGCTCAATGTCACTAATCAGCAGAGAAATGTGAATTAAAACCACAGTGAGATGTATCAGCTCGCACCTGTCAGAATGGCTGTCATTGGGAAATCAACAAACAAGTGCTACTAAGGACGTGGAGAAAAGGGAACCCTAGTGCATTGCTGGTGGGAATGCAGACTGGTGCAGCCACTGTGGAAAGCTGTGCTGCAGAGTTATCTCAAAAAATTAAAAATGGGACTACCTTATGATCCAGCATTTCCACTTCTGGGAATATATCTGAAGAAATCTGAAACACTAATACAAAAGAATATATGCACTCTTATTCACTGCAACCTTATTTACAATAGCCAAGATTTGGGAGCAGCCCAAATACTCATCAGTAGATGAGTAGATAGAGACATTTATACAATAGAATACTACTCAGCCATAAAAAAAGAAATCTTACCCTTTCAGACAGCATGGATGGACCTGGAGACCATTTACTAAGTGAAATAAACCAGTCAGAGAAAGACAAGTACCGTACAATTTCACTCATGTGTGGAATCTAATGAACAAAATAGCAAACAGAAACAGGCTCACAGAGAACAGACTGACTGCTGTCAGAGGAGAGGGGGCATTGCTGGGCTGGGTGAAAAAGGTGAAGAGATTAGGCAAAAAAAAACAACAACAACAAAATAAAAGCTCTTGCAGACACAACAGTATGGTGATTGCCTGAGGGAAGGGGTTGGACATGGGTAGAAGAGTGTTTGGGGGGATAAACGGTGATGGAAGGAAACTTGATTTGGGGTGGCGAACACAATCCAGTATTCAGATGATGTATCACAGAGTTGCACACCTGAGACCTGTATAATTTTATTAACCAACGTCACCTCAATAAATTCAATAAAGAGAAAAGATTATTCTTTTCTTACAGCTCTTTATTGATACCCAGTGTTCAGATTTTATTATTTTTTTACAGTATGTTTTGAATTAGAATCCAAATAAAGTCTACATTAGCAATTGACTGATGTCTTTTAAGTTACTTTTGGTCTATAGATTTCCCCTTCATGCTCCCTCTCTCTGAATTTTTTCCCCCTTGAAATTTTTATTGGTAAAAGAATGCAGCTCTTTTACTCTGTCATTTTCTTTGCTCTGAGTTTGCTGATTGTATTTCTGTGGTACAATTTCACATTTGTTTCCTCTATTCTCAGTGTTTTCTATAAATATATACACTCAGAATACCAGTCCTCTGTCTATATATGTGCTATATATACATAAACATTTACAATTATAAATTTCCCTCCAAGTACCACTTTATGCCACAAATTTTCATGTGTTGTATTTTTTATCTGGCTTAAATGTCTTTCTAATTTCTTTAGGATAGATTTTTCCAACCCATGGATTATTTAGAATTAAGTTTCTGAATTTCCAAAACCTTGGGAATTGTTTTTAACTGAAAACTCTCATTGAGATGATTTATATGAATCACCCATAAAATTCACCCTTCCAAAGGGTCCCTTCGATGGTTTTCAGTGTGTTTGCAAAGTTGCACAACCATCCCCACTGCCGGATTCCAGAACACTTACATCACTTCAGAAAGAAACCTTGTCCTCCTTAGTAGTCCCTCCCACTTTCCCCCACCACAGCCCCTGAGAAACACTCATCTATAGTAATTTCTGTCTGAATGGATTTGCTCATTCTGAACACTTACTAGAAATAGAACTGTATAATATGCAGACTTTCGGGCCTGGTTTCTTTGTCTTGATGTGTTCAAGGTTCGTCCATGTTGTAGTGTGTATTGGTACTCCATTCCTGTTTGTGGCTGACTAATATTTCATTGTATGTGTATGCCATGTTTTGTTTGTTCATCAGTTGATGGGTGTTTGGGTCCTCGCTTTTTGGCTCTTGTGAAAAGGCCGCTGTGGGCTTTATCGCACAGGGTTTTCTGTGCACGTACATTTTCACTTCTCTTGGGTGTACACCTGTGGGTAGAACTACTGTATGGTAATGGCTTTGTGAATATTTTTAACTGATTTTCAGCTAATTGAAGGTGGTTGTAAAACATACTTTCTATGCTTTAGTATTTTGAAATTTGTTGAGTCTTGCTTGGTTCATAATACCCCATGTGTGCCTAAATATTCAATGAGTGCTTGAAAAGAATATGGCATGTAGAGTTGTTGGGTAGACTTCTATGTATGGCTATGTATTCAGCTTAGGTAATTATATTCAAATTGCTTATGTTCTTATTGCTTATTCAATGAATTACTGAAGAAGTAGGTTAAAATACACCATGATTGTGGATTTGCGTATTTCTCTTTGTGGTTCTATTAATTTTGCTGTATGTATTTTAGGAGTTATGTTCATAGGCTGCATACAGGTATAAACTTGTCATGTTTTCTCAATGAATTAAAATTCTTATTTAGAAGTAGTCCTCTTTATAGATATAGTAATGCCTTCAGCTTGATTCATACAGCTCTACAAGCATTTTTAAAATTTGCTTTTTATGGTTTTGTGCTTTTGTTTTTTATGTTAACTTTTAAAAATTAAAATTAAAACAAACAAGTGAATAAGGCCAGCATCACAGGCTTGCTTTGCATGGCATGTCTTTCTCAGCCTTTTTCTTTTCACTTTTCTAAATCACCTGTAAAATACAGCCCTTTACGTTATTTTTTAAATCTAGTTGACAGTCTTGGCCTTTTAACCTAGAGTACCTACTCCATTGACACTCCGTATGATTACTGCTTGATTTAGATTTATTTCTACCATCTTATTTTGGCCCCAGTGGATTTGTATTTTTTCTCTCTTTTGTCTTGTTCAATATTTTCTTTACAAATTATTTCATTTACTCCTTCTCTCCTAGTTTGAAACTATAGCTTTTCTATATTTGGGGAGGGGTCTGTATAATTTATGATATACATATTGTCAAATTCTGAAGTTAATACCTTATACTCTTTCTATACAATCAAGGGACCTTATACTTTTGTAGTTTATGTACTATTGTTGTGTATTTTAATATGTGTGTTAGAATGTAAATGTGCCTTTTAAAATGTTAAGAAAACTGTAGATTCATGTGTATAGTTGTAAGTAGTAATACAGAAACATCCTTATATTCTTTATCCAGTTTCTCCCAGTGACAACATTTATAAAACAATATCATACTAGAATGTTGACCTTGACGTGGTCAAGACAGAACATTCCCATCACCACGAAAATCTCTCATGTTGCCCTTTCATAGCCATATTCACTTCCATCCTCTGGCAGCCAGTAAGCCAGTGACCTATTCTCCATTTCTGTATTTTTTTCATCATAATCATGTTATAGAAATAAAATCATATAGTATTTTAAGCTTTTAGAATGGCTTTTATCATTCAGCAAAATTCTCTGGAGACCCACCCAGGTGGTTACCATAGATCAAGTTCAGCCCGTTTCTGACTGTGCAGTGTTCCGTGGCACAGATGCCCCACCCGCACTGTGTTTGTCCTTGCACCTGTTGAAGGACACCTGGGTTGTTTCTACTTCTTGGCTATCGTGAATAAAGCTGCTGTAAACACTTGCATATAGGTTTCTGTATGAACATAGTCTTCATTTCTCTGGGGTAAGTGCTGCAGAATGCGGCTGCCGGGTCACTTGGTAGTTGTATGTTTAGTTTTTAAAGAAACTTCCAACCTTTTCCAGGGTGGCTGTACCGTTTTATATTTCAGCCATTGGTACATGAGTAATCCAGTTTCTTCTCATCCTTACCAGCACTGGGTGTTGTCACTATGTCTCATTTCAGTCCTTCTGTTTGATGGCTATGCAGTAATTCTCATTGTGATTTTAATTTGCATTTCTGCTGGCTAGTGGCTAATCACCTAATAGCCAATGATGTGAAACATCTTTTCATGTGCTTCACTGCCATCTATGTTTCGTTGGTGAAATGTTTCTTCGTGTCTTTCAATCATGTTCTAATTGGGTTTTTTAATATTGAGTTTTGGAAATTCTTTATAAGTTCTAGATACTAGTTCTTTGTCAAACATGTGGTTTGCAAATATACTTTCCATTCTGCTGCTTGTCTTTTTGTCCTCTTCATAGGTCTAAAATCAGCAAAGGTTTTTTTTTTAATTTCAGTGAAGTTCAATTATTTTTCCTCTTATGGATGGTATTTTTGTGTCTCTTAGATAAAGAGTCTAATAATCCTTTGTCTAGGCCTAGATCTTGAAGATTCTCTCCTATGTTCTGAAAGTTTTCTGACAGTTTTGTGGTCTTTCATTTTACACTTAAGACTGTAATGCATTGTGAGTAACTTTTTGTATAAGGTGTGAGCCTTAGTTCAAGTTTAATTGTTTTGCCTCTAAATATCCTCTTCTACCACCATTTGATGATAAGGTTATCTTTTCTCCAAAGGGTAACTTTTGCCCTTTGCTGTTTTACCAAATTGCTTTTGCACTTTGGTAAAAAAAAAAAAAAAAAAAAGTTGGCTTCATTTGTGGGTTTGTTTCTGGGTTCTCTGTTCTGTTCCACTGATGTGTATCTCTCACTCTCTCCAGTAACATGCTTCACAGTCGGTCACCACACCCATGCACCGTGAATTCAGGTAGACCAGTTCCTCCTACTTTGTCCTCGTCAGCATTGTTTTAGCTAGTTTAGTCCCTGGCCTTCTCATATAAATTTCAGAGAAATCTTTTCTGTGTCTACCAAATACCTGGCTGGGTTTTATTTTTTCTTTGTGATAAAATATAAAACATAAAATTTATCATTTAAACCATTTTTAGGTCCCCAGCTCAGGGCTGGTCAGAACACTCACGTTGTGCGATCATCCCAATCGGCCGTTTCCTAAACTCCATCATCTTCCCAGCGGAAGCTCTTTACCTGTTAAAGGAAACTTCCCACTTACCCTGCCTCCCCAGCTCCTGGCACCCACCATTCCACTTTCCATTTCTATGAATTTGAATCCTTCTAGCTCCTCATATGAGTAGAATCAAAAAGTATTTGTTTACTGGTGTCTGGTTCGCTTCACTTAGCATGTATCAGATTTCGTTCCTTTGTAAGGCTGCCATAATCATTTCGCTGTTTCGTATGCCACATTTTGTTCATTCCTTTATTCTTTAATGGCCATTTGTATTGCTTCTGTCTGTTGGCTATGAACATGGTGTGCAAATACCTCTCTGCGTCTCTGCTTTCAATTCTTTTGCTCACATACCCAGAAGTGGAATTGCTGGCAATTCTGCGCCTGATTTCCTGAGGCACCATCGTATTGTTTGTCACAGTAGCTTTGCCATATACATTCTCACCACCGAACCATAGCCTCCTAACCAGGCCTGTGTTCACCGGCAGGGCCCCTGCAGCTTTGACGCGACGCGCTCGGGGCTCACTGCTTCTCCTCGTTTTTTTTCCAGCCTGAGATCGGAGCGATTCTGCTTTTCCCTACCTTTTCCAGAGCTCAGCTCTGGAGTGGATCGCAACACGGCAGTCCTCAGGCAGCCCCACCCCCCTGCCACAGGTTAGAACGGGGCAAACGAGATCTTTCCCTGGGGTTAGAGGCTGTGTGCGCATCGGCAGTTGGGCGGCAGCCAGCGGCGGTGGAAACGGGGATGGGGCGAGGATGAGTGAAAACACCGGGAAATTTCCTGCCACTTTTAACGTGGCTTTTTCCTGGTTGGGTGTTCACTTGTTTGCTGTAAATCTTTGTTTTCCAAAGCTCCTATTAAATTAATGTCGCCAGTCTTTAATGTTTTAAACAATGTTTCCACAGGGAAAAGAGGTCTTGCTGACGTCGCTCCCCACGGCTGGGCTTTTGACTGGAATTCTACTAAACCTGGCCTATCAGCGTCGAGACTTGACGGCTTTCCTAAGGTAAGTCTTTCAATTGACGAACACAGTAAGTACATCTCTCCATTTCTAAAAAGATGTTTTTGATTCCCTTCAGCAGCATTGTGTAGTTTTCAGCTTACATGGCGTATATATATTTTGTTAGGTTGATATCTAGATATCTCTCTTGTTTTTATTTCTCTTGTTTTTAGCCATTGGAAATGATCATGCATTTTCAGTTCATTACTAGTATGTAGACGTACAGTGGATTTTTGTGCATCGATGTTGTATTCTGTGACCTTGCTGAACTCACCAGTTAGTCCTAGGAGTGTTTATAGATTTCTTCAGATTTTCTATAGGGAGCCTCATGGCATCTGCAAATAGCAGTTTTCTTTCTTTCTGATCTCCATGCTTCTCACTTCCTTTTCTTCCCCTACTGCCCTGACCAGAACGTGCAGCACTATGTAGAGTAGGGTCCCAGTCTCAGAGAGAAGTCATCTGGTCTTTTATCATTGAGGATAATGTATCTGTAGCTTTTTTTTTTTTAAGATGAGGAAACTCTCCTCTGTTTCTGTTTTTCTGAGAGTTTAACCTGAATGATTGGTGAATTTTGGTAAATGCTTTTTTTCCCATAAGAATTGATATGACAATGTTATTTTTCTTCTTTAGCCTGCTAATATGGATTACGTTGATTTTCAAATATTGAGCCAGCTTTGCCACAGAATAAACCTTGTGATTGTGGTGTATAATTCTGTCTACATATTACTGAATTCTATTAGATAATATTGGTTTAGGATTTTTTTTTTTGCCTATATTCATGAGACATACTACTGGTCTGTATTTTTTTCCTTTCTCTCTCTGTTCTCTCGCCCTCTCCCCCTCCCACCCTCCCTCCCTCTCTCTCTTTCTGTCTTTTTTATTGTCTTTGTCTAGTTGTGATATCAGGGTAACATTAGTTTCTTAATATGAGTTGTGAAGTGTTCTTTCCACTTGTGTTTTCTGGAAGAGATTATATATAATTGGTGTTAATTTTTTTTAAAAAATTGGTAAAATTTGCCCTGGCTGGTGTAGCTCAGTGGATTGAGCCCAGGCTGTGAACCAAAGTGTCCCAGGTTCGATTCCCAGTCAGGGTACATGCCTGGGTTGCAGGCCATAACCCCCAGCAATCGCACATTGATGTTTCTCTCTCTCTCCCCTCCCTTCCCTCTCTAAAAATAAATAAAATATTTAAAAAAAATTTTTGGTAAAATTCTCCAGTGAAACCATCACAGCCTGGAGATTTCCTTTAGGGGAGTTTTTCAATGATAAATTCAGAGTCCTTAATAATCTGAAAGCTGTTTAAATCACCCATTTCATAATGCGCAAGTTGTGGTCATTTGTGTTGTTCAAGGAATTGGTTTATTTAACTAAGGTGTCAAATTTATGTGTGTTTAGAGTTGTTTACAGTATGCTCTGGGGATCTGTTTGGAGTCTTCGGGTGTCTAGGTGCATCCCGTTTCATTGAGATGCTGGTGATCTGAATCTTCTTTGTTTCCTCTGTCAGTCTTGCCAGAGGTCTGTCTGTTTTAATTGATCTCTTCAAGGAACCAACTCTTGCATTGATGTCTGTGTTTTCTCTATGTTTCTGTTTTGTTTTATTGATGTCTGCTTTTATCTTAATTATTTCCTTCT
Organism: Phyllostomus discolor; assembly: GCF_004126475.2. Classification (NCBI taxonomy): domain Eukaryota; kingdom Metazoa; phylum Chordata; class Mammalia; order Chiroptera; family Phyllostomidae; genus Phyllostomus; species Phyllostomus discolor. The sequence continues at coordinate 64,017,095 of NC_040915.2, forward strand.
TTCTGCTCACTTTGGGTTTATTTTGCTTTGTATTTTCTAGGTTCTTGAGAATGAGAACTTAAATAATTGCTCTGAGCCTTTTATAGTTTTCTAAAGTATGCACTTATTGCTAGAAGTCTCCTCTCAGCACTGTATTGGCTGTGTCCCACAAACGATATGTTGTGTGTTCCTTCTCATTAAGTGTGGTTTTATTTCCTTTGATATGTCCTCTTTCACTGGGGGATTTAGAGATATGTTCTTTAATTTCCATGCATTTGCATATTATCCTCTTATCTATGACTGATTTCTAGTTTGATTTTCTTGTGTTTGATGAAATCATCTGTATGACTTCAATTCTTTTATCATTTAAGTATTTTTATGGCCTATGACATGGTCAGTTTTCTTGTATTTTTTTTCTTCTTTTTTTAACCCTCGCCTGAGGACATTTTTTTTTTATTGCTTTTAGAGAGAGGAAGGGGACAAAGAAACATTGATGTGAAACTGAAACATTGATTGGTTGCCACCCGTACGTGCCCCAACTGGGGATCGAAACTGCAACCTAGGTATGTGCCCTAACTGGGAATTGAACGCACAACCTTTTGGTGTATGGGAAGACACTCCAACCAACTGAGCCACACTGGTGCAGGGTCTTTTTTGTATGTTCCATGGGCATTGGAAAAGAATGTATAAACTGTTGCTGAGTAGGTTGTGTAAATGTTGAGTAGATTCTTTTGGTTTGTGGTATTTTGGGTTCTATGTCTTTGCTAATTTCCTGTCTATTTGTTTGTATTTGTTGTTCACTGTTGCTGTAACAAATTACCACACACTAGTTTAAAACAACATAAAATCATTATCTCATACTTTCATAAGTCAGAAGCCTGACATGTGTTTCAGTCGGTTGAGATAAAAGTATTGGTCGGCTCTGGTCCTTTCTGGAGGCATTTCCTTGCCTTTTCCAGCTTCTATGGGTTGACCACACTTGAATCGTAGTCCCGTCTCTAACTTGGAAGTCAGCAATAGAGGTAGAACACCTTGAAGAATGTAACGCTAATACAAGGTAAGAGGGATTATTATTGTATTTCTTCTATCTCCTCTAGGCTGAGATGATCTAGTAACATCATGTATGAGAAAAAAGATTTAAGCATTATGGCCTGCTATAGATTTCTATAGCAACAGATAAAAAGGAGTCATTTTATTATAATTATGAGTAGACTCTTGAAGACTTAGAAGTGTGAAGGCCGAAGAAGAAGTAAGTTTTGGACACTGTGAGAAATAGAAGGGGCGGTACCTCTCGGGGATGGAAATGAAGGGGGTCAGAGAAGGGTCCTCTCTCTGTTTCAACTTGTAAGAGGTCAGTACCCTGGAGGACTCCTACACTTGGGCGAACATGGAGTAGTTTAAAAATGCATCCAGTTCAGTGTGTGGGGTGCAGGACACAGGCTGACTCTGTGACTGACGGATGGGAAAAGAAGTCTCTCTAGACTCTGTATTCTTTAACCATGCGGAATTTATTGAAAAAGAAAATGTTGAGAGATGGGTTCGGGGAACAGGGGAGAGGGAGGACAGAAGTGTACGGGTAATGGCATGAATAGGGAAGGAGAGAGATTTGGCTTCCCTGTCTTCTGACACTCAGGCAGAGGCCCATGTGATTAGTTGTTAACTGGAAAAGAAACTAAATATAAATTGAGCCCATGAGGTTGATGGGGAATTTCTGCTGCCCGAGTCAGAGCCAGAAGCAGGGAAGGCTTCTAGATCCTGTTGCAGAAAGACTGGTTCTTGCAGCATATAATGTGCATCCTTGTCCCGTGGGAGAAGAGGTTCATGGATGGGCACATGTTCTCACACCCCTGAACCATGAATTGGAGTTTTCCAGCTGAAAGAAGCAGAGACAGACCGTGGTGAGCAGGAGGTTCCCATCTCCAGCCTCAGCCATCCTCCCGTGGTCCCCAGTGTCCACGTGCAGGCACGAGTCAGACCTCCCTTCCCACCTGCCTTTCCTTGCATCGGTTACCCACTCCCTCCCTTCGGGCAATGTGGGATGCAAGTAACCACGGTCCCTTATTTGGGGATGAGGAGTGAGTCGATGGGTAGAGAGGTATTGGAACATACTCAGACAGGTCTGGCAACCTGTGGGCACAAACTGGTAGACAATCGCTGATTCATTTTTTCAATATTTACTAAATGCCTACCATGTGCTGGGCATTGTGCCAAGCGCTAGGGATATATAGCTGTAAACGAGATAGACACGGTTCTGAGCTTGTGGTCACTGGCTCAAGGAGCAACTCATCCTTCCTTAATAAAAAGAGATGGCCAGCCTTCCGGCCTCCTTTTAAGATATCCTAGGCCTTCTGGGAAGGGTCTCTACCTCTGCATCAGTATCTGGAATTCTTCTCTTAATTCTTGAAAAAAGATAAGGTTTTTCTGAATCTCCAAGTTTCTGGGAACAAAAGCTTGATCCCTCCTCAGGCCCCTGTCCTGTGAACCCCCATCCCCCCACTCTTCCCCCTGGGTGCTAAGTTGGTTGATGTGCATTCTGGCGAAGGTGGTCTCATGAAGTCCCCACGTACCTTCAAAGATCTTCTTCAACATGCACTGCTGGGACTTCTGAGCGGAGCAGACTCCCTCTCCACGAAGACATTTTCCCTGATCACTCATGTAAGAGCATGTGACACATTTCAGTGCTGAGCCTGAAAATGTAAGAGAAGCCAGATGAAATTCTCTTGTGTCCCAGGTGTGTAGCCAGGAGTCACATATCTGGGGAGGGATGCTGGGGAAACCAGTAGCCTGAATACAGTATATTTCGTCTCTTGGTTCTTGTTGGGGATCCGCGGGCCCTGAGTCTGACAGAGTATAAATCCCTCTTCTGTACCAGAGGAAAGCCCTTCATTCTTTCTGCTTCATCTGTGATGTCCATTGCTAATGAATCCCAGATTTATTTCTCTTATCCTTTCACTCCAGTTCATATCCCCATTGACTTCCTGGACATTTATAGTCAGATGGCCCTCTGCCATGTCTGACTCGATAGGAGCAAAGAGGAACTTACTACATGACCAACCCCCTTTCATCCTCTCCACCATGCTTGTACCCACAAGCCCAAACACTTGGAGTCCAATTGGACTGATGAATAAGCTATGTCAGAATGTTCTAATTTTGCCAACCCTGTAAAGAGTCTGTATCGTTCTCTATCTTCAGATTGCCTTTATGACAAGGTCAGTTTGTCACAAAGGGCATTCTCTTCAAAATGCTCCCACGTTGCCTCTTTTACTGTCTCCACTGCCCATTCCCTAGTTAAGGAAGCGTAAGAAGAGGAAGGAATAGGGCTTTGGAGTCAGACCTGAGTTTGAATCTGAGGTTTCCCATTTTCCAGCCATGCAATGTTAGTCTCACTACTCTCATCTGAGAATTTGGGGTACTACTACAACTTATGCAGTGGGGTGATGTATGAAGTGTATATATCTGGTGATAACTTGGGGCATCAAGCCTTGGATCTTGTTTTCCTCCTTTTTTAGTAAAAGCCCAAGAAGTGCCATTGTCCTGGGAACACATTTCTGGATCTAACAAAGTGTCTTCATGCTTCACTTTCCATGTTTAACCAAACAAACAAACAACAACAACAACAACAAAAATAAAACACAAAGAGCCACCAGCTCCAGAGCTAGACATCTCTTGACAGAGTTTGCAAAGCATCCTAACATAGTTTGTTAAGAGGCAGGTTTAGTGTGGAGCTCCTGAAGGCGAGTCTTCCAGGAGCCCCTTCCAGGGCAGCTGTGGCATTTGTATCCACAATTTCTTATGTAAAGTGAGGTTGGAGGGAATGCTGGCATCTTACACTTGTGTTATTTTTTCTTAAAAGAGGGCATTTCAAATTGTTTAACCTGTAAAGGGGGTCTTTAGGAGAGTGTTTGTGAAGTGTTTGTCTGCTATTCTCTCTGCTACACTCTTCCCTGGAAACTGGGATTCTCGGTGGGTTGCCCACTTCCCACCCGAAGTCAAGGGCCGGCGCCCACCCCAGTGCGGCTCACCTGAAGAAGCGTTGGACAATGGAATGTCTGCAGGCAGTTCTCCCAACTGCTTATCGCCTGAGTCCTGTTCACCAGAAGCCGGTTCACCTAAGTCATCTTCACCCAAAGCCTGTTCACCTGAAGGCTTTTCATCCAAAGACTGATCACCCAAAGGCTTTCTACCCGAAGGCTGTTCACCTGAAGACTGGTCACCGGAAGGCTGTTCACCGGAGTCACCAGAAGGCTGGTCACTGAAAGGCTTTTCTCCCGAGGGCTGATCACCGGAAGGCTGTTCGTCGGCAGCATGCTCACTCCCGGCAGCGTGCTCACTGGAACTGGGCTCGCCTGAAGTGTGTTTCCCTGAACCGTGCTCACCCAAAGCGCGTCCAACTAAAGTGTGCTCTTCGGAAGGGCGCTCGCTTAAAGCGATCTTGCCTGGAGAAGTCATGTACATAGCCGCTTTGCCTGAAGGGTTTGAGAGTGAAGAGTGCTCACCTGAAAGTCGCTGAACAGAAGCTTGATGATTCGTGGAGCCAGGAGGCTTATCAGGCTTGCCCGATGCCCCTGGGATGGAGAAGGAAGAGAAAAGAGATGATGAAGGTGAGAGAAAGTGTGTCCGGGGTAAAGATTACTTTCCTGTGGAGTAAGGCTAATGTCGTGGGACCCCTAGGTTTCCTGTGGACTTACGTCAGGCAGCTAAAGGTATTACAGTTGTTGGAGGAAGTCAGCTAATTACCCTAGAGACCATGAAGGACACATGTATTAACGAAACTCAGAGACTATCCCTGGGCTAAAAGGGAAGAACTTTAAGATGCGAAATATTAAGAGATGCACAGAGGGGCCCCTCACTTGTGCGCCAAAACCACCCGAAGGGACATTTATGAGCCTCCCTGAGACAGCAGCATCTGCACAGCAACTCATGTCGTCGGGAGCCCCCCACCAGCCTCACGCCATGTCCTCTCCGTGTGGAAGGCCAGAGGAACAGAGATATAAGAGGGAGAAAGCAAGTTTTCTCAGTGGCAGGACAATACTAGCTGAAATTGAGGGTGGAAGGTTTTAACATTTGGACAGGATAACTTTTAAACTAGAGAAGACAAATACCTAATGAACACAAAAATTATCAGAAGGAATTAAGATGCCTTTATTTGACCATTTCAAGTTCCTTCCTGTCCTCAATTCCCACTCCATGTGGGCTGGAGACTCAAGGCAAAGTTTCTATCAATTTTAAGATGAAAACATTCTTTGCTTATGTATCTCTGAATTGAGATTCCTTGTGACATAACATTTACACCCACTTCATGGGGTTGTCACGAGTAGTCAATGAGATAAGTTGTGAAGTGCCTAGCCCCTTGCTTAAGCGCTCAGTCCACTTTCCTTTTCTGTTCTCCCCACCTTACCCTGGGAATTACAAAACTCTTAGCTGGCCAGTCTGTTCTGCCTTTAATCCATTTCATCAGTATCTGCCTTTAATCAGATATTCCTTATTTATGAGTTTCATTTTACTGAATGTAACACCAAACAGAATTTGAGTATTACTCCTTGACTCGACTGAGTAACCTAGAGGAGGGTGCGTGAAGTACAACGAATGAGTCATTAATCCTAGCCGAAAACTGAGAGGAATTACAAGATCTTTGAGACTGAGGTAGCCTAAGGCCCCAAAGTACTCTAGCTCTGTAAGAGTTCTGAATATATATATGTGTATAGATTTATATTTATATAAATCTGTATTTATATATATTTATATATATATATAAAATCATCTAATTCTGGGTGATTTGCAGTCTTTAAAGAAATGACTCTGAAAGTCGAAGATGAGAATATGTGGATAGAGGAGGAAAGGCAAGATTTATGATAGGAGGTTTTATCTTTAAAAAGTTGTTATAAAATAAAATTATCTGTTTGACTGATTCTTTAATAGTTAGCTGAAGTTTAATAAAGACATATTTCTGCTCTAGGAAGGAAACTTGAAGAGGTGCACTGATTTCTTAGTCATTCGTGTAGGTCACGAGTCACTGCTTCACCATCTGGCTGTCACCTTACTACCCACAGGTAGCTACGTATCTACCTCTCTGAGTCAACCATTGAAAATCTAAGAAAGCCGAAAACAAAATGTCTGAGAACTGATGTTACAGGAAACACTTTTGTCATTTAACCAACAGCTCAGAATGCGTGGCCTCCCTCTTCTCCCAGTCGAAGGAGGAGGGAACACAGCCCACCAGGCGTGGGGGTCCTGGAAGAGGAAACACAAAACCGGAAGCCACGAAAGAGAAGCGTGTACATCTCGGGACCACAGCCCTGCTGGGTCTCAGATGGATTTCCGGGCACATTACATTTCTGTCACCTTTTATCTTTCCTTGCCACATTAACTACATGGGATCTCCTGCACTCAGTTCACTGGAATGAGCCTTCGTTGGACTTCCACAGAAGCCCTAGACCTCTCTCCTTTTGTCACAGAGCATCAGGTACAAGTACCGAGTGGCTGAGAGAAGTAGGAGCAGGACTGTGTCAAGCCAGCGGGCTCTGACAGTACAGCCATAACTAGGAGTCAGTTGGTCCAGGAGTGCTCAGAGTAGAACTATTGTTTGGCTATTTGTGGTTGTGAGTCAGATTGGTTTGGGTAACTAAGATACCGGTCTCGCTTCTTCAAGGGCACAAACACCTTCAAGAGGCCTCTTCTATATCTACCCAGAGTTAAGGTGGAGGACTCACCTCTGGCAGATCCAAGCAGATAAAGAAACATTAGTAGGAGAAACTCCTTCATCTGGATTTTGGGAGAGAGGGGACCTGGTGTGGGTCACCCAAGAGCCGTGAAGACAAACTGTGAGCTGAAGCTCCCGGTGCTAAGTCACCATGTCTGGGAATTCTAGAACATCAGAATCAGCCCATGTTTGCTAACAATGGGCTGTGCTCTGAGGTTCTCAGCTGGGCCCTCTGATAATCCATCCAACTGTACTGGTGCAGGTTATGTTTGTCATGTGTAAGGTGGTGTTTTGGGGCTTTCTGCCCTATTTCTAAAAATCTTATTACCAAAATAACATATACTCTGTAATAAATTTTAAAAGGTATATACTCTCTTCTTAAAGTGTTTGACAGAGAAGTGCGGCTGGCTGGTTGTTTTCTGTTTAGCTCTCTGAATCAGCCTCGTTCTGGCCCTGTATCCCAGAAGGCTGACCTCTGTTGATTTGATTGCCTGAGTGGTGGTTGGGTTTGGATTCAGATCAGGTGTAGTCAGCAGGAGATGGACAGGGGAATAGACACACACACTGAGGGAGGAAGAGAGAGAGGAGAGGAGAGGGGAGGGGAAATGAGATCACACCGTTCCGCCTCATCCTCATCTTAACTCCTCACACACTCCCTGGGACACCTTCTCCATGCCAATCACCGTCTGCAAATGAAGACTTCCCGAGTCCACCAATCTGGCCCACAGACTCCCTTCTTCTTAGTTCCCACCCATAGAGCCGACTACCAGCTGGACATCTCTCTCTGGATCTCCCAGAGCACCTCCACCCAACAGTTTTAGTAGGGATTTCATCATTTGTACCCCAACTCTGTTCCTGGGACCTTTAGCTCAGTACTACTATTGACTTCTTCCTTGTCCTCACCTCACCATCCTATTAATATCAGTTTCCCCTCTAACTAGTTTTTCAATGTATTCCTCTCACATAATCCAAGTTCAGGCGCTCATTTTCTTCCCCTGGACCGCTGTAACAGCTCCCTCTTCCCCTCTGTTATCCTCATCAGGACTTTTCTTTTTTCTGTTGCCAAAACTGACTTCTAACACTAAAATCCTGAGTAATAAGGTTCCTCCTAATCATCTTGTTCAAAACTCCAAATAACACTCTCTGAGACCAGGGCTTCTGCAGCTTCAGCTCCCACAGCCTCTCCTTCCTGCCAGAGCATGGCTTGTAACCCGATGGGCAGACACAACCGCACAGCCCCTTGGGGACAACGCATTCTCCATTGTCAGACTGCGGCAACCTGAAAAAGAGAAGACTGTTCAAAGGTGGGGGGATCTTTTCCTTGGTAGTCCATATAGATTTGCCCCTTCTGTGATGTGCCAGATCACATCAGAGATAAGGTGAGTGATACTATCACTGGGAATTATGTAAGTAAAGAGATATAGTAACTTCTACCTCTTACTTGACTGGCTTTCCATGATTGTGCTCAGCCGGTGGTGTGCTGAGACCTGACCTGAACTGGCTTGTGAGAGCTGGTTGTTAAGAATTCAGGAAATTTACCCGTGATTGTTGGACACAGATATTATTAAAAGTAACATATAAATTGACAAATAAATTATATTAGAAACAAAGATACTCAAAAGCTTGTCACTTCTTAATTATTTTACTACATTTTACTATTACCTGTGCTTTTTTAAAGTACATTTTATTGATTATGCCCTTATTACAGTTGTCCCAATTTTTCCCTTTGCCCCCCTCTGCCTAGTACCCCCTCCCCTCCAGCAATCCCCCCGCTCAGTTCATGTTCTTGGGCTGTGGATATAGGTTCTTTGGCTTCCCACCCTTTCCTATACTATTTTTAACATCCCCCTGTCTATTCTGTTCCTACCAATTATGCTTCTTGATCTCTATACCACTTCCCCCTTTCTCCCCCTCCTCCTCCCCCTTCCCCATCCAAAAGATCCCCATATCTACGATTCTCTTCTTGTTCTAGTTGTTTGCTTAGTTTGTTTTTTATTTTTTAAATTCAGTTGTTAATAGTTCTGAATTTGTTGTCATTTTAATATTCACAGTTTTGATCTTCTTTTTCTTAAGTTCCTTTAACATTTCATGTAACAATGGCATGGTGATGATGAATTTTAGCTTTACCTTGTCTTGGAAGCACTTTATATCTACTTTTCTATTCTTTTTTAATATATTTTATTGATTATGCTATTACAGTTGTCCCATTTCCCCCTTCATTCCCCTCCACCCTGTACCCCCTCTCCCACCCACGTTTCCCCCCTTTAGTTCATGTCCATGTGTCATACTTGTGAGTTCTTTAGCTTCTACATTTCCCGTACTATTCTTGCCCTCCCCCTATCTATTTTCAACCTACATTCTATGCTACTTATTCTCTATACCTTTTCCCCCTCTCCCCTCCTCCCACCCCCCTGCTGCTAGCCCTCCATGTGCCCTCCATTTCTGTGGTTCTGTTCCTGTTCTAGTTGTTTACTTAGTTTCTTTTGGTTTTGCTTTAGGTGTGGTTGTTAATCGTTGTGAGTTTGCTGTCCTTTTACTATACATGTCTTTTCTTTATCTTCTTTTCTTAGATAAGTCCCTTTAGCATTTCATAAAATAAGGGCTTGGTGATGATGAACTCCTTTAATTTGACCTTATCTGAAAAGCACTTTATCTTCCCTTCCATTCTAAATGAGAGCTTTGCTGGATAGAGCAATCTGGGATGTAGGTCCTTGTCTTTCATGACTTGGAATATTTCTTTCCAGCCCCTTCTTGCCTGTAAGGTCTCTTTGAAGAAATCAGCTGACAGTCTGATGGGAACTCCTTTGTAGGTTACTGTCCCCTTATCTCTTGCTGCTTCTAGGATTCTCTCCTTCGTTTTTACCTTGGCTAATGTAATTATGATGTGCCTTGGTGTGTTTCTTCTTGGGTCCAACTTCTTTGGGGCTCTCTGAGCTTCTTGGATTTCTTGGAAGACTGTTCCCTTTGCCAGATTGGGGAAGTTCTCCTTTATTATTTGTTCAAATAACTTTTCCACTTGTTGCTCCTCCCCTTCTGGTACCCCTATAATTCGGATGTTGGAACGTTTAAAGGTGTCCTCGATGCTCTTAAGCTTTTCCTCAATTTTTTGAATTCTTATTTCATCATGCTTTCCTGCTTGGTTGATTCTATCTTCCTTCTGGTCCACTGTATTGTTTTGAGACTCAGATTCCTTCCTTTCGCTATTGGCTCTCCTCTGCATATCTTCCTGCATCTCTTTTATGGTAACCTGCATCCTTTCATCTAAATTGCACCTAAAGTCAACCAATTCCGTGAGCTTTTTGATCACCAGTGTTTTGAACTGTGCATCTGATAGATTGGCTATGTCTTGGTCGCTCAAAAGGATGAGTCCTGGAGGACTGATCTGTTATGCTGGAAACATGTCTTATGTCTTTCCCTGTCTCTCCTACTTTTTTTTTTTTCCGGTCTGGTCGCTCTTGTTACGGGGGGGGGCGGAGCCTTAGGTGTTCACCGGCGCTGGGCACCCCAGTTGCTAGATTGTGACGTTATATGTGGGGGCGGGAGCGGGGATGGGAGGGAACAATGGCGGCAGTTCTGTTCTCCTGGGCTCAGACACTTCCCTGGGATCCTAGGCTGCGAGCTCTGCCCTGGTCCACAGTCGCTGCCCCACTAGTTCCCCCAGCTGCTGCTTGCGTACTCAGGGACCACCGCTGCGTTCTTGCGCCCCAGATGGCTGTCGCGCCGATTTTGCGCCAAATTTCCCCCAACTTCCGCGGGCTGCCGACCCGCGCCAGCCCCGCGCCCGCCCGGCTCGTCGTCCCCTACCAGTCTGGATGTACGGGTCTACTTCAACTTCTTGGCTGCCCAACTTCCATTCAGATAAATCCTCTGTAAGTTCTGAGTGTTATTCTGTCTGTAAATTATTGTTGTTCTAATCTTGGTTGTGCGAGGAGGTACGGTGCATCCACCTACTCCTCCATCTTGCCTCTACTTTTCTATTCTAAATGTTAGCCTTGCTGGACAGACTAGTCTTGGTTGTAGGTTCTTACTTTTCATCACATTAAATACTTCTTGCCAGCCCCTTCTTGCCTGCAAAATTTCTTTTGAGAAATCAGCTGACAGTCTTGTGGGAACTTCTTTGTAGGTAACTCTCTATTTTCTCTTGCTGCTGGTAAGATTCTGTCATTAACCTTTGGTATTTTAATTATGATGTGTCTCGGTGTGGTCCTCTTTGGGTCCAACTGGATTGGGACTCTCCGTGTTTCCTGGACTTGCATGTCTATTTCCTTCACCAAATCAGGGAAGTTTTCTTTCATTATTTTTGCAAACAAATTTCCAATTTCTTGCTCTTCCTTTTCTCCTTTTGGCACCCCTGTGATGCAAATGTTGGACTCCTTGAAGTTGTTCCAGAGTCTGCTTACGCTACCCTCATTTTGGGGATTCTTTTTTCTTCTTGTTGTTCTGATTCGTTATTTTTTGCTTCCTTATGTTCCAAATCATTGATTTGATTCTGGACTTCAACCACTCTACTGTCATTTCTCTGTAAGGTGTTCTTTATTTCAATTAGTGAATCCTTTGTTTCTAACTGGACCTTTTTTATGCTGCTGAGGGCCTCACTAAGTTCCTCATAACTAGTGTTTTGAACTCCGCAACCTGATAGATTGCTTGTCTCCATTTTGTTTAGCTCTTTTTCTGGAGTTTTAATCTGTACTTTCATTTGGGCCATGTTTCTTTGTCTCCTCATTTTGGCAGCCTCCTTGTGTTTGTTTCTGTGAATTAGGCAGGGCTGCTTTGACTCTTTTTTCTTAAAGTTTAACATTTCCTGTAATACTGGTTTGATGGTTATGAGCTCCTTTAGCTTTTTGTTGTCTGTGAACCTCTTTATCTGTCCTTTGATTCTACATGATAGCTTTGCTGGATAGAGGAGTCTTGGTTGTAGGTCCTTACTTTTCATCACTTTGACTATTTTGGGCCAATCCCTTTTGGCCATAAGTTTCTGTTGAGAAATCAGCTGGAAGTCTTTTGGAAACTAACTGTTTTTCTCTTGCTGCTTTTAAGATTCTCTCTTTGTCTTTAACCTTTCACATTTTAATTATGATGTGCCCTGATGTGGGCCTCTTTGGGTTTATCTTGTTTGGGACTCTCTGCACTTTGGGGACTTATGTGTCTTTTTCATTCACCAACTTAAGGAAGTTTTCCATTATTATCACTTCCCATAGATTTTCAATTCCTTGCTCCCTCTTCTTCTTCCAGCACCCCCATGCATAATGCAAATGTTGATACACTTGAAGTTGAAGTTGTCCCAGAGGTCTTTAAACTATTCTCATTTTTTTACTTTTTTTTAAGAACATTTATTAAAGCTGGGGACAGTGGAACAAAGAAGGGCTTAGGACAGAAGAAGTAACAGGAGAGAGCCCAGGCAGGGTGGCCTTGGCTCCCTGAGGAGTCAGAGAAAAGGGGGCCTCAGAGAGAGGTTCAGGGGTTTGCTCTGGATGAGCCGCTGCTCTTGCTGCCCCAGTGGCGAGTCTCTGGCGCTGAGGCTGATCCCACATGAGCCCGGGAAGCACTGAGCTCCTGCCTCCACCCTCTCCTCACGGAGAGCATCAGAGCAGGATTTCTTCCTCTTAAAAACATGCATACCATTTTTTTTGGTAAATATACAGAGGCCTCCTTTAAACCTCCTTGATGGTGGCCGAGATGGTATTTGACTGTTTCCTTAAACCCCCATGGGCTGAGATCACTTTGTTAAGTTTTGGGTAATTTGTACCGAGAATATAATTAGGTTTTATTTTCTTTTCCCAAGTGTATTATAGTAACCATATTAATATATTTATTAAAACGACACATGTTCTCCCACCCTAGGAGTCTGATGTTGTCCGTCCCCAGTCCCAATTCATGCTGAGTCCCTCAGCGCCCTATAGATTAAAGTGAGCCTTGTCTGTTTTCCCACTGCAGGAAGGGCCGTGACAGCAGCAGGTAGGGCACTCCCAGGCCTGGGGGAACCTGGATGCCTGGGTGCTCTGGAAGAAGGATCAGGGAGAAGCTGCAGAAAGTGGAGAAAAAAAGAAGCCGCTAGGGCTGGGCAAAGCAGCAGGGCGCAATCCCTCTCCCCCTCCAGAACATTGTAGGATCAGAGCTAAATGGATCCCCAGAAGAACACTTACTAAACACCTTACTCTTAGCAGATTATAAACATTATTTCTAATGAAACGTATCCATTCTTGTTCATAGTATGGAACTTGTGCTAGAGACCTTCTTTGCCCAAAGGAGCCACCTCTGGCAGCAGGAAAGCTGCCTTCTGGTCCTTGGACAGGAGTTTGGAGGCTCTTGGGACCTATGAAAACCTGGGTTTCCCTAGCAGAGTGACAGGGTGTGGAGGAGAGACTGTGCCATGACAAGGCCACTGTCTGCTCCACAAGCCGGACCTGGGCCGGAGGTGAGGTTGCTTTCTGCAAGCCCTCCTTAGAGACTGTCTGGCGGCAACTGTTCATTCTGCTATGAATCAGCACCCCTTTCTCGCCTGCTGCCGTGTGCTGGTTCCTGGAACAGGCTGTTGTCCTGACCTGGTCAAGCATGTAACTTCCCTTACCTGGTAGCCTTCACGGACTGGTGCCCATGATTGTTCCCCCCCAACACACCCCCTTACCCTACAGAATAGTAGGGTAAGGGGGCCTGCCAAGCGCACCAGGATCCTTTTTATCTTGCAGTCACCTAAGACACTCCTCGTCTATGAGTTTCCCTGAATAAACTCAATAATTACCACCCTGGAGTGGTGTGGCTTTTTTTCCTCCTGTTTTTCTCTGTTTCTGGAGGTGGATTTTCAGTTTCAGGGCTTTTCCCTGGGTCTGGGTGTACAAACACAGGGTCAATGGAGTCTGCCAGTGGTCCTCTTCATCACTTGGGCTGATGGCTTCCTTTCAGTCCGGCCTGTCGCAGTCTCTCAGCGCCATGTGCGGTTCTGGTATGGAGGATGTGACAACCTCCTCAGGCTTCAGAGGTGGGGGGGGTGGGGGGGTCCGTATTTCAGCCTGTGGAGTCAGCCCTCGGCTTCCTGTTCTTCAGCTGGGGGAGAAGGGCAGTGCAGAGGGGAGGCGTGTGTTTATTCTTGGAGTCTGGTGTTGGGGTGAAGGTGGACCCGTGTTATGGGGTATGCTAAGGGCTGCAGAGCGACCTGAAGCCAAGGCTACAACATTTTTCTCCAGATCATCACAGAACGCCAGGCTATGTGGTTCTGGCACAGATTTAGGGGCCTATTGCCTGTTGCCGAAAAATGCAACTCCCAGGGCCAGAGTTAGGTGAAAAGGAGAGGGAGTCTTTATTAAAAGTGATATAGATCTAGAATGATGGCAGAATTCTGTTTTTAAGTCCCAAAGTCCCTTAAAACCAAACACCCATAAACACACACCGTCCTGCTTCCCCTTGCCAAATCAGGCCAGTCGGAAGTACGGTCTTTCAGGGGAAAAAAATAGAAGTCTGCAGCTGGGCTACACAGGCTCCCGTTCGGCATTCCAGCTTCTCCCAGTCGTCCTCGTCCTCACTTGGCTAGGATCCCACAGTTCCCAGCACCATCAGCCGGGGCTCCGTGTTCTCCAGCTCTCAATCCAGAACCGTGTGTTTAAGAGAATCACTACGTGGCCGCGTTGAAATACTTGTGCTGAGTCTTCTATGTCTTGCAGGATTTCTTGCATTTTGTGCAAGTTCCTTGCTTTTTAGTACAGGTAAAGCTTTTCCCCAACTACTTTATCAGTCTGGGCAGGCATGGCCTGGTGAAATGCTCCTAGCCTCTAGTGGCAGGGCATCCGACTCCTAAAGAGCTACTGACCTGACCCCATTTCCCTGCTTCCAGCTGCACGGCAATTAGCATTTCTATAATACTAGCCAGCTCTTATTTATATGCAAAGTAACTTTTACTTACTGTGCTGCCTTTTCCCAGCCCCTAGCCAAGTGTGGAGAATTTTTGTTATCGTTTTGTTTTGGTTTGATATTGTCTCAGGCACCCTGAGTTTTAACCCCATCTAGCTCAATGCCCAGTGTTTTAAAATTACATCCATCAAGCATACAAACACATAAAAATCTCTATTTTGTCTGGAATGCAGCCTGCCTGGAAAATACACCTAAATCTGCTGTTTTGAGTTGAGTGCTTTATTAGCAACAGTCTAGGCACACGTCCATTTCCATGAAATCGGGAGATTTCCATAGCTGGACTCATGCCCCATTTAGGGAAGTGGTCCTTTAAGTTAGGAAGGTCATGGGTAGGGTGCCCTACCCCTCCGGGTTCATCAGCTCACCCAAATCTCCCAAGTACTTGGGCTGAGTAAGGCACATATAACTCTCCCATTTAAAAGCTCAGAAAAAAAAATTGAGTAAAAGAGCCATAAAATAACAGGGCTCCCTCGTTTGTCCTCGGCCAGTGGGGTGTGCAGAGCCCGAGGCAGCAGGGACTCCATTCCCTCTGGGCCCTGGGGAAGTGCAGCCCTTTGCTCCGCTCCCATTGGCTGGCCCTCCCAGCCGGGTTATAAAGCTGGACCGGGGCTGGGTGCCTGCAGCTCTGCCTGACCTGCTGCTGCTCTTCCTGGTCCTGGGTCCACTATGGGTTCAATGGGTTCGCATCTTCATCTGCTGCTGCTGCTGGGCCCCTCCTTGTTTTTGGGCTCCCTGCAAGGTGAGCCCCCGCAGGGCATCTGGGAGGTCCATGGATAGCCTCTTGGTGAGCAGACCCTCAGTGGGGCTACAGGTTGAGGGGCCATGAGAAAGTGAGTAAAAAGGTACAAGGACCAACCCATAACCTTAGGGGTGACCACAGCCTTCACCCCACCCCATTCTTACCCCCTCATACCCCCTCCCCCACCTCTGCCTCCTTTCCTCTTTGCTTCTTCCAGTTTTGGCCTCACTCTACCCCTCCACCCTTTCTTCTTTTCCCTCTGCCCCCACTTTACTTAGGCCTTCACCTAACTCCCAGCTCATGTCTAACCCCTAGTACTCCCCAGTTTCTCAGTCTTTCTTGCTGAGAGCCCTAAATTGGAGTTGAAAGGGAGCAAAGAAAGTCTGCCTGTGGGCAGGGAATGTGGGCTACCCCTGAGAGGCCTGGGAGGAACGCTCCCCAGCCTTACCAGTGGGGTCAGACCGACTACAGGGTAGGACTTGACCTTCCTCCAGCAGCACACTCCATCCCTGGGAGTGAGGGGAGATCCCGTCTGCACTTGGGCACAAACCTTGCACCCAGAGGCATGCACGCCTCCTCCCGGGTCCCTCTGATATCATCTGCTTTGCGCATTCATCAGGGATGACAACCGGTCATTGTCCAGGCTGTGCCTGGGCCACCAGTGGTGCTCCTCACCCCCACCCCCAACTGGGCAGGAAGAGCCTCATCATGCCAGTTTTGCCTTTCAGCTCTAAAATGTTTCAAGTGCAATCTAGTCAACTCCACTGGGGTTTGCTTGAGCGGGGAAAGCTTCTGCCAGACACAAGGCAGCCAGCAGTGCGTCGTGAAGAAGGTCTATAGGGGTGAGTGGGGCCTGAAGAGTCTCTGGGGTGGAGGATGAACTTGCTGGATCTTGAGGGAGGTGGCAGTTTCAGGAGCCCTGGGGGCAGAAGCCTAGTGTGACTTTTTTTTTTTTAAGAACCTGGGAAAGGGTGTGGATCTGGTGACTAATGTCCCTTCCTACCTTGGCAGTCCACCTCCTCTAGAACAATGTGCTATTTCTCCACATTCATTGAACCACGTTTTTTTTAAACAAATATTTATTTTTTTACCTCTTATGTAGCAAACACCTGAACTTGGAGGCCACACATCAGAGGCCCTCTTTTCTGGTCTTTCTTCCTCTGCAGGCGACAGGCTCCTGTATGCATCCCAGGGCTGTAGGGACCTGTGCATCTCCATGCCTCTCTTCAGACCTGGTACTCGTGTGGATTTTGTGTGCTGCCGTGACAGATCTTTCTGTAACAGGCTTTAGAGACCTGGCCCTTGCTCGCCCTGGTCTGTTGTTACCTAGCCTTGGCCTCCCATTCAGCCCCTGCATTTTTTTAATACTCCTGCAGCCTTTCCAAGTCCTGAAACCCACTCCTGTGCAGCTATGGGTACTGACGTTTCAACAGCTCAACCCACTAAGTAGACGCTTTCTCCTTCCCACCACCTCCGGTGCGCTCTCGCACTCTCTCTCCCCCCTCCCTCCCTTTCTTTCCCCACCATTGACTAGAACATAGCATGACCCATCCCCCTCTCTTCCACAGATATTTTCTGATTGCTAAACCCTGAATTCAGAGCTGATAGTACAGCAATGAATACCATCTGGTCCTTTCCCTCCATGTGCCTTCAGTTTAGTGGCTCTTGTTCTGCCGGGCTAACCAGGGTAATGGTGTCTCGCCTCGCTCTTACTCATAGATCTTAGGGCTGGAAGTTTTAAACACACACACACAATTGTACTCAATCTTTCCTGCTTTCCACTGTTTAGCTTTTTTCCTAATAAACCCCATATATTATTTTGGTTGGTGTTGTTTGGAATTTTTGTTTTTATGTTTTAATTCTATGAGTAAAATACATAATTAAGAAAAAGTTAAAAATACTGGCAAAAGTATGTTAGCATAGGTACTAAATATTAATAAAGGAAGGAAGCAAAGGGAATCAGATATTACGAAGCCCAATCTCCCAGAAAGCTACAGCTGCGTGCACTCCCCAGGGGAGGGCAGCAGTGCCCTGCCGAGGGCGTTGCCGTCACGCCATCTCCCCAGTCCACTCACCCAGGCTGTGGGGGCAGGTGAGCACACGCTCAAATAGGATCAGCGTGGCAATCATGAAGGCCTGTCGATGCAGTCTGAGAAAAGGATCAGATTGGATAAGGGACACAGAGCCCCAAAAGATCTAGAGAATGGGTTGATTGGGGGAGGATCCAACACAAGCCCATAGAAGATTGGGATGTTGATTGGTTATTTTGAAAAAGCACCTGGTCCTTCCCCAGTCCAAAATAATTTAATCTCTCTTTATCCTGGTAACACGCGCCCTGTTCATGGGAGCCTTCTCTTTGTAGCAGCCCTGTGACCCTAGCAGCCGCCTGGAATGTGCGGCAGGCTGCACCGGCCGAGCACAGGGCCAGCGGGGACAGACTATGCCGCATCTGGACACAGACATGCACTGAACCAATAGCACCAAGTGTCTAGACACTGGCCCTGTTCTGGGCCTGATGGAGATGAGACTGGACATCTTCCACAGTGGGGTGGATGGAGATGAGACCCTGGGACCTGGGGGCAGCCTTTTATTTTCACCCAAATAAACCTTACCGCTAGGCCTCCTGCTCTCTTGTGGGTCCCTGAAAATGCTTTTCTCGTGGCAGCACAAGGGCCCCACTTCCACTGGCCACAAGCAGACATCGCTAGCAATCGCGCCCCATGGTGCGAGGGCTCCCCTTCTTTATGTCTTGAGGTCTCTCTCCGAGGCTTTTAAAGGGAAGTAGGTCGTCGCCCTCTTAGACCTCGGGAACCTACAGAACGCACTCCCAATCTCGGTTGTGTCTGAGCCCTGTCTCGCAGGGCTATCTTAAGCGAATCACACAGTTGTCATTGGTATTTCCTCTCTCAACCCTTATTGTGATTGCAAAGTGTTTACCTGATATTTAATGAGGCGCTACAGATGTGAAGAAATACCATGTAATTCAAAACCACTATTGATGTTGGGTAACAGATCGTACTGGTAGCAGTAAATCCCTTAGTAACCTTAACTGTAGATCTTCTGATTCTCGTTGCTGGAGGTCTTCAATCTCGGCAGGAGTGACAGATATGAAATGCCCAACGTCCATTTACACTTTCTTTAAAGTTGGAGCAGTTGTCTGTGTTTGAGCAGATGAAATAAAAATCGTAACCAAGGACAAAGCTATGAGTGCCCAGAAGGGAAAATGGAACCAGCTGCTGGTCTCCCTTGTTCTAGGGGCCAGGGCGTTTTCCCCCAGTATTAAGAGTCAGGATACTAGCCCTGGCTGGCGTAGCTCAGTGGATTGAGCATGGGCTGCGAACCAAGGCATCACGGGTTTGATTCCCAGTCAGGGCAAATACCTGGGTTGCGGGCCATGGCCCCCAGCAACTGCACATTGATGTTTCTCTCTCTCTCTCCCTTCCTTCCCTCTCTAAAAATGGAAAAATTAAATCTTAAAAAAAAAAAGAGTCAGGATACTATTAGATGTGGCCACTTGGGTAAGCTTCTGAGACTACTGTTCTGAATTTTTGCTTAACAGTTTGGGCTACTGTAAAAATGTCATTTTGAATATATTTTAAATTGTAAGAATAAAGAATTTTTTGTTTTTTTTTAATTTATTTGGAATGATTTTTTCAAGAATCAGAGATTTTCAAGTTTCTGCAAATAGGATAATTGTAAACTTAAAGCATTAAGCATTTATTGGTAAAAAAATATATTCCCATTGTAAGAGATATAGTGAGTGAAATTGAAATAAATGCTTTAAAATTTATCATTTTGCCAGTGGTTTCACAGCCATTCTCTTGTGTTTATTTATCGATTAAGTCAAATAAAGTTGATTAAGACTAAAAAAAGTGAAGTAGGTTAGGATGTGTATCTGTGCGTATTAGATATAAATGTATATACATTCACATGTATTAAAAACTATAACCAACTTTTAATATAATATGTCATGGATATCTTTCCAACATACTTCTATGCCTCTTACTGGTTGCTTTATATTGCATCGTGTGACCTACAACATTGATGTAATAAAGTTCTGTTTAGTTATTCAGATGATCTTCAGTAATATCATGCTCAGTAAAACAAGTCAGTCACAGAAAACTAACAACCATACGACTCCACTCATATGTGAGAATGAAACTGAAACTCACAGACACAGACAGCAGTATGGCGGTCACCAGAAGAAGGGCATGGTGGGAGGGGGAGGAAAAGGGAACCCAGTATGTGGCGACAGCAGATGGTTTGACTTTGAGTGGTGGACCCGCAGTGCAATGTACAGGTCCTATACCGTAGGACTGTATAGTTGAACACTATATAATCTCATCAGCCAGTGTCACCTCAGTAAGTTTAATTAAAATCCTATTAGGTCATCATTGACACACAGTAAGATTCATGCTTTTAACTGTACAGCTCCCTCGGATGTGGTCACTCCCGTACGGGTCTGTGTTGTTGTTTGCATATGGATGTCCCATCATCCTAGCACCATTGGCTGAGAGTACTAGCCTTTCTTCGTCGAATTAACCTGGCGTAGGTTTATTTCAGGACTCTCCTAATTCTTCATGGACCTCCTTGTCTATCCTTGTGACCAACAATACCATGTTGCCTTGGCAACAAACAGTCCATTTATAGCAAACCTTGAAATGAGGGAGTATGACTCCTCCAACTTTGTTCTTTCTCCAAGTTGTTTTGAAGATTCTAGGTTCTTTGCAGTTCCATAAGGATTTTCAAATTGCTTAATGATTTCTAAAACAATTCTTGATGATATTTTGATTGGGGTTAATGTTATAAATGTTCTCTAAGCATCGCTTTAGCTGTGCCTCACAAATTTTGATATATTGTAGTAGGGCAAAAGCCACCTTCTCAGGCCCTCTTTCCCGGGGCTGGCTGGACCCCCTAAAGCATGGCTGACCCTAACTGTTTTATGAGGTTACGTTATAATCTTTCAGTTAAGCTTGTTTGACAGCCTTCCCAAGGTTTAAATTTTAAAACCTGAGAAATCACTTTGGGTTATTCCAATGGACACCTGGAATGCCTCGAGGATTTATATTCTCTCCTTATGAAAGAGAAGTTTTTTAAAAAAAAATTAGACCTATTGAATATGCTTGAAATTACAGGGGAAGCTTTGCCAAACAGAATAATAATAACTATTCGGGTTGTTTTGTCATTCTGTAACTATTTTATCAAACTAGATGCTTTAGAAATTTCAACCTGCCCTAGGAAGAAACTGGCAAAAAGTTCAATCCAAGTTCAAACAGGAAATGCTCAGGGGTAGCAGGTGTCCTGTCAGTGACACGACAGGGGACAAGCCGAGGGTGCTGGTCCCCTCTGGGGACGTCCAACATTGGTGCTCTGGGTGTTTGTGACCCACACGCTGGGGATTTATGGATGGTTTCCAATGCTCAGTGCACACTGCTGGTAAGTTCTGTGCAGTGTTTTAAAATCTTACACAGTGTTTGGTCTTTACATATTTTGAAATTGTGTGGTGAGTCTAAAAATATGGGCTTTATATTATTCTTTTATGTCGTATCATAGTAATTATTACTTACTAAGAAATTGTTATCTTGGAAGTTATATCTTACAAAGAAGCCAAGTTCTTTAACAATGGCATTATACTCAAATCTATAACCATATCATTTTGAATTTTGTCATGTATAAATAGTCATTGTTTTACTTGAATGCATTTGCAAATGTGTCTTTGGAAAGGTTCTCGAAAAGAACTTTTAAATTATAGGTATCTGAGCAGGTCTTACCTTTAATGTAAATGGAGGTTTATGGAACCCTAAGGAATAACTGGATCATGGAAATGCAGGCAAATAATCAAGACAAACAAAAACAGATTCAAAGTATTGCTAGTTTAAATTCATTTTGTTCTCCAGATATAAAGAAGCTTGTTTTGTTTTGTTCTTTTCTCTCTAAAGCAATTTGTAAAGCATACCCTTATAAGCAAGCAATATTGGAACATTATATTTTTCTCCCCACCAAATCCCTCCAGAATTCAGCAGCTCTTAATGAGTGAGTATTATTTTCATGGCAATACGTTTGTTTGCATAAAGAGAATCTGTTCTCTTTGTAATAGCACCAGTATTCAAATGTGGTTTTATTAGCCAAGTCTTTGTCTGGAATGTTGTGATTGAGGAGTCTCGCCTGGACTCTGGGTGTCACCAGAAAGCCTGAAGGAACTAAGATTGACTTCTGAAGCCAATAAGAGCCTCTTGGAGAAACGACCTGGTACCTCGCTTGGTCGCATGATTCATGACAGTCTTTCCAGGTAAGGAATAAAGGTTGCTTTCCCGAAAGATGGCAAGAGAGGAACCTGAAGACATTTCAGGGACCTCCAGAACTTGAGGAATCCACCCAGGCTGGTGGGTATTTGAGGCAAAACCAGATAGCAGCTGTGCGGCTTGCCGTCTTTGCCCTGGGAGTCTAACTAAAAGCTCAGTCTGCAGGTTCCTCGTAAAATTCCAGCCAAGCAGATTTGAAAGAGCTGATCTGGTCAATCACTATTCTTGCTGTGTTCACGCAAATCATCAGGCCAAATTGAAGCTGGATTTAATGCCATTTCTTTGATAAAGTGAGGGCGATTTTAGGGAAAGAAGTTGTGTTTCAATGGCATCACAATGTTGACCTACAAACGGAATTAAATCCTAATTTTTCTAGTTTTCTTCCAAGCTAGTGCTTGATTGTTTTTCTTTCATCCCTTGACTGAGGATTACTGAGAACTACTGATGCAGGGTCAGCCGTACGGAATTTGCTTACTGCTCTGCCTTCCCCTTTGGGGGATTTTAAAGCCAGTACCTAGTCTTGGCTTCTCCTGGATGACTCCTTTCCTAGGTCCTGTTGCAGCTCTTTAGTGTCGCTTTTGGGCCATGTCTCCTGAGATTTGTTATGTCTTTCATCCAACCAAGTGCCCAAGCTCTAGGAGACTCCTTTCACAAATGACCCCCAGCTGTAGCCCTCACCTTTCGGGCTGTCCGGTTCCATCCTCTCCGTCTTAATGACCCGTACCCGACCCACAGGCAGGGACAACTCTATAATCTGCAGGGAGTAGTGCCAGAAGAAGAGGCATTTGTCCCTACACCCCAGAACCAGAACAGGTCCAGGTCATTAAGAATAAATTCATCTCAAAAACCAGAGGGGAGAATAATAGGACAAAAGCCGCTTTCTCAAGCCTTCTTTCCCAGAGTTAGCTGGACCCCAGAAAGCATAACTGACCCTAAGGGTTCTGTGAGCCTCTATCCTCAGGGCTGGAAAATTACTGGAAGTGCCCTGAAGGCTCAGAGGCTCCGGGAACTTACGGAGCAGGACATACCGGACCCTGCACCCAAAGGTAGCATCGAGACAAGCTGCAGCCCATGCAGGACCAATGGAAACATCCTGCTCTACAGCCGCCCCATCACCCAGTAAAAGCTCAAAGCCCCGGCCCCTCAGGGCTGCTGCTGCTCCTCAGCTCCACACCTGGCCCTTCCCTCCCTTAGGAAAGTAAAATAAAACCTTTACTCTCCGCGCTTTCTTTTCTTTGTGAATTCTTTCCTAGCCTGTGTCACTGACCGCCCTAATATTAAAAAAAAATTCTTGGTGATATTTTGATTGGGATTACTGTTATAAATGTCCTCTAAGCATTGCTTCAGCTGTGCCCCACAAATTTTGATATACTGTGTTTTCATTTTCATTCAATTAAAAATAGCTTTAAAAAATTTTGCCCTGGCTGGCATAGCTCAGTGGATTGAGCATGGGCTGCAAACCAAAGCATCACAGGTTCGATTCCCAGTCAGGGCACATGCCTAGGTTGCAGGCCATGGCCCCCAGCAACTGAACATTGATGTTTCTCTCTCTCTCTCTTTCTCCCTCCCTTCTCTCTCTAAAAATAAACAAATAAAGTCTTAAAAAAAATTTTACCTTTGACTTCCTTCTTTCAGTTAGAATGGTGTTGTTTAATTTTTTTAAATTTGGAGGTTTTCCAGTTATTTTTCTATTACTAGTTTAGTTTTATTATAGTCAGAAAACATACTTTCTATGATTGATTTGAAATTTGTTGAGGTTTTCTGGTCCACAGTACCATGTGTCTTTGTGAATGTTCTGGAAAGCACTAGAGTACTGTTGTGTACTCTACAGATGCAGGTCAACAGAACTAGTGGTTTTCTGCCCACCTATTACATCAATTACTGACAGAAGAGTTTCAAAACCTGCAAGTGTTATTATGAATCTGTCTATTTTTCTTTTCAATTCTATTGGTTTTTGCTTTGTACATTTTGAAATTCTGTTGTTAGAGCAGAAAACATTTAGTATTATTAAGTTTTCTTGGTGGATTGGCCTTTTTAATAATTAACTAATGCCCCTGTTTGCCTGGGGTAGTATTCATTTTCCTGAAATCCACTTTAATTGATAATAACATAGACACTTCAGCTTTCTTTGGATTAGTATTTGCCTGTATCTTCTTCCATCCTTTTATTTTTAACTTATCTACACATGTTTGTTTTCTAAGTACATCTATTTTTCTTTGTTTTTTAATATAACTTGGCAATCTGTGCCATTAATTGAAAAGTGTTATACTGTTTGTATTTAATAATATTATTGATGTAGTTGGATTAAAATTTATCATCTTGCTGGTTGTTTACTATTTTCCCAGAGGAGAATATAGGTATTTTTGTGTCCTGTTTTTGATCATGTATTTTTATTATTTAATTTTATTATTTTTTAATAAAAGATTTTATTTACTTTTAGAGATAGGGGGAGAGAGGGAGAAAGAGGAAGAGAAACATCAGTGTGTGGTTGCCTTTTGCACGCCCCCAACTGGGGACCTGGCCCGCAACCCAGGCCTGTGCCCTGCCTGGGAATCATCTAATGACTCTTAGGTTCACAGGCCAGCACTCAATCCACTGAGCCACACCAGCCAGGGCCCATTTTATTTTTACTATTGACTTGATACCTCTTTTCTAAAATATTTTTACTGATTGCTCCAGGACTTACAGTATACATCTTTAATGTATCACAGTTTACCTTAAAATACAAGTATACCAAGTGCCCTTTTCTCTTGATGTCTTCAGAATTTTCTCTTATCTTTGGTTTTAAGCAGTTTGACACTGTTGCTATTGTTGTTTTTAGTATTCATCCTATTTGAGATTCATTCAGTTTCTTTGGATCTGTGTTTAGATATTTTTCATTACTTTTGGAAAAGCTTGGCTATTATGTCTTTAAGTGTATATTCTGTTACATTTTCTCTTCTTTCTCCTTCTAGGAAGCAAATAATATGTGTTAGAATGTTTGGCATTTTCCCACAGCTCTTGGATGCCATGAGCTTGTTTGTCACTATTACTAATGTAATGATGATGATGATGATGATGTCTCCTCATGTTTCAGTCTGAGTGAATAATTTCTGCTGCTCAGTCTTCAAGTTCACTGATTCTTCCCTCAGCTGTACGAAGCTTCTGATGAGCCTGCCACAGGGATTCTTCACTTTTGATATTGCGCTATTTTATTTCAGGCATCTCTGTTTGACTTTTCATTAGAAGTTGTATGTATTCTGTGCCTGCTCATGCATGTTCTCTAACTTTTCCAATCAATCTTTTAACATATTAACTATAGCTGTTTTAAAAAGAAACAATAGACCCAAAAGGAGTCACTTTTGCTACGCTCACCAAGACTTAATGCCTAACCTGATTGTAGTTTCGGCCTCTCACAGTGTTAGTGTATGTAGCTAGGTATTAATAAAGGCAGGGAGCAGAGGGGATCAGGCATCAAGAATAATAAACTAGGGAGCTGAATCAGGCAATAAGCCATATTCACTAGGAAGTTACAGCATTCACAGGCTCCCCAGGGGACCCCGTCAGGCTCCGCCCTCAGGACCTAATCCCCAAAGTGGGCAGGAAGGATCCTCACAGGTCATTATCCAGGGTTACCAGGGGAGAAAGAAAATAATAAAGGGGAAACTCCTCTAAAGTGAAGATGGCTCCAGGAGAGGTGCTTCTACTATGGGGCATGTGCAGTAGGAGCCAAATGGTAACCACCAGGGGCAGAGCCCAGCCTGGGAAGAGGATTGGATTGAACAAGGGACACAGAGCCCCAGAAAATCTAGAAAATGGACTGGTTAGGGCAGGGGTGTCAAACTCATTTTCACCGGAGGCCACATCAGCCTCGCGGTTGCCTTCAAAAGGCCAAAATCATTTTAGGACTGTATAACTGTAACTACTCCTTAACAGGTAAGAAGCTGAAATCACATTCAGCCCTTTGAAAGCAACTGCAAGGCTGCTGTGGCCCCCGGTGAAAACGAGTTTGACGCCCCTGGGTTAGGGGATGGACCCAGTGCAAACCCGCAAAGGATTGAGAAGTTGATTGGTAATTTTGAAAAAGCACCTGGCCCTTCCCAAGCTTGAGATAATACAATCCAAGCTTAACGAAGTGCCGCCCCCTCTCTCTCTGTAACATGAGCTCTCCCCATTCATTCACGTCTTCTCTCTCCCTTATAGCCACGCTGGCCTAGCAGCCACCGTGGGCTCATGGCAGACTCCGTGGACTCCTGGCGTGGGCCTGGGCACAGCGCCAGCTGAGGCACAGCTGAAAGCAGAGATTAAACTAGCTGAATGAGGACAGAGACTAAACTGAATCGAGCCTCGGCACGGCACAGAGTGCTGGGACACTGGCCTTGCTTCTGGGCCCGATGCAGACATAGCTGGGTTTTTCCATGGCAGGACGGACAGAGGTGAGATGTAGAGAACCTGGGCACATCCATTTACTTCAGCCCCAACAACTCTTACCACTGAACCTCAGCCTCCCACGCGTGGGTCGCTGGAAATGCCTTTCTCACCATTCGTGAAAGGGCCCCCATTTCCACTGGCAGCTACAGGAGTGGAACTTTCAAATAATCAGCCTGGAGCTCCTGGCCGGCACTGGTGAGGTGACCTGCCTGAGAAGCTCCCCGCCCTCAAATAATCCACTCTTGCCTTTCTTATTTCACCCTCATTTTGCCTATAAAAACCTTGTATCTTGTACAACCCTTGTAGTTGCTGGATGGGATGCTGCCTGATTCGTGAATCACTTAATAAAGCCAATTAGATCTTCAGATTTACTCAGTTGAATTTGATTTGTTAATAGTTATTTTCATGTCCCTGGTTAATAGTTTCAGCATCTGGGCCATTGCTCAGTTTTGGTATAGTGATGACTTTATTTCTGGATAATACACTGTTTTCTTTTGCCTTTGTGTATTTGCAATTTTTTATCAAATGCTTGGCAGGGCGGGTAGTAGAGCAGAGAATGAGACAAATAGCGCTGGTGCCTGGAGATGCGCTTGCCTCTGTTTATGCTGGGCTGTTAGGATCAGGAGTTGTGACAGGTCACTTTTTATTCTTGCTGTCACTACTGTCCGTGTGCCGTGGGCTTCCTTAGTGACAGGCTGCTATCTCCTTGTGCTCAGGGTCTTAGGGGTGCTGGAGGGTTCTTCTGCGTGTCCGTGCTCCCCACTCAGCTTTTATACACCCCTGCACCCCTGACGGCAGAAGAGGCCTCCAAGCATGTGCTCCTGTGGGGGAGGGAAAACCATTTCCCTCTGTCCTCCTAGGTGCTTGGCTGAGACAACCCCCGGCTCCCGCAATAAAAGACAGATGAACACGAGAAAAACTAACACAAGTTTAATAGCGTGGATGTTTCTTGTTTAAATGGTGGATACACAGGAAAACTGGGTTACATCCTGAACCACTTTCAATGCCATCTTCAGGGAAAGACAAAAGATGTGGGAGCTGGGGGGACAGAAGGAGCAGTCACTGAAGGCTACCAGGAAAAGAGGTTGTTAAACAGTGGGGGCTTTTTGTCCTCAACCCAGGACATTTCTTCGTTGCTTTTAGAGAGGGCAGAAGGGAGAGGGAGAAACATCAGTGTGAGAGCGAAACGCTGACCAGCTGCCCCCCATGTGTGACCAGGCCAGGGATCACACTGGGAGGTGAGGCAGATGGTAAACCGAGGCCGGGAGGGAGGCAGGCATGTCTCACCCACTGACTCAGCAGTCCTGAGAACTGCAGCCTCAGGCCACGGGGCTGGTCCAGTGATACTGCCGGGTGTTCCTGCACCACAAGAAGCACCATGCTGACTCGGAGGAGGGAAGTCCTTGAGACTCTATGTATGGTTCCCACTATCTGGGGAAGAAGCCCTGAAACTGTTCAGCTCCAGGCCTGGCAGGGGAGTCCACAGCGCCCAGAGAAGCCCAGCAAACAACTTTGGTTAATTGCCTGCATCTGGTCACTATCTGTTTTAGGAGGGAGTCCCTAGAGCTTGCAGAAAGACTCCATAAATAACTTTGGGTACTGCCCCAACTTTAATTAACTGCTTCCTGTCATGTATCTGTTTTACAACAAGATGAACAAATGGAGTCTGGAGCAAGAGAAGGATTCGGGCTAACAGACCCCACACATACCCAAGTCTGGGTCGTCACATCCCCCTGGGAAAGCTGGCACCACCTTTATCTGTCAATCAGTATGTAACTTCTTCACCCCATCCTGCCAACTATACATGTCCCCAGGACAAAGGACTCAATGCTCTTGCCACCCTTGCCCTTGCCTCTTGCTGCCCATACCCTGCTCTGTCCTCAACCTATGCCTGTCACCCCCACCCCGGCAAGGCCTATTCTCCTGCATGAGAAGGTGTCACCAATAAACCTTGCTTATACGCTAATAGACTTGCTGATGTGTAATTCTTTACTATGTCGGCAAGAAGAACCGTGTTTCTCCCATAACATACAAGCCTGGACCAGGGATTGAACCATCAACCTAGGTATGTCCCGTGACTGGGAATCAAACCCACAACCCATCGGTTTCCTCCAGCCAATTGAGCCACATCGGCCAGGGTGGTTGTTATGCAGTTTAAGCTGTTGCCTCCTCCACGGATAAATTTCTAGAGATTCAGTTGTCCTCTTCCTGGTACTTAGGAGGAGATACCATTACAGATGGTCTCTTATGAAAGGCTAACTTCCACTTGGTTTTTTGGAAACTTTTGTATATGCTAGTTCTTAAAAATAACCAGCCTAAAATAACCCTTATGCTAAAGGGCCAGTTTTGGGGTGGTCTATTCTTGTTTTACTCCTCTCTCACTATTATAATGTGGCTACTTGTTATTGCCGCTCAACTTGTGATTGCAACACAGAGATGTGGTTATCCTGGTCTAATTGCAGTCTTAGGCTGTTTCTGAACGCCTGGGCCTGGGGCAGAGCTTTTTCAATACCCCTGCTTTCTGTGGCTGGTCTGGGGTGATAGCTTTTACCTGCTTAAAGAAGTGAAGATTGTTGTCTCTTGTCCTTACTGCAGACACAGGAGGACCTTGCCTGTGCCCCAGGGTCAGTAGGATCCTTCATCTGTCCCCCAGCGATTTAAGGCATTTTTCAGCAGAGGAAATATGGGTCAAAGGGAGAAGATGAGGCTGTGTGCCGTTCTTCCAACAGACTCCAGTCTGGTCCTGCAGGTCTGCAAGGCCCTGGGGCGAGCTGGGTGGAGGGGTGGCGGGTGGGCTGCACCTGGTCTCCAGCCGGGCCCCAGCCTTGCTCCTTAGCACTGGGCGTGGAGGACGCCATGGAGGGGGACCGAAAGTCTTGCCGTTCGCAATATTGATTGTAAGTGGGTTATTAAGAAAAAGGCTCCAAAAGAGCCTCTGCCCCTCCCCCCTTTCCTGGATCTGAGATTCCGACAGAAAGTTGCTTCAGGGAGGGAAATGTAACTTAATCACCGCACCATGAGACAGGACTCTGAGCTGGAACCTGTCTGGACCCCCAGCACCCGCCCCAGTGTCCCCTTGTTTCCGGGTGGCCCAGCAAAAGCCCACTGGCCACATCTGTCTGCTCTTCCTCAGTCACCTGCCAAGAGCTCACTCCCACTTCCGAAACCCAGGGCCCCTCCCCCCCTGCTCTTTCCCCAACAATAGCACATGTACCCACTTTTATGTCGCCGTCTTTGGAATTTTCATGTTTTTGTGAATTAAATGTTTCCTGTTTACCCGTTTTTGTAAATTTGATTATTATCCCAGGTAGAAGAACTTGGAAGGCACCCGCACAACTATGTGTTGCTGGTGGCAATGGGGTCCTTGCAGGGACTTGCAAGACAAGCGTTTCCAGGGGCCCACGCGGGGCAGGATGAGGTGTGGGGGTAAGATTTACTGGGGCAGAAATAAATGACAGCCCCCCAGGGGCCCGGTGTCCGTGTCTCGGCCACCGCCTGCTGGCTCAGCTCCACTCCGCTGCGGAGGAAAGCCAGAAGAAGAACCAGGGTCCAGAAACTGTGCCATTGGTTCAGCCTCTGTCCCTGTTCGGCCGGCTTCCTCTCTGTTCCTGGCTGCATTCTGGCTGCCACGGCGTTGCTGTGCCCAGGCCTGCGCTCTCGTGGCCTGCCGCACCACTGCCACGGAGAGAGGACGCACAAGCGACCAGGCTCAAACACACGTTACTGAGGGAAAGGGCTTTGTTATGCTTTGATGACACCATCTCAGGTTTACAAACTGACCCATCTCTTTTCTAATCCTTCCCCGGCTGTGCTGGGCCCTCCCTCCAACCCATCCATTTTCTAGAGCTTGGCAGGCTTCTGCTGGGCCCTCCCCCTGACCAACGCATTTTCAGAAGCTAACTTGGTAGAGTTTTTCATATTTCATTGATCCAATATTTAGCAATGAGCCAGCTCATTTAAATTGGGATGTCATTCCTGACGGTGCGGTTGAATGACAAGGCCCTGCTTCGGACGGTGCCCCACACTGGCCAACCCCACCGGCCTTACCCTTTATCCCCGATCTCCCCTCAGTGTTAGGTGGGGGACCCCATGACAAGTAATTACATATGACATGCTGAAAGGAAAAATAGATATTTAAAAGGATCTCTTGAGTTCCAAGAAATATTAACTAAATAAAAACCACACAAAATGAATTTGTTGTTAGTCGCTATAAGAGAAACAAAATATTCCTCTTATTTTGTTTGAATTTATAAACAAGAAATGTAAGATTATATTCCATGAGTAATTTAACATCATCATAACATTCTCCATCTTTGTATCACGACTGATAAGGGGACAGAATGAAGGAAGGGGACAAGGACAGAAGTGTAATTTAAAGGAAAAAAAAAAGATGCCAAAAGAACAGGAAAGATGCTCTGAAAGGTACATTGAGAAAGACGAGAAGACGGTGAAAGGTATTCTTGCAGTCCTAATAAGAGAGGCATTTTACGCTAAAGAGAAGACGTAAAACTTTGCCTAAAAGCATATTAAACTCACTTTTCTTATAGGATACACTGACTTTGTCAGTTCCTCCCCACTTCCTCGGGAGCAGTGCCCACACTCACGACTTCCTCCTGCCGTGCTCCATGCACTCCTCACCTTGCCTCTGGGACCTCCCTCTGACGCCTCGTGTGGCCTCTGGGACCTCCACCCCGCTTCATGCTGGTGGGCTCCAGGATCCGTGACCCTTCCAGCCCGCTCCCTTCCCCTCTCATTGGACAGCCCCCCTGAGTCTCCTGACCGTCCGCACACCCTGAGTTTGGATGCAGCATCTGAGGCCAACATCCCAGCTCTTTGCCTCAGGCCTTGGAGCCTCCTTGCACTTTGAGGCCGCTCTGCCCATCTGCCAGTTGCGCACTTTTTCCTGAGTTTTCCACTGACCCTTCACGCTCCTGACGTGTGGAATGGAGCCCATCCCATTTCCGGGCACATCCCAGTCCCTCCTGAGTGGGCAGGATTAGAAGTGAGGCAGCCAGGCAGCTAGAGAAATGCGAGGGCTGTGAGAGAGCAGGGAGTGCAGGGTGAGGAGGGCTGAGGGAGGTTTGCAGGTGTGCAGGACGCCGGGGCCTGGAAGCAGGGGGAACCGAGAGTGTCCAGTGTCCCCTAGGAAGGAGCCAGTGGCCAGGAGAAAGGCGAGGGGGGCTGGTGTGGAGGACAGAGCCGGGCGGGGCGTGCCCCTGAGGTGCACGTGGGGAGGGAGACAGGAGCAGAGGTGCCAGGGACAGGAGAGGGCGAGGGGACGCCACCCTGACAAAGGAGTCAGCAGTTACTGAGAGGGCAAGGTCCACCGCCGTGATTTTCCTCGATATATGTTACAGAAATCTTGACCTTGACAGCAAAAGCTCGACACCTTCAGGTTTCCACGAAACAACCTCCAAGCCTTACACTCATCCGAGCAGTCTAACTGAGTGTGGTTGTAGCGCCACGCATCTGCAAGAGAAGGAATTCACATTCAATGCCACAGTGGTCTCCGGACATCGGCCACAGGCACCTCTCAGCAAGGGCTTCCTCAGCCTGGAGAGCCCCACAGTGTCTGAAGTCAGGGGGCAGCCCGGCAGCATTACCTCTGATGTGGAAAAAGAAGAGATCCCTGGTTCTGCATCCGGGGCCCTGCTCTGCGGTGCAGTTGCCTTCGCCTTCCAAACACTTGCCCTTCTTGAAAACCTTGCAGACCATACAGAGCGTGGCTGGAGCTGTGGACAGACAGACGTGGAGGCTGAGCCTGGGGTGGCATGGGCAGAGACCAAGGTGTCCCAGGACACGTGAGCACTCTGGAGTCTAGGGACAAAGCGTGACTCTAAGCGCCTGTCCCACGCACACTTTGGGGCAGGAAATATCCCCAGTAGATGACTCCATTGGGTATTTAAGGAAATGGAGTCTCTGATGGGGGATCTCAAAATCCATTAGGGATACATAACTGTGTACACTGTGTGACTGAACTGTATGGTATGTGAACTCGTGTTTCCTGAAAGCTGTTCAAAAAAACCTTGGGACGAGAACATGAGATGTTACCACCAGGTGGCATGGGAGGTCCTGGGAGGTGAGACACGAGAGGAACAGAGACAAGGGGAACAGACTCGGGTTCTAACCGGGCAGGTGGAAGTTCCGACCCTGTACCTAAGCAACACCAGGAGCTTCTGTCTCCTTTGTTATTGTTCCCAAGGAGCTTGGCTGAACTCTCCCTGGGACCAGCCCTGTGCGCACAAGCACAAAAAATGTAGGGAGGTTCACGGAGGACATCTTCTCCCCTCAGCTGTGAGCCACGGCCAGGTTGCAGGAGAGCATCTGGGGCCAGTCCCTCTGGGCCCGGCCCTCTGGGAGCAGATGGGGCAGAAGGCCTCTCTACACAGCTGGAAGGTGAGGAGGCAGATTTTAGTTTTCAAGATTTCTGAGCCAGCACCAATGTTGTCCCAAGCACACACAGATTTAAGTGAAAGGAGTCATGTGAAAATATTTGTTCAAAATAAGCCACCCGATTGCCTCTTCCTGCTAACGCACTGCCCCTAGGCTGCTGCTCCACAGAGAGTCTAGAGCGACCATTGGCTCTGCCTCATAGGGCCGGCCATCTCAGATAGCCCCAAAGCCCTAGAGAGAGAAGGGCCCCCAGCTCCAAACAGTCCCACGGGAGCAACAGACCCACTCTGACACCTTGGGCAGGGACCTCAACCCTCTCCTGGTAGTAGTCGGGGTGGGACAGCACAGAGACACCTCAAACCCCAACTGGCCAGGTCATCTCACAGCCTCACCCTTGACCTCCCTCCCTCCCAAGCTGGTCAGAGCATCATCCCCAGAGTGCTCCCCCAACCTCCATGTCCTCACCCCCACCCAGCTAGCCCAGGGCCTCACCCAGTCCCTGGAAGAACACAGTAGGGAAGACTCCCAGCAGGAGCAGCAGCAGCAGCAGGAGCTTGTCCATCTGGGTCCAGGTGGCGGGAGGTGCACCCGGGCTGGAGCAGGGCCGCACAGGCTGCCGTGCGTGTGGATGGGAGGGCCTGGGGGCTGCACTGAGCTGCTCCCGGGCTGTGGGCAGAAGCTTCCTCTTGCACACTTGCCAGTGGGTGTTTCACTGCCACGCAGGCCCAGGAAATGTTCCCACAGAGCCAAGCGCCCTGGATACCTCCGAGGGCAGAGGGTGTGCCAGGTGCCGCCACCTGTTCCCCTGAGGTTGCCTCCCGATGGGCAGAGACCATGCCCGGCCAGATCAGCTGGACCACTCAGCAGTCTGACCCTCAACTCTCCGGACATCCCATTGCCCCAGGCCCAAGAGCAGGGCCCCCCATGCTAAAACACCCACGTCCTCTGGGTCCAGTGTCCTGGACGACCACCTCTCCCCCAGTCCTCTGGCCCAAGGCTGACAGCCAGCAAGGCGGACACCCAGCCTCAGGGCCTAGGATGTTATGTGGACCTTAGCAGCCCCGCCCTCTCCGCACTGACTGAATCTGCATCGATAACGGCAGGGTGGTCGCAGCAGCAAGTGTTCACTCTGTATTCTATCTAAACCAGGGTGTCCATCCGCTGTCACGCCTTCCTTAATCAGGATGTGCCTGCACCTGTCACACACACAGCAAACGTACAGCAGAAACCACCCAAACACACAGAATGAAAGCACCATAGGGAAAGAGCTTATTTTACAAGATACAAAACTATTCCTGCTCCATTACTTTTATTTCCATACCCTGAACTCACCTCCTCCTGGACACGTCTTGCCTGCTGAGCTGTGCCGGGTGAAAAATGCCCTGAGCGCAGCGGAGGTCGTTGTCGGTGGCCGAGTGGCCGCAGGGCGTTACTCGGGAGGGGTGAGTGGAGCCAGCTCAGTGGGAGAGTTTTAGAGGTGGGGTCCCCTGGTTGATACATATGGGTTTTATAAATGACGTTGCAGAATACACTGCTCTTCCACCAGTGTATACGTTGTGCGTAACTGAGGAAAACTAAGCAAAACCCACAGAAGAACGCATGGTAAGAGGATGCGTGATCATTGTGGTAACCGGAGAAGCGCTGAAGGCGATGGTGAGGGCGGCCTGTCTGTTGCTGCCTAAGGGAGCGTCCTTTCTCTCGCCACGGCACCAGCTCGTTGCGGGCCCAGGGACGACAGGGGCTCCCAGGGTAGAGCGCGGAGGAGAGAGATATACAGTAGGGATGGCGGTCAGGGACTGCGCAAGGACAGACACACTCCCCCTCCTGGGGGAGGGGCACGAGGGTCTGGGGGTAGGGGGTGTGTTTGTCCACGCGCATGCCTGGAGAGTGAAGTCAGGACGGCTGACGCCCCACTGCCCAGGTAGGGAAGAGCTGTCTCGGAGCGTAAACCTCTGCCGTTTCCTAGTCTCCGTTTAAAGTTCAAATTTCCTGAATGGAGATTCGTAATTGTTGACACTGAAAAGAAGAATAATGTGAATAATTGAGCCATTACTTATTATATCCTTATTCTATATTGGATATTGTGCTAAAAACCTATATGTATTTTCTTTCATTGCTGCCAGCTATGACTGAAGTATAATCACTATCATCTCTCCTTACTAGAGGAAATTGAGACGTACAGAAAGGATACAAGTTTCCACGGCCTCAGAATTCTAAAACGCTGGACCCAGGCTTCAAACCCAGATCTGGGATACCCGAGGCTGTGCTTTGGCCTGGCCCTCCCTGGCTGGGTCTCAGCCCAGACACTACTGGAAGATCCGGTAGCGGTGGGCATGGGCCTGGAAGCTTGTGGCGGCCCTGGGCACCCACGGTCTGGATGCTGCGGGAAGGAGGCTCCCACGCTGGGAGACAGAGCGTGACTAATGACTCTGAGTAGATGGACCATGTAATTCATTCTCTGGACCAGGGCATCTTGGGAGAAAAAGGGATAACTTAGTAGGTAAGCTTGGACTCAAGTCATGAATTAGAAGCCACTTATTTCTCTCCCAGCTTTATAAACCTGGAGAGAGGCCCTCTTGGGCTCAGGATAAATTTAATATATTATCTCTAGCAGGCTCTCAATTCCTGGTGGGCCTCCTTCGCCTCTTCTCCTGCAAAGTCAGAAAATGTCCACAATGCATCATTCGGGGACATGCGTGTATCATCCAGCACAACTGTGTCACATAAAATGACAAGTGTCTCCCTGTGCAGCCTGATGTCCAGACTCTACAGGATGGTGTTTAAGAAACTTCCCGAGGAAGAGTGGATGAAGGAAGGCTAACCAGGAGTCTGGGGCACTGTGTCCTTCTGTGAGGTGACCTTGGCCTTTACTGGTATAGATTTAACAGATGACATCTCTAAATGGCTCATGTGTGGTGTCAGACACCGTCTCGACTTTATTTTGCTATGGTTATCTAGTGGTCACAGGCATTTCCTTCCTAGAGGGTCCACATCCCATAAATCTGTCAAAGAGTTTTGCTTTTTGTTGGAAACCTAGATAGACCAGGCACGCGGTGCTGACAGGATCCGTAGTGAACACCATGAGGATGTTCGTGGAGCGCGCACTGCCACGGGAAGACTCGGCCAGATTGTCATTTCTGTTTTTTCCCACTCTCTTCTTAGATTCCCTGGTGATAATACGTCCCTTTCCACTGTCATGTTGCCTGTTATTTTTTAAGATCTATTTATTTATTTTTTAGAGAGAGGGAAGGGAGGAAGAAAGAGAGGGAGAGAAACAACATGTGGTTGCCTCTTGCGCGCCCCCTACTGGGGAGCCTGGCCTGCAACCCAGGCAGGTGCCCTGACTGGGAATCGAATCAGCAACCCTTTCCTTCACACATAGTCCGGTGCTCAATCCACTGAGCCACACCAGCCAGGGCTGTCGTGTTACATGTTATGTATCATCATTATTATGACATTCTTCAAGTTTGCAGAGAACAGCATGTCTTCTGTAAATTAATGCTGTTGAAGAACAAAGTTGTCTCTTGGCAGCTCCGATAATTTGGATAATTTCTACTCCTCCTCTCCCCTCTTTTGCACACAGATGATGGGGTGATGGAGTCTCGGGGAACAGTGAGACCCCTGGAATTCAGCCATCACTGTTAGGGGATGCACACTGGACGTAAAGGTGACTCTGGGTTACTCAGGAAAATTACTCAGTTTGGGGACCAGGCAAGAAATGGGATTGCTTGTTCATGCACCCACAGTTTTCCCGAAACTGCTGTGCATGACAAAGACCTTTGTCCTCGGGGGGTGGTGAAGGGGAGCTGTCATGCGTGATAGCTCTGCTCCTGGGGCATCCAGCACAGCCTCCGTCCTTGGAGGTATCCAGGGCACTTGGCTCTGTGGGAACATTTCCTGGGCCTGCGTGGCAGTGAAACACCCACTGGCAAGTGTGCAAGAGGAAGCTTCTGCCCACAGCCCGGGAGCAGCTCAGTGCGGCCCCCAGGCCCTCCCGTCCACACACACGGCAGCCTGTGCGGCCCCGCTCCAGCCCGGGTGCACCTCCCGCCACCTGGACCCAGATGGACAAGCTCCTGCTGCTGCTGCTCCTGCTGGGAGTCTTCCCTGCTGTGTTCTTCCAGGGACTGGGTGAGGCCCTGGAGGTTGGGGGAGCACTCTGGGGATGATGCTCTGACCAGCTTGGGAGGGAGGGAGGTCAAGGGTGAGGCTGTGAGATGACCTGGCCAGTTGGGGTTTGAGGTGTCTCTGTGCTGTCCCACCCCGACTACTACCAGGAGAGGGTTGAGGCCCAAGGTGTCAGAGTGGGTCTGTTGCTCCTGTGGGACTGTTTGGAGCTGGGACCCCTTCTCTCCTAGGGCTTTGGGGCTGTCTGAGATGGCCGGCCCTATGAGGCAGAGCCAGTGGTCGCTCTAGACTCTCTGTGGAGCAGCAGCCTAGGGGCAGTGCGTTAGCAGGAACAGGTCCCTGAAGGGCTCAGCTGGAACCAATACTTTCACAGCAAGTGAGCTGTCATTACTAGGTAGGTCTGAACGTCCAGTGTCTCTCAGGGTGGGAGTAGAAATTTTGTGGGACTACCTCCCCACTTTGGAGCCAGGTCAGTCCTTATATCCCACGATACTCGAACAGATTTCTAGCTTCAGGCAGCTGGAGGCAGGTGCTCTCACTGTGACCTGCATTCTGGCACCAAGGTGAGGGCAGACCACGAACCTTCTGTCAAAGTCTCACATGCTTAACGAATCAATGGACATACTCCGGAGGGAACATTTCCGGGCTTGCAGAGCGTGCAGGAGGAGGCGTGCAGGGTCATACTTCCCCTCGAAGTCCCCGGCCCTCTAGGTCCCAGCCCAGCTTGGTCTCAGCCCATTCTCTCCTGGGATCAGCCGTGGGGTCTGTCTTCCACAGCCCCACCCACAGTGTGCATGGTCTGCAGCAATTTTAAGAGAGGTCATTGTTTGAGGGGGAAGAGCAACTGCACCATGGAGCAGGGCCCTGGATGCAGAACCAGAGATTTCTTCATTTTCACCGAGAGAGGTAATGCTGTTGAGCCAGGCTTGGCTGTGCTGAGCAGACCCCTGGCTTGGGACACGGCGTGGGGGTGCTCCAGGCCGAGGGGTGCCTGGCCGAGGGGTGCCTGTGTCTGGAGACCAGCCATGGTGGACAGGGTGGGAGCAGGTTCTCTCTCAAGAGCTCCAGGCACAGCCCTCTGGCCCTGAACGTG
The DNA here is from genome assembly GCF_004126475.2 of Phyllostomus discolor. NCBI lineage: Eukaryota > Metazoa > Chordata > Mammalia > Chiroptera > Phyllostomidae > Phyllostomus > Phyllostomus discolor. The sequence continues at coordinate 64,054,741 of NC_040915.2, forward strand.
ATTTCCTTCTTTCCCAGATGGGTGGAGACTCAACCACACTGAACTGGACTGCTGGGACTACTGTTTGCCTTCACACTGGTATTATCAGACCCTGAAGATTTCTGTCTTTTGTTGTAAAGGTCGAGATTTCTGCAACAGATATCAAGGGAAAGGACAGGGATAGAAACAACCGACTCCTTTGTCAGGGTGGCGTCCCCTCGCCCTCTCCTGTCCCTGGCACCTCTGCTCCTGTCTCCCTCCCCGTGTGCACCTCAGGGGCATGCCCCGCCCAGCTCTGTCCTCCACACCAGCCCCCCTCGCCTTTCTCCTGGCCACTGGCTCCTTCCCAGGGGACACTGGACACTCTCGGCTCCCCCTGCTTCCAGGTCCCTGCATCCTGCACACCTGCAAACCTCCCTCAGCCCTCCTCACCCTGCACTCCCTGCTCTCTCACAGCCCTCGCATTTCTCTGGCTGCCTGGCTGCCTCACTTCTAATCCTGCCCACTCAGGAGGGACTGGGATGTGCCCGGAAATGGGATGGGCTCCATTCCACACGTCAGGAGCGTGAGGGGTCAGTGGAAAACTCAGGAAAATGTGTGCAACTGGCAGATGGGCAGAGCGGCCTCAAAGTGCAAGGAGGCTCCAAGGCCTGAGGCAAAGAGATGGGATGTCGGCCTCAGATGCTGCATCCAAACTCAGGGTGTGCGGACGGTCAGGAGACTCAGGGGGGTTGTCCAACGAGAGGGGAAGGGAACGGACTGGAAGGGTCATGGATCCTGGAGCCCACCATCATGAAAAGTGGGTGGAGGTCCCAGAGGCCACACGACAGCGAGGTGAGGAGTGCATGGAACACGGCAGGAGGAAGTCGTGAGTGTGGGCACTGCTCCCGAGGAAGTGGGGAGGAACTGACAAAGTCAGTGTTTCTTGTAAGAAAAGTGAGTTTAATATGCTTTTCAGCAGAGAAAAATTGATTTCTTCTTGGTGTTTTCCATCTGTTTAATATAAGGATCTTATTATAACAATAGCAATGTATGCTTGTATCTCTCTCACCTTTTATGTATAATGTTTTCTCCTCATTTTGTCAACCTCTTCGTTTTTATCTTCTCATCTCTTGTTTCTAGCCTTAACTTTTCCTTTGCTGTTTGCTGCGGGAATGTGGAGATTATTTGTATTTTTATTACTTATTGACTACTTCCCACTCACAATTTAAAATAAACTAAATGGAGCATTTGACCTTTCTCTTGGAAAGGCGAACAAAATAAATTCATTTTCCGTGTGTTTAATTTGGGTAACATTTTTCAAAGTCATAAGAAAAATCTTCTAAAAATCTACTTTTTTAGATATCAAATTTAAGTGTTTTTTTTTTAATAGATTTCATCTATAAATTTGAACTGAGATGGGAGGTGAAAGGGAAGACAGGTGGGATTAGCCATTCTGGGAGACCTGTGGTTAAATGCTAACATGTCAGCAACAGCCCCGTGAAGATCAAAGCAAACCAAGCCCAACCCGAACGTCCCAGCGCATGTTACGCTGGGTGCACTTATCATGTCTGATCCCATCAGAAAGAACTGCAGAGGGGCCACGCTGGTGCCGGCAGAACTAGTGAGAGGGCTTTTTATTATTTAAGAAAATGCCTTTGATCACTTCACACCTAGTAGGACGTCTAGTATTTTTTTTAAAAACCGGAAAACTAAAGTGTTGGCAGGGAAGCAGAGATGGAAGAACGCTTGGTCCCTGTGGGTGGAAGTGTAAGAGGGAGCAGCCAACAGCATGGTTGTTATAATGACGGTTGTTGAGAGAAATTGAGGAGGACACAAAGAAATGAAAATATATTTTGTGTTCATAGATTGGAATAGTTAACATTGTTAAAATTGCAGTATTACCTAAAGCAATCAACAGATTTAATTCAATCCTTCTCATAATCCTAGGGACAGCTTTCACAGAAATAGAATAACAAGTTGTCAGATATGTATAGAACCACAAAAGACTCCAACAACAACAAAAAAGAACGACTCAGTTTAAAAAATAGCCAAAGGTAGCCAAAGCAACCCTGAGAAAAAAGATGAGAGCCAGAGATTTCATACTCCCTGACCTAAAACTATACTACCAAACTACAGTGATCAAAACAGTATGGTGCTGGCAGAAAAACAGACACACAGACCAATGAAACAGAGCTGAGAGCCCCAAAAGAAACCCACATACATATAGGGACAATTAATTTATGAGAAAGGAGTAAAAAATATATAACAAAGAAAAGACAGTCTCTTCAATAAACAATGTTGGTAAAACTGATCAGCTACATGCAAAAAAAAACAACAAAAAACTAGACCACTGTCTTACCTATACACAAAAACTAACTCAAAAAGGATTAAAGCCTTAAATATAAAGCTTGACACCATGAACTTCCTAGAAGAAAACATACACGTAAGCTCCTTGACATCAGTCTTAGCAATGTTTTCATGGATCCGCCTTCAAAGACAAGGGAAACGGAAGCAAAAAATAAACAAAATGGACTCCATCAAACTAAAAATCTTCCGCATAGCAAATGATCAAGACAAAAGGCAACCCACTAAATGGGAAACTATGTTTGCAACGATATATCCTGCAAGGGGTTAATATCCAAAATTTTCCTACAAATGAGTAATGTCGAACATGTTTTCATGGGCCTAATGGCCATCTCTATGTCTTCTCTGGGAAAACATTATGCAGACCACCCACCATTTTTTAAACTGAGTTGTTCTTTTTGTTGTTGTTGAGTTGCGTATGTTCTTTATATACTTTTGATACCAACCCCTTACCGGGAGTCACAGCTTGGTGAGGACGGAGTTTCTGTCTCAGATGATGAAAACGCTGTGGGCACGTAGGGAGGGGAGGCTTCAACAACAGAGCGAGTGTGCTGAGTGTCGCTGTGCTGCACACTTAACGTGGTTCCAGTGGTGAACTTTGTCCCTTATTTCATCTCACCACAGTTTCATCTGTCATTGGCATTGTCTTGGTTTTCTGTTACTGCAGCACAGAATTCTCTTTGATTTAGGAGTTAAATTATAATATGATGGTGAACTATAATGTAGTTATTTCCTATGGGGCAGTTAAGGTGCACTGGTCACTAAGTACAGTGATATGTTCTATGATTTAGTCTTCACCGAGGCCGCGTGAGGAACCTTTCATCAGCCCAGTTTGCAGAGGAGGAAATGAAAGTGGAGAGGATGTTCCCAAAGCTCTGGGTTGCTAGAAGCCCAGTGCTCTCTGGCTGTGAAGCCTGCACCCTGCTTTCCTGCTCTGGTTTGCCTGTGGCTGAGCCACGTCAGGCCATCTGCTGGGACCCAGGACAGAACCTGGGCCGGGAGCCCAGACGGGGAGGCTGTGGGGCTGAGCGGCCAGAGGACCAGAGGGCAGTGGCTTGTAAGCTTCTCTCTCAGTTTAGCTCCTCCCAGTGACTTGATACCTGTGTGAGCCCGGGTAGGTGATTTCACCTCTCCTAGTTTCACACCCCCCAACTGTGAGCAGGACCATCACACAAATTAAAGGAGATAAGTTCGTCCGGCAAGTAGGAAGAGTGATAACAGCTTCCACTCATTCGGTCCCTACTGAATGTTCCAGGCCCTGTGTCAGGGAGTTCATGCTATATGCCATTTTTTCCCCTTGTCCCGTGATAGTATAAAGGAAGGATATTATTTCTATTATGCAGAAGACGACACTTGAGTGGTTGGGTGCCGGTGAGTGTCAGAGTGCTGCCACCTACCTGGGTCTGTTGGAAGCCAAAGCTTGCACCCTCCATTGAGTCTCCCTCCTACTGCAATAGGCTGCACGGCTGGGAGCACACAGGGGAGAGGCAGACAAGGGAGAGCCGGATAGCAGCGCTCTGGACGGAGTCGGGGAAGGAGACCTGCGCTCATGTCAAGAGCCTGGGGCTGCTGGATTCAGGGAGATGAAGGCCAGGGGAGCTCAGAGTGGACCACGGTGACAGAGGGGAGGCGCCGCCTCCCTTGGGAGCCCCCTCCGGACACTCACTGCAGGTGCAGGGTTGCAGAGGGGGTGAGCACAGGCAGATGCCTCTGTCTGTGGCCTGGCTCGGCCACTCAGCGGCTCTGCACCCTCGGCAGAGGTCACGAACCTCTCTAGCCCCAGCTTCTTCATTGCCACAATGGAAACAATAATCTCGCTGCAGGGGGGTGTTTATGAGATGACGTGTAAAGTGTCCTACCCTGTGTCTGTCACATGGGTGATAAGAAATGTCCAACACCTGTGCTTACTACGCACCTGAAAGCTACAGACTCACTGAGCCTTCATATCAACAGCGTAAAGCAGGAGGTGGCTGTGGTAGAGAGAAGCTGAGGGCTGGAAGGATGGAGTGGGAGGGTTCAGACTCGGGCAGTCTGGTGGGCTCCTTCCGAATGCATGTTTTTAATACTTGGGTCGTGCAATGGCCAGAGACACCTGCTTCCCACTGCCCTCATCACGCATCCTGACCCCAGCCAGCCCCAATGGGGTTTCAGATCCCATACACACGAGACATTAAATCATGTGGTGACCTTTGCCAGATGCTTCTTGCCCAGTATCCCTTCCTTCTTATCAGTCACTGTGGAGACAGTGCGAGAGCTGCCCTGCACCTGGTCTGGTTGCTCATTAGAGTTGGCGTTGCCATCTATTCAGGGCCCCCAGATCCCAGAGCAGCCTCCCCCACTTTCTTGCCCCACCTGGACTTGGGGTTTGGCCCCCAGCCAGAGTGGCAGAACCAGACGATGAGGCCTCATGGGCCTGGCTCGGGCCCAGACGAGTTTCAAAGTTGCACATAGTCCTTCTTCATCCACAGTTCATTTCTCTCGGGCCTCTTGGCTCTCCAGACAGTGTAGGTGGCAGGTGGGTGCAAAGGCTGTGCTGGACATTGATGTTTGTCCAGAAAGGCTGGCAGGGTGCAGTCGGGAGGAGGTCCCCACAAGTCAGTTGAATTCTAACTTCTCTAATTGGATAGGATTGAAGGGAACCTCATCCTTTACTGAGACGCTGTTGCAGTAGCTTTGATTACAACAGAAGAACACGTTTTTCTCCCTGTTGGTGATGCGTATATACTCCACACATCTTTTGGGGCAGCCCAGGATGGAATAGTGGTAGATGTACTCTGAAGAGGGCAGGAAAATAACAGGGAGGTGCAGGTTAGACACGGATGGGACAGGAAATACAGCTGAGTGACCAGACTCTCCCTTCCTGCTTGTCCCCTTAGGCAGAGCCTGAGACAGTGGAGACCCTTCCACAGAAGGGGCAGACTCCTTCCGGAACAGCTCGCTCCCGCCCCCAACGCTCGCATGCATTTACAGCAAAGGAGCTGTAACAGCTGATCCTTTATTAGGGATTCAGTAGCCAGGTATCAGTGATGGGGGGGATTTGGAAATCATCCACAAAAACTCAACCTTTGTGCAGATGAGAAATTCCAACTCAGAGAAGGAAAATAACACGCCCAAGACCAACGCCTGACTTCATGCCGGAGCTGGCGGGGCTAAAAAATTCTGACTCCAGATCTACATTTTTGTTTTGTTTTTGTCTTGCCAAGCCAAGTCATAAAATTCAATCGCCCATCCCTCCTTTCTCTCTTCCCCTCCACTCACCTCCGGTGAAATGTCTAGAGTACACTTCTTTGGTCTGGCATGCAAAGTCAGGGTATTTGGAATGACAGGAACCTAAATTCTTCCTGCAGGTCCTGCCCACAAATTCATCGCAGGAGGTACAACGTGGAAGTCTCCTTGTGGGATCTGGACATTAGGTGAGAACCATGGGGTGAGACCAAAGGGTGTCAGATAGTTAGGGAAGCAGAAGGGGGGCTGCCCCTACCAGCGCAGGGATGGAGGCCAGGACCCCCGACTGTCCAGGGTTCTTTTGTCTCTCTCCTGGGGACCCTCCCCGCACGGCCCAGATCTGCCTCCTGGAGCCTGGTTGTGGGAGCCACGGGGTTTCCAGGAAGCCCTCTCCCTTCTTTCTCTTCAGACTCAGCCAGAATCTGTGGCTTCTAAAGGGGACTCTGAAATAGGCATTGTAGTGCTGGCAGAGCTGGGCGAGGTCAGCAGAGAGGGAAGACCCAGGATTGGGGGTGGGGGGGCGAAGAAGGAAGAGGCGGATCTCTGTTCTGAGTTACTTATCAAGACCAGGGTCTTAGTGTAGAGAAAAGGCAATACTGCTCTCTAACTTGCCCAGGTATAGACCCCAATGATTCTTTTTAAAAACTATTTATTCATTTATTTAGAGATAGAGGGGAAGAGAGGAAGAAAGGTAGAGAAACATCGAGATGGGAGAGAAACATCAATCGGTTGCCTCTCCGTACATGCCCCAACTGGGGACCGAACTCACAACCTAGGCATGTACTGGGGATCGGACCTGCAACTTTTTGATTTGGGGACAATGCCCAACCCACTGAACCACATAGGTCAGTGCCCCAGTGATTCTTTATCACCCCTTCCCCTCACATCATCCCGGGATTAGAGTTTGGTGAAGCTACTGAGCGGCAGGCACAGCTGGTCCCCAGGAAGCGTTTCCATGGTGGGGAAGGGAATTTGCAGCAGCCGTGGGGCTCAGGGGCCTAGATCAGCAAATGCTGTCCCTGCGGCTTCTGCTCCTCCTCATCGGGACACTCTAGTACTTTACTCCCTGAACCCATCATGCTGCCCACTTTGGCTCCCTGCTCCGGGACTCACCCTCTGTGGAAGGCCAGCACAGAGCCAGGAGGATGCCCGAGAGCAGGAGGAACAGGAGCCGCTCCATGTGCATCGGGAAAAGGATGATGTGGCAGGAAACCGAGCTGCAGGAGGGGCTCAGGAACAGTGCACTAGACAGGGTGTGGGATGGAGGCGAAGCTGCAGTTTCCTCCCAGCCTCCCACTCTGGGACTTGCCGTCCTGAGTCATAAAAGGTGCATTTCATTTACTTGTCCTGGGAGGCCCTGCCTCTGAGAGAGTGGGTGTTCTGCTCTCTCTCTCTCTCTCCACTCCAGAGCCTGGACCCGGACATCTGCATAGGAAAGAGGTGACCAAAGGAAGAGAGGGTATTAGTGAGCTCATCCCAGAAAAGGCAGGGGATCTGCGTGAAGCAGAAGTGGAGCCACCTTCGGAGTCCACACATTCTTTACTGTTTCAGCCTACTCTGCATGGTGTTACTGACTGGCCCACTGAGCCTCCGTCCTGGACCTTGCCCCACAGGAACACACGTGTGTGGCACATACACATCTTGTGTTAGATTCCTTCTTTTAAAAAAAGATTTTATTTATTTATTTTTAGAGAGGGGGGAAGGGAAGGAGAGAGGGAGAGAAACTTCAATGTGTGGTTGCCTCTAGAGTGCCTCCTACTGGGGACCTGACCCACAACCCAGGCATGTGCCCTGGCTGGGAATTGAACCTGTGACCCTTTGGTTCGCAGGCTGGTGCTCAGCCCACTGAGCCACACCAGCCAGGGCTGTGTTAGATTCCTTAACTCAGCCAAATCACGTGACCCCAGGCTGGTAAAGGGAGTGGCCATTCAGGGGAAGGTAAGGAACTAGCTCACCTCAGGTTCTCAGAATGTCTGGAAAGAATGCAGTTGGAAACTGCAAATTGTTATTATTCAAGAGCACGTGTCTAGCACAAGGACCAGAGACATAGGCATGTCAGACTGTTCCCAGTGGTGAACCAATTACAGGACAGGGAATGTAAGAGGGGTATACTGATTAGTCCGAAGCTGGGAGAAATGGGAGGCAGGAAAAATAAAGGAGCAATTGGCATTTACAATTATTTTGCAACAATTCCATTTCTCCCAAACACACATTATATGTTAAGGAAACAAGGGCTCCTATTTAAAGGGAAGGCAACTTAAAGGTTGCACACATTGCAACATGGTTTTCCTCTCTTTATTCCACCCCTCTCTCCCTTCTGAGAACCCGTTAAGTCCACTTGCTTTTCTTTCCCACGTCTCTTGACTGAGCTACATTTGGGCCATGTCTGTGGACACCACCCAAGTCTAAGCCTCGACCTCTAAGCCCAGCCTGGCTGCGAGAGCTGCTTCTGCTGGTCTCTAGTTCGTTCTCTAGCTCTTTTCAAATACTGCCCCCTCGAGGAGGATGAGTAAAAAACATCTCTCTTTGTGCCAGAAGCCTCTTCTGAAGTTCGTGCTCCAGAAGCCAGCTCCTTTCAGGTAGTTGCACAGTACAGCCCCTGAACCAGAGCGAGAACCCTCCAAGGGGGAATCCGCCCTCACCGACTAGAACCAGAGAACAAACAGCCCTCCGGGGCGCGGTGCAGTGGCAGGAACGGCAGGCCCGGCTAGGCGGGGCCAAGGGCAACGGCAATCCCTAGCAAAGGCAGGCACTTTGGGTTTCTGGACAGGGGAAGCTGTGTCACAGATGCCTTTTCTCGTGGGATCTTGATGTGGCTGTGGCATCAGGGGAGCGCTGGCTCCCTGAAACGCGTCAGGATACGCGGACTCCTCTTCAATTTTCTGGAAGACTTCTGAGAATCAGTGCTATTCGGCTTCGAGATGTTCGGGGGCGCTCGCCGGCAAAGCCACCTGAACTTCCCTTGCGAGAAGGTTTTCAACTACAAAATGAGCATCTTTAAACGTGTCTTCCTTCCTCCTTGAGTGTCTTTGGTGGCTGGAGTCCTTCGGGACGGCCCATTATCTGGCACAAGCGCACCGCGGCACACTCAGGCGAGGGCTTCAAGACTTGTGTCCAGGCTGTGGGTTGCCTGGGGGCGGGGCTGGGGGCGGGGCGAAGGGGCGGGGAAGGACCGACTGGGAGTCACAGCCCAGTCGCGGGACGCAAAGCGCAGCACCGGGAATGCGGTGGATAATATTGTGACAGCTACGTGAGGCGCCAGGCGGGCGCTGGAAGCAGAGTTTGTAAGGACTTTGTAAGTGTGGGGTTGTCTGCCCGCTATGCTGAACACGTGAAACTGATACACAATAGTGTTCAACGCGAAGTGCAATGGGGAAAAAAATCTCAGAAAAAGATAACGTGTTTGCAGTGTTTCTAACAGAGCAGGTGCTTAGAAAATTATAGCCATTCTTATTGTTACCTTCTAAAGAGAAAAAGAACAGCCTCTGGCTAAGACAAAAAGAAGGGTCTCTAGGTTAATTTTGCTCAAACATCCATGCTGCAGCATGACAGGAATTCAAAAGGCCCAAATTCTAGCACTCGGGAAGAATAAAAACTTCAACACGGAACCCCAGGGGCTTTCCATTGCACCCCTTTCATCTTCTTTCAGCAAATAGAATCTTTCAGGCGCAAGCGAGCGTTTTTTCTAAGACAGGCTCCACGTCTCCCGTCTGGATACGGACCTGCCTGGAGGTCCGTTTCCGCAGCGCACGGGAGCAGCGGGCGTCCGGCTCTGCCAGCGTCGAGGCTCCGGGAGCAGCGTTGCTGCAAGTCGATGCCCTGCGTTCTGGTGCGCCCTTCTCGTGGGCCCTTCCAATGGTTCTGTCACGGTCGGCTAGGCCCTTTGATGCAGCGGCAGGGCAAGTCACACTGTGTCCACCCGCGTCTTCCCGTTCTGGATGGCCCGGGTGGCTGATTCCCCGGCGCCTACGGATGGAGGCCTTGGAAGGAAACTCGGAGACGTCGACCCCAGACGAGGTTCTCCCGGGGCATCCTCACAGGTTTTGGAATGCAGGCGAAGGAAGGGTGAATGTTTTGCCGAGGTCAAAATGCTAGGAAGCAGAACTGGGATTTCAACGTGGGCCCTCCCCAGGGCTCATGTAGTCCTTAAACAAAGTTCAACAATTTAGAGTTACAACGGACCAAATTGTAAGATGTTTAAAGTGTACCTCATGGTGATTTGATATACATTGTGACAGGATCTCCCCCTACACACACGCACTAATCTAGTTAATTAACACGTCCATCGCTTTACCTTTTTAAAAAATATTTATTTATTTTTAGACAGAGGGGAAAAGAGGGAGGAAGAGAGGGAGAGAAACACCAATGTATAGTTGCCTCTCATGCGCCCCCAACTGGGGACCTGGCCCACCACCCAGGCACATGCCCTGACTGGGAATGGAACTTGTGACTCTGGTTCTCAGGCTGGCACTCAGCCCACTGAGCCACACCAGCCAGGACATCATTGCTTTACATTTTACTTTATTTTGGTGAGAACATTTAAGTTCTCTCTTAGCAAATGTCAATGATATAATACATTGTTGTCGACTGTCGTCCCCATGTTGTACATCATATCCTCAGACCTTGGATTCCCGGTCAGAGCGCATGCGTGGGCTGCAGTTCCGTCCCTGGTCGAGTCGTGCGCAGGAGGCAGCCAAGCGACGGACGCTTCTCTCCCGTCGATGTTTTTCTCCTTGTCTCCCCCACCCTTCTCCCTCTCTAAACACCTCAAGGAGCATGTCCTTGGGTGGCGATAAAAAAATGAAAATAATTTAACATGCACATTTATGTTCTACACCTGTTTTTGGTATGTGTATTGTTTTTCACCAATATAACAACCCCACACCTGTACACACACACAGGAAATAGTGAGGGGGAATCTGCTTCAGTGAACTGGTTAGGGACAGTCTCTCTGAACACAGAGAGGTTATTTTTGTATTCTGGCATTGTACGTTATTTTTATAATTATAATATGTAAAAGTATGTCATGAGCTCAGCGATGCAGAGGGCTGTGTCCCACCTCAGGGTGCTGGCAGTTTTCGGAGAGGTCCCTGAGCATGGCCTCCACGTGCTGTGAGTCCACCGCGCAGAGCAGATGAGGAGTCCCTAGTCTGTCCTTAGCTGCGGTCACCCTTAGAAAGAGTCCTTTGGGTGATAGCCAGGCTTGTTGGCAGCAGACTGAAGCACAGGACATTTCCCTTGAGATGCAAGCTGCAACCGGAGCGACGGATGAGCTATTGGCTTCTTATTCTCCCTTGAGAATAACCCTAGACCCAGCCCCCTGGTCACCTCAGTGTCCAAGCTACCTTCTCCCCACCTCAGAGTCACAGGAAGAGACTCTCCAGGGACCTGTGGACGTTTTGAACAATTCTGAGATCCCCAAAAAATCCTTAGGGGTGGCGAGTCTCGCAATAGAAAAGAACCCACCGATGCTCCCCAGAGATGCTTGGTCTATGCTCTTTACTGGATCTGCACGTACTGCCAGAAAATTTTCTGCCTTCGTCTCCTTCAAGGGGGTAGAGCGTCCCTGGCTTCCACAGGTCCCAGTCACCCAGAACTGTGCTACTTACTCACTTGCATCAGGAAAAAAGGGACAGGCTGTTCTGATCTGACTGTTCTGTCCAACTCTGATCTAGAAGAAACTGTTCTTTCCCTGCTGGGTCACTGGTGTATGTCCCACGGGTACTGGGAGAACCCAGGAGCCCAAGGCTATTGGTGCCTCATAGGAAGAGTGACTGAGGGTCTTCGTCCTGTTGACTCACCTGACGGCCTGTGGGGCCCTCCTGAGCTGAGAGCTCCTTCCCCAAGTCCTGGTCCCCACCCCTGGCCCCATCGCCCTATTCAAAAAGGTCATCAGGAGAAACTGTCTCGATTAGCAATACGTTGCAGGGTATTTTGCTGTATTTTCCCTGCGGAGAGTAGATGTTTCTTTTGAAAGTAATGATAAAGAGACAGTAAATCTCCACGCAAGAAACATCATTTTTTAAGGTTTTTTTTAAAATTAATTAATTTATTTATTTTTAGAGAAGGAAGGGAGGGAGAAAGAGAGAGAGAAACACCAATGTGTGGTTGCTGGGGGCCATGGTCTGCAACCCATGCGTGTGCCCTGACTGGGAATCGAACCTGCGACACTTTGGTTCGCAGCCCGCGCTCAATCCACTGAGCTACGCCAGCCAGGTCTTAAAAACATCATTTTTATTATTTTGCCTAATAGCAGAGATGCAAAGCAAACACCCTAGTCCACCATCTAAATGGCTTCTGATCACACACACACAGACCTAAATGGAGACCTTCTAGTCACCCTTGGCTGGGCTGAACCTTGGGCTGTACGTCCAGTTTGCGTGCACCTGGGGCACCTCTGCTGGGGAGAGGGGTGTCACGAGTACAGGGACCACACAGATTGAAACGAAGTCTAGATCCATCGGCAAAAGGGATTCATTCCTGAACACTTTTAAGTCAGGGGTCTGAGATGTATGACATGAAAATCATAATTTGGGGGTGCCCTAAGAGGGTGAGAAAGAGGATTAGAGGTGTGGAGATGACAAACAAAGTGGGGCCCAGTAAGGAAATCAGGTATTATGAGATGCTGAGGCTGAGAGCATGACGTGGGGAAATTTTAATGGAAAAGTAGTACGTCAGCAGCACGGACTCAAAGCTAAGCAGAGTGTAGGCGGGTCAGTAGGGCTGGGAGAGGGGCATTTCTTCCTCAGGGTTGGAGTGAAAACACCGTAGGAGTGTGATTAGGTGAGGAGACGGGTCTGGCAGGCCTGGAATGAGGACCTTTCCTCTTGTGAGTTGCCGTCAGCAGAAGAATTAAATAAGAAGGGAGCAGTTTCCTCCAGCGCTCTCATCTCCTACCCCTGCCGCCGCCCCCACCCCTCCCCGGGTCTGCTCCACCCCAGGATGACCAACAGTGGGGGACTGGCCCCCGCCCTGTGAGGACCCTGTGTCAGTGTCTCTGAGCCTAACCTTCCCCCACCCCCACCCCCGCCCCGCCTCCCCCATTCCCTGGGGGTAGACCTTTTTAAGGCTCCATGCTCAGCCTTCTTTCGGCCTTTCTGCACCCCAATTGTTTGCACTCATATATTCTCTCTGCTTTAATGGCCACCCTGGTGAAGATGGCTGAACCCTACTTGCCTGGCCCTGACTCACCCTCTTCTCTCCTACAGCGTCTTTTAATGAAAAGACCCCAGAACATGACATCAAAACTCCAGAGTAGTCGGACTGGAGTAAACCAGGCCCAGGGTTTACCTAGCCAGTCCCTCTCCCCACACTGGCCAGGAAGAGAAATGACGGAGTCCCTGGTTTCCCTGGGAGCAGAGCAGTCCTGGAAGGTCTTTTGCAGTGTCCCCGCCCCTGGACGGCCCTGGGGAAGTCCAGCCTGGCGGATGTATAAATAGGCACCTTGCAGCTCCCTGCCCTAACCCATTCCTTTCTCCCTCCGAAATGGACAAGTCCCTCCTGCTGGGGCTCCCCATCCTGCTCTGCAGCTTCAGAGGTGAGTCCCGGGGGCTGACAGCTGGAGGGGTGTGTGAAGGGTCCCCGGATGGATCAGGGTTCCCATGGCACAGGTGCTCTTACAGGAGCCCTGTGGGGACAGAAGAGGTCATCCTAATGCCATGTCTTCCCCCACAGTGTCCCTGGGAGCTGCACCCAAGCTGCTGTCCTCCCCTTTAAGGGAAACATTGGTGGATTATAGGAATTGAGAAGATTTTCACAGAAGCTGGGGACGGGGAGGTTGTTAAAATGTGATCTGCAGAGACTGTATTTTTTTTTTCCCCCAACAGTACTCTCTGGGTCATTTTTAGACAAACAGCATGTACAGTGAGTAGCAACAGATCGGTGGTGTGGGAGGGGGGAAGCGGGGGGGTTGCAGGGTGGGGGCGAGGGAGATGGGCAGGGCCAGCACTGGGGATTGAAACGGATCCAGAGATAGACCCTGAAATTCAATACTGAGCAACCTCTTCCAGGAGGATGGGGCTGAGCTGGGAGCCGGTGTGAAGTCTGACAAGGTAACAGGAAGGCAGTTAACAAGCCTTAGGGCCAGTTCATAAAGCACGAGAGAAAGAGCAGGTAGGAAGGGGAATGCTGCCTGTACAAACCAAATCCCAAGTGTAACTCATGAATTTCAGGTGCTTCCACACACACCCTGGTATGAAAGCCACATGGGGTCAGTTGAGAATAGAATGAGTTTTTTTAAAAAGTCCATTTATCTTTTTCCTTCTGGTCTGTGACTCTCCCTACAAGAACAGGTAGGGGGTGTGAGAGGCCACAGAGAGGTGAAGAGTAAGAAAAGGAGGGAAGAGGTGTGGAGGTGCCAGAGACTAGTGACCGAGTTTCGGAGGGACAGAGACGGCCTCGCGTGGCTCTGGGCTGAGAGCACAGCACACACCCCACGGGTCCCAAGGGTTAAGGGGGAGGCCGTCCGGGGGCGGGGGTTGGGGGTGGGGGGGAAATCTCAGAAAAAATGCAGATTTGTTTTATGTATTCTTTCTCTTTGTCAGTGCAGTCCACCGCCTACCTGTTGATCAACATATTTTGTCTGGTGAGTGTGAAGGGGACCTGATCTGATCTTCTTGGCCTTGAATTTGTTCCTCTTCCCCTTTCTTTCCCCTCCCATTTCTTTCAGGCTAAAACTCACAAGAACATAAACTCAAGTCCCTCTCTTGGCTTAGCCTCTTTCATTATTACTTTAAAAAATACTTTATTTCTTTATTTTCAGAAAGAGGGGAAGGGAGGGAGGGAGAGAGGGTGAGAAGCATCAGTGTGTGGTTGCCTCTCACGTGCCCCCTACTGGGGACCTGGCCCGCAACCCAGCATGTGCCCTGATGGGAATCAAACCCATGACACTTCGGTTCACAGGGGGGCACGCAATCCATTCTTGAGCCACTCCAGCCAGGGAGGCTTAGCCCATTTGAATAGAGGCAGGTGCCCTTGCTGAATGGACCTCTGGCAAAGCTGCCCAGGCTCCAAGCAGAACCTCAGCCAGAAAAGGGAGATGGGTGCTTTCACAGCATGTGATGTCTGCTCTCACTTCGGTCCCCCTACTCTCCGGTCCCCACTATAGAAATTATCCAGTGTAGGATGTGCCACTTCCAGTTTCCAAGGGAGAGCTGCTTCAAAGGCCGAGGAATATGCACTGCGACAATGGAAGAGTCTTGCATAACTGGGAAGATTTTCAAAAGTAAGTTGCAGGCTGGGGGAAGAAAGAAGGGGCTGAAGCAGCAGACAGGGCCAAGCCAGCCTGAGTAATGAGGAGGGGCCGCACTGTACCCTAGGCAGTTGCCCCCGGGAATGACTGGTGTCTCCATCCCCATCATGTGCCTTTCTGGAAGGACAGTAGAACGGCAATAGGTGATCCCGGAGGGAGCCGGAGAGCAGTGTTCTGAGAAACCTGGAAGACAACAAAGGAGAGGCAACCGGTTGGGGAACAACTGCGCGTGGGAGCCAGGAAGACGGCTCCTTGTTTCTGACCCCGCCAGGAATTCCTTGTGGGTGGTTTTCAGCCTTTACAAGAGCGGGGGGGGGGGGGGGGGGGGCAGGGGAGGAGGGGGGGCAGCAATAGAGACTGGCTTCAGTGGCTCTGGCTGAGTGAGACTATAAACATCGTGATTTTTCTATTCTCCTACCCTCTATGCTAAGTGACTCCTTGGCATTTATAACCCTTGCTTAAGCCCATGTGGATTCTCAGGGGAAACATCCAGGTTTCCCAGAATTGCTGCTGTCAGGGTGCCCCGCCCCCCAGCATTGCTTCCAGCTGCTGGACCGCTGACTTTTGTTTGTGAAGCCCCTTCCAACTCCTCACATTGGAATCACAGAGCCTGAGACGACACAAGGTGGCTTTTAGCTACAGGGTCCGGCACAAATAACACCCCCTCTTTTTTATTACAACATCTTTTAGTACAAAAGCATAAACATGTCATTCTGTAACATGACAATATCATACTCAAGCACACTTTGAGTATGATAAATGATAGAACATTTTAGGGGGAATGTTCAAATTAAAACTACAGAGTATCACCCCCATATTATTGCCCTGCCAATCACACCGACGCCGGCGTTCCTTCCGCCGGACCGGACCGGTGCCCGTGCCGGGGCACTGTCTGTCCTCTCTCCCACAGATGACGGTTTTCCCTGGATGACCTTCATGGGCTGCCTGAAGAACTGCGCGAACGTGTACCACTTGCGATGGGGAGCCTACCTGGTGAATTTCAGGTGCTGCCGGAGCCACGACCTGTGTAATGAGCCCGTGGCCACCGTTGCCCCGACCCTGCCCCCAATCCAAATATGGTAACGTGATTCTGAATAAGCACGTTGCCAACCGCAAACCCGTCCTCACCAATACTTGCCATGTTCTGGTTTTGTGATCGTGGCCCCCTTAGTGGGTATGAAGTGGCATCTCACTGTGGTTTTCACGTGATGTCGTGCCATTTGTATGTCTTCTTTGGAGAAATGTCTATTCAAGACCTCTGTGCATTTTTAAATCAGCTGGTTGCTCTGAGGACTTCCTTTTATCCGCTGCGTGGTTTCTCTCTCCACGAGTGGCCTGTTCACTGTTGATTCCATCGTTTGGTAGAGAGAAGCTTTTGATTTTGATGTAACCCAATTTATCTCTGCTTTTGATGTCAGAGCCAAGAAATCATTGCCAAATCCAATGCCGTGAAGTTTCTCCTTGTTTCTCTTCAGAGTTTTATAGTTTTATGTGTTCTGTTTAAGTCTTTCATCGACATTGGGTTAATTTTTTTCTTATTTACAGTTTAAAAAAAATTCAATGTTTTGGGGTAACATTGGTTAATAACATCGCAAAACTTGCAGGTGTGCAAAGCTGTAATTGAGCACCTGTGTGCCCCCATCTGTAGGCCACTTTCCTTTGGTTGCCAGACATGGGCCTCCTTTGCCCCTCCCCCTCCCCCACCTCTCTCCCCCTGCTAACCCCCTTCTTTCTGTATCTGTGCGTTTGTTTTTGTTTGTCTTCTTAGTTTGTTTGTTACTTTTTGATGGATATCCCACATGGGAGTAAAACTGTAAGGGTTTTATCCTTCTCTATTTCACAAAGCATGAACGCGGTCGAGCCCCACCCACGCCATCACGAATGGCAGTATTTTGTCTTTTTATGGCTGAGCGGTGCTCCATGGTCTGTGCAGACCACATCTTCTTTACCCAATCTGTCAACACACACTTAATTTGTGTCCATGTTGTCGATATTGTGAATAATGTTGCAATGTACCTAGGGACACATTTATTCTTTTTTTTTAAGATTTTATTTATTTATTTTTAGGGAGGGGGAGAAAGAGAAAGAGAGAGAGAGAGAGAGAGAGAGACATCAATGTGCAGTTGCTGGGGGTTATGGCCTGTAACCCAGGAATGTACTCTGGCTGGGAATCGAACCTGCGACACTTTGGTTCCCAGCCCACGCTCAATCCACTGAGCTATGCCAGCCAGGGCTGGGACACATTTATTCTTACAAATAATCGCTTTCCTATTTTCCTGGTAAGTAGAGGGTTATTGGCCTGGAAAAGCATGCTGGACCTGAGTCTAGAACAAGGGCACTTGCTCAGGGGCTGGCCTCCCTGATGGTTCCCGCTACTTCTTGTTTGCTCCACGTAAATATATTTCAGTAAGATGTGAAGAACAGGGAAGGGCTTCCACTGGACCAAGAAAATCAGGGGGTGCTGGGTATTGTAACCAGGGCAACCTGAGGGTCAGAATCTCCTGGACATCTGAGCTAGGAAGCATAACAGGGCAGGCTCAGGAAGATGGGACCTGGAGGCCAGCGTGGATATGATCAAACCTGAGGGCTTGGCCACCGTGCTTTTCGAACCTTCACTTCAAGCCCAGCTGTAGGTGTGCATGGGTCAGTCTCCATCTGCCTGCACCGCTCCCCGCCTGCCTGCAGCTCTTCCCGCTGCCAGGAGGCCCCTGGCCACCTACATTGTGTCTGTTTCTCATCTGAAGCTTCCTCATAGTGTTTAATTTTGACTTGCCTGAAGCACTAACTGTACATCTCAGGAATCCTTCCATGAATGATTTCATTATTGGAACCCACAGCCAGTAGTACCCTCAGTCTACCCACGTAAACTGATTAACCAGCTCTGAATGGAAGAATCTACTGCATTTGCTACCTCAAGAGGCTGAAGTAGTTAAAGTATTTTCAGGATGCTAAAGTATAGTAGAATACTCATCCTAACAATACACAATTTAGGAAGAAATACTAGCCTACATATTATGCCAATGTTTTAAAATTAAAACATTGAATATTCCAGTATTTTATCCTGTTTATGCCAATACGACTTGGAAGAGGCCTCAAAGCAAGCATAAGCCTGGGTGTCCGCAGAGACGCTGCTGGACCAGGAATAATGTGCTGCAGCTAAACATGAACGCGATACTGTATGTAGATTCTAGCCCATAGAGAGGTTAACATGGTAAAAAAAAAATTAAACCTAAATGAAGTGAATAATAAATTAGGGGTTAATTTTTATCATTTTGTGGCCTCATAGTGTGTTAGGAAAACGGCAGTGAGGCTCTGACACTGACGTCTCCTGGCTCCATGGCCTCAGCTGCGGGGCTGCGCGGCGGGCCAGGAGCACCGAGCTTCCTCCCGACGAGTGCGCTCAGAGCAAGGCAGTATTTCAGTGTCTCTGAGCACCGGGGCGGTGAAGACCTGCAGGAAGCCAGGCGACAGAGTGGTTGGCTGACACCCAGCCAAACACCCATCCTGATAGACTGTATTTTGCCACGTGGAACGTGCAGCCACACTTTATGTGTATTATCCACGGGGTTGTGTAACCATGGTATGTAATGATTACACCCACATGTAATTCGCATCCGTATGTTTCCCTCAAAGATTTGGGCAAAAATTGTGCATTATACACAACGAAATACGGTACTTGGCTCTGGCCCTGAGAGCAAGATGAAATGATCAGAAACACAGTGACCAGGCTCATGCGCACAGGGGGAGGTGTCGTTCAAATCGTTCGTTAAACCCAGGGCAGGACCGAGCCTCTCGTGTGCGGGGCACTGACTGCCGCTTCCACGGAAGTGAGCGTTTCCCAACCTCACGCGGACTTTCTCAAGCCCCGGCTAGCATGGGCCCTCCCAGCCCCCACCAGAGGCCTCCTCCACTTTCCTCCCAAATATTTCTAATATCTCCTCTGGTTTCTCACCCAATTTTTCTACCCAGTCTGCTTTCTCTGACCCTCCCTCACAGTCTCCACCAGAAGAAAACACTCTGCTCCTCTTGCCAGAAATGTTAGCAGCCTGGCTTCAGCCCAGGGGCAGCACCAGAGCTTCGGGGCCAGGAGAGATGGCCAGGAGGAGGCGGGTGGCAGAGAGAGCAGGTCCGACCAGAGAGCAGAGACGGGGCTTTTGTGGCCCCTGGTTTCACGCTCTCCTGGGAGCGGGAGGGCTGACCCAGGAGAGACGGTGCTTGCATGGGTGGTGGATCTGCTGGCTTAGAGCAGAGAGGGGTCTGGGAGCTGAGGAAATGGGAGCTGCCGTTGCCGTCGGGTGGGAGAAGGGCGAAGGTGACTGAGCGACGTGGTGTGAAAGCACTCTGTGTTGTGCTGTGTATAACGCACACTCATGTTTTTGGGCCAGACTTCCAGGAAAAAACTTTCATTTCATTTTTTAATTAATTAATTAATTAATTAATTAATATTTAGAAACAAAAATGATTATCATATTCCAAGGTATTATTTTGCATACATTTGTTTTTATTGGTTTCTGGAGTTATAGTTCTCACACATAATCCTAAATAAAAGAATTAAAAGCATTTACCAGTGTATAGATACAGATCAGTACTACTCATGTGTAATGCACATCCTCATTTTTCCCTAAAATATTTGGGTACGAAAGTGTGCATTATACACGGCAAAATACAGTAATTATTATATTTTTGGTCAAGTCGGCCTGTTATGGTCCGGTGATACATACTCCTTCACAGTGTCCATTGTTTCGTCAGGGTTGTTGCACCTGTCGTTATGAGTGCAGCAAAAGGTTTCTCTCAGGACGTCATGGAACATCTGGACCATGCCCTGTTCACATGGTTCACAAGAGAGTACGGAATGGCGATACAGATACATCCCTAAAGATGAGAAAAGCAAGTGCAGTCACCTTGCTCCATCTCACTGTTCTCCTGGCAATGGCCTCTCCCCGGAACTGGACATTTTTTCCGTAGTCTGGAATGGACCCGAGGCTGTGCCTGCGTCTCATCTCTGTCTGTGCAGACAGCACTAGGCAAGGCACCTGCCTCCCACACAGCCCCCACCCCAAGCCTGGGCGTGGAGAGCCTGGGGCTTACCATCTCTCCCAGGGTAAGAGACTACCCACACCTTGGCCCCATGAATTGGGACCTGCAGTGGTAATATTTTGTGTCTGTCTCTGGCCCCCACCCACCTGTGAGGCAATCAGTGAAGTAAAAGTGGTCTGGGTGACAGCTCCTGTTTCCCGCCATGGCGTTGAACTTCCAGCAATTCTTCATGTGATTGGTGCAATGGGAGCCATTAAAATAGCTGCATTTGTTGCAAAATCGAACCCCTAAAGAAAGACAGTGAGGCTTCAGCCTGTCCCCCACCTGTGAACGCTGACGCCGAGGTGGTGCAGACTGGCCAGGAGGAGTCCACACCCTCCCCAGCACGTGCTGGGGTCCTGACTCCCTTGAGTGGGGAACAGCTGTGACCCTCCCAGAGTCAGGACAGCGACCCCTCCCCAAGGCTGGGGCAGAGAGAAGACACTAGAGCAGTGAGTGAGGGGAGTGGAGTGGAGTCAGGGAGGGGAGGGGAGGGAAGCATGTGTGTTGAAGAACCCAAGACTGTCCCCCATGGTTGCAGCATTATTTATCCAAGAACGGCCATGCATACACTTTGTGGGGAGGACTCTGTCTCCTGTGAAGAGAAGAAGGAAAATCCCCTGTGAGCCATTTTCCAGCAGTCCTCAGAGTCAAGCTGAGAGAGCCCTGCCTTCCTGCCCACAGGTCCTCTCCCCAGCTCTCGCTGCCCCCTCCCCAGACCTCTCCCTCGTCCATGAGGAGCACTACAAATATGGCCAGCAGAAGCCCCTGGAGCAGCCGGGGGCCCATGGCTCACAGGGTCCCAGTGGGAGGCTCCAGCTTGCTGCACGCCCATCCCCTGCCCTCAGGCCCCCACTAGAGTCACAGTGGGAGTGTCCTGATAAAGGTCACCTGCCACCAGGGCTTCGTCAGGCTTGTGTGCTGGAGTGGGCAGGGAGACAGACAGCAGTTTCTTCTAGAATGGCCTTCTAAAGATGGCGGCTCAGGCTCCGAGTCGACTGTCAGGTGTTTCTCGGTGGGTGAACAGCAAGAATCTTACTCGGCCTGAGTGAGACCGGGTCCCTCGCTACAATTCTGGGGGCCAAAGGCTGGGGAACATCCAGACAATGCATAGAGGTCAAATAGAATGCAAAGTGTTCACACTCTGTGACAGGAAGTTACCAATTATTTCCTGAAGACCCCAGATCACTTGAGCTCACCTATTGGTCTCTATTCGTTGGGAAGTCGAAGACCTCCTCCTCCACACGGCAGGCAGTGAGTGAGGAGGACCGGGCCCTCCACAAAAGGGCGTACAGAGCTTCACTCTCCAGGAGAGGGAAGAGAAAGCAGGGCCCTCTGTGGAGAAGTTTCTGGAAACTGCTCCTCACCTGCCATCCCGATTTCTGCACCTCTGCCACCTCTGCCTCGCCTTGCCCGCCCTCTCCACCTGCTCATGCCTTTGCTTTCTCATTCAATGACACCCCTTTCCACCTTCACCTTGATGGCGGGCACACAGATCTGGCTAAGAACGGGTCCATTCCCTCTACACTGCAGCCAGATGTGAAGGCTCTTATTACTATGAGCAGCGTGTTTATCCTAGATGACCTGGCTTCTGTGTCCATTCACAAAGAGGCTATTGAAGATGACAAGCATCTAATTCAGATAACCTGCTTACATGAAGGCAAAGCAGGAACTTCTCGGGAGGTTGCCAGTGTGCCAGATGAAAGAAAAACACAGAAGCTCATGGTGTTTCACAAAGTTTATGTATCTGTTAACAGTCTGAAGGGGGTCATTCTTCTGCCCACATCAAAGCCCAATAAGCCATGGACAGGGGCGATCAGGAGTAATAAACAAAAAAAATCCCAACCCGAGGATGAGGATAAAGTACGGTCACAGAAATCTTAGTAGTACTTGGGATTATTTTGGCCCAAGTCTCTGCATTTCCATATAGTAGATAATTAGAAAAAAATTACACCCAACCCTATTCATGGCATCACCAGCATAAGCAACCCAAACCCCCTGCCAGGCGTGAGCTACAGAGATTTGCAAAAATGCAGTCTCAGGCTCTGGATCAAGGAGCCTCAGCCACCCCCCACCACCACCTCTTCCCACTGCCACTTTCTTCACTGCCAGCAGGTGCGCTCGCTCCCCCCATTGTTAGGAGAGGAGAGCAAAATACAGGTTTGGGGGAAGGTGTGAAGGGGACGCTGAGCAGAAGAATGAATGAATGGCCCAAACTCCAGGAGAGAGGCGGAGCTAGGATCCAATGGGGATGTTGCAATAGTTATTGTGTTTGCAACAGATCAGCTCTCTCCTCAGCTCAAAACCCAGGATGTTGATGTCCTCGCAGTTGGTCATACATGACAGTTTTGAATAATAGTATGCACTCCGCCCTGAGGAGGAAAAAGAGTGGGAATCCTGCTGGGGTGATTGTCTCCCCCACCGGTTTTCAGAGCCTCACTAATTTGGCTCTGGGCCCTTTGGAGCCACAGAGCTGAGTCCACGGATTCCTGACCCCAGGGTGGACTTTGTCCCCCCACCAGTGACACACCTCAGCCTGCCCTTCACTGGATGTTTCCTTGAGGGAAATGTTGCCAGGCCTTCTGGGGGGCCACCCCGACCTGACCCAGCCCACTCTCACGCTCTGCGGGCACAGGGCCGGCCTTGTCCCTGAGGGAAGGAGGGCGCAGGTCTGGGCCCCTCTGCACCCCATGCTACCTTTCACCGTGAGGACGTAAATGTTCTCGGTGGCGCAGGACTGCTCGTACTTCAGGTTGCAGGACCTCATGCCGTCGTAGCACAGGCCCAGGTGGTACGTTGTACACTCATAGCAGAAGACCGTGGGCTCTGCCGACACAGAAAGGCCAGCTTCACGCGAGTGCTCTGGGGAGGCTTCCAGGCCCTGCTCGCGTCCCACCGAAGCTACACCCTGCTGGGCAGAGCCTGTGTGAGTCTGTGGGACGGGGCTGAAGGCCGTGAGCTCCTCCCCAGCACTTTCCTCTTGCCGACTGGCTCCTAATCTTTCTCCTTTGATGATCTCGTGAAGGCCGACAGGTACACACATAAATCAAAGGTTGTGTTTGGCTGCCGAGGGTCGGGGTTCCTGCTAAACTTATCTACGGACCCCCAAGTCACTAGCCCCTTATCTGGACAAAATCTAGATGGTTTTTGGTCAGTAGTCAGGAAAGGGGAGAAACGGGATTTGCGCTTCCTGACTACAAGAAACGGACTCCTTGGGGCGGGGAGAACACAAGGCCCCCAGAATTGTGCAGGGGCGACGGAGGCTAGCCCTCCCTGAAGCTGGAGGGGAGGCCTACCAAGCACTGGACGCCGGGCATGGTCCTACCTGTCAAGCGTTTTTGAAATTCCCCTGTGAAAAGAAGAAGAAATCCTCTTGTCATAATCCCTCATTTATCTGCCCAAGCCCCAAATCCCCAAAGCCAATTTCGGAACTCTGTCCTCCCCCAGATCTGCCCACCTCCTAACCAACAGGCGGCTCCTCCTCTGTCTCTGAGACTTACCATTACTTGTCCAGACCAGAGAGGCTATGCCCAGCAGAAACAGAAGGGACATCCTGGGACCTGGGTCGCGTGCACTTTGCTGAGCAGGGAGCTGGTCAGTCCTCCAGGGATCTGTCCTTGGGCTACTCCTCTAAACTAGGAAACCTTAACATTTCAGGGACAGACAGTTCCTAGTGTTCTGAGAAGCAGACCGCCCACCAGAATCTCACCACCTCTAGACGACTACACTGAAAATTCTCTTCAGTGATGAGCCCGTGTACACCTATACGCAATGTCGTGTAGCTAAGCCTTGAGCTCTGCAAGGAGAGTCGACTTTCTCTTTCACATTTTTTAACCTTTCAGGTAGATCAGGACAGGGTTTGGACGCCTGAGTTCCTTGTAGCTCTTTTCACAAATCTAGTCACTGTCTTCAGAATAATCTCTGATTTTTCTTCGTCTCACCTAGGCTGAGACTCGGGAAAGAAAGCCCGGGATTGCAGGTGGGGTCTCCAGGTGGGGGCAGCCCTGGCGGGCTCCTCCTGTGGTGCAGGGAAGGGCAGTTTCAGGGAAAAGGTGAGCGGAGGTGACATGTGTCTGCTTTGCCTTCAGGTGACTGATTTTGTAATGAAACACTTACAGAACACGTACCAAATGCCAGTATCACAGGAAGGGGAGATAAGCAAAGCAGGACACAAATAGGAGGTCTCTGGGTGTCAGAGCCCCATGTTAGAGGCCACGGCTGTGGGTGGGGGCCAAGGGGGGGCAATCCAGGGGGACTGCCCAACCAGGACGCTTCCCTGCGGGGGTGGGGTGGGAGGTGCTGGGCAGGACTTTTGTCTTTTTATCCTTACCCGAGGGCATTTTTATTTTCATTGATTTTAGAGAGAAAGGAAGGGAGAGGAAGACAGAGAGAGAGAGAGGAGAGGGAGAGGAGAGGGAGAGAGAGAAACATCAGTTGGTTGGTTTTGTTCTTTCCTTTCCCAATCTTCCCACCAGCATTCAGAGGTGTGGGGAGCTCTATGCGAACTCCATGTGACTTCCTTGGCCCCCACCAGAAGGTACGACCCATCAGATTTTTTAAGGACCCTTATCTCTCACTCTAGGCTCTGCGAGCACACACACACACACACACACACACACACACAGGGAAGCCATGCCTGCCCCCTGGGAACCCAGGAACAAAGCGGCCCGACCCTGACTCCATGCCAAGGTCCATTCCCCCAAGACAACGGCCAGAATTGAGACGCTCAGGGCAAGAGGCTGCTCACGTGTGGTATCACCAAGATCTCAGTTGCCCACCCCGTGCCAAGACAGACCAGGGTCACAAGGACACAGTGTTCTGCTTTCATCTCTGCAGAGCAGGACAAATGGCATCTCAGCCGAGTGACGGCCTTCTGGCCATGGGGGTGCATTAACCAGGGTGCTGTGCCCCACAGATTCTGTCTGTGAGGTCGTGGAGAGGGTGTCTGGTGAGAGCGATACTTTCGTTCATTCACATCTTCATTCAGCGGCCACGTGTTCAGCCCACCACCGTGTGCTAGGCAGAGTGCCAGGCAGGGAACTAGGTAGCCATCCTCGTGATTGACATCCTAGACCCATAGGATGTCCAAGCTGTCAGGGATCATGAACATGGCCCAACTCTCTCCTCACAGACACATGGCTCGGCAAGGACGCCATGGGCTGCACAGTCATCCAGCACAGGTCTGCAGACTCCGGGAAAAGGCGATCTCCAGCACACCACACTCCTCGAGGAGCAGGCTCCTGTTCTCTCCCACTCTGTGCTAGATGAAGAAAGAAACTGTTCTTACAAGAAACCAGGGTGGATGCATTTCTATAGGAGAATGGGGAGTGGGACAGAGGACCCCAATGTTTGGGTGGAGTGACAGAAACCCATGATGTTGACTGGAAGTACAGCCGTCCCTCGCTCTATCGCGGCTCACTTACTGTGGCCTCGCTGTATCGAGGGTTCCAGTGAAGCCGCTCAGTGATCCGAGCTGTAGTGAGGGTCGGCTGGACACTTCACTGGTGAGTACCCATAGAGAAGTTTATACGTTGTTAAAATTACGTAGGTTTAAGAGTGAGAAAGTGTTTAAGAGCATATGAAGTGTTTGTAAGAGTGTGGGAAAGGTGAATAAGATGGGGTTTAGGGAGCCCTGGGGAAGGTTTAGTGGGAAAGGTTTATGGGAGTGTGGGAGGAGTTTATAAAGCCTGAAAGTATATACAAATAATAAAATAAATATAACACTGCTACTTCCAGGATTTCCACCTATCGCGGGGGTCTCTGGAATGTAACTCCCGAGATAGGTGAGGGATCACCTTAATCCAGTCGAAGGGAGACTCAGAACTCAACCGGCCCTTCAGAAAGTACCTACCTCAGGGAACTCCACGGAAGAAGAGAAATCATGCAAACCTGTTGCAGCTTCCCTAGGATGTCTGCTTCTGGAGCTGTGATCCTAGAGCCACTGTCATTAGACACACCAAGTGGAGAAACTCTGATCATCTTGTAAACCCAAGCCCCCAAGGGTCAGGCCTTTGCCCTCTTGACAAGCCTCTGGGAAGTCCCGAAAAGCTCCATGCGGTTTGAGGCATCCTCACTGCAAACACGGCAGAGAACGGAAAAGGCTGCACCGTCTTGCCCTCCAGGTGAGGACTCGATTGGCTTCAGAAGCCCTCCTGTCTCCGCCTGATGGCTCTCTTCCTAGGCAAGGATGTGTGTCAGTTTTCTGGCATCTGACCCGAGACTTTATTTCAGGTGATCTGTGTCCCATGTCCCCAAAGGTCAGACTGGGCGTGTTTTATGCAAGACATTATTCCCACAACTAAAGAACACGTGGTTCAATCTGCTGGGTATGGAGGAGTCTTAGCATCCCTAGCGCAGGTGCCACCAGCTCACCCATGGGCGAGGGAGGTTTAGAATGCCAGCGCCGGCCCGTTTCCCGGAGCCTCACCCAGGGCCAACCTTAACCAAGTTCCCTTTGGTGCGGAATGCTCACCTACATCACGGGCAAAACTGGCCAGGTGCACAACATCAATGTGCTAGAGGTCGGGTGGTGGGACACGTCCAGGGGGACTTGCACAGCCTTACAAAGTGAACAGTCCCTGGGCTCGGAGGCTGGATTTCTGGTCAAGGGAAAGAGTTCTGGGCTGGGAATCAGCAGCCCTGGGTGCAGTCCCTGTTGGGTCATAGATTATAGGGCTTGCCATCTCCTCCACCCTCCTGTTCCTCACCCACAACGTAAGGAGTTAAGGGAACTGGTGTCAGCCGCTCATCGCCCTGTTCTCCCGCGGAGCCCTGCGTCCGGCCGCGCAGCGCTCCGTGCGTGTGTGTCGAGCGTGCGGATGAATCCCCGAGACGCGCGGACTGAGCGTGGCGAAAGCACAGCCTCTCAAGGCAGACCGTCTTGCTCCGAGTACCTGCACCTTCGGTCAGCAGAGGTGTGTCCTGGGTGAGATAGGAAACCTCTCCTAGACCCGCTTGCCCGCTGTGGGAAATTGGAACAAGAATTGTAATATCGTGGCTGTAATCCTAATTGGAACCACTAGGACGAAAACCAAAGGCAGCCTAGTGTAAAGGCCAGCATTTATCTCTCAGCCATCATTGTTCTGTGCTGGGGCGGAGAGAAGCCAGCTTGAGCTCCCAGGGGAAGCTTCGTGTGATTGGCTGGCTGCCTTGCCCATAAATGACCCCTGCCCTGCCCTGCCCACAGTCTCCTGCCTGTTGCCTAAGGACCGGGACTTGCTGACCCTGGCTTCTTTCCTCCCTGGGCAAGCGACTTCTGCGTCAGGATGGACAGACACATCCTGTTGGTCTTGTTCCTCTTCTGCTGCTTTGCGGGTGAGTCACGGAGCTGAGGAGTGGGCTCCTGAGATGGGTTTACGGAGCCTCAGGAATCTCCACCTGTGTAACAGGGACCCAGGCAGGGCTGAGCCTGGACTACATTAAGGGAGGGGAAGTGAGCCTTGGAAGCCAGCCCTTTGCCTTCCTGGCCAGCTTCCTGCCCTTTCCACCGTCTGCCAACACTCCCGGCAGGGGCTGGGGCCTCTGTAGCTGCCCCTTCTCACTGCCTCCCACCCCCCTTTCCCTACCATTCCCCACAATCCGAAATCCTGACAGGGTTTTCCCTCGGACGGGCTTTCCATTTGGAAATGTGTATGCATATGTTCGGGGAGCTGGTCACTGTCTAAGAAATAATTTTGCTGGAGAACGGTCTTTGATATCCTTGTCAGGGACCTTCGAGTAAAATGCAAACAAGTGATTTGAGGAGAGCAAATACTACGCACTCTGAGATCAATCAGGTAGAAGAACCACGGCTCAGTCACTGCCTCTAGTGCCCTGTGCTTTGGGCTGCTCACCTGCGAACCCGGGACACACCCACTCACGAGGCTCCTGTGGGCCAGCTACAGACTAAGGCAGCGTGGCCCCAGTGAAATGCTCAATCCACGCGGCTGTGTCTTCTCACGTGGGTGCACCGAGAGAGGTGTTTCCAAAGAATCAAGCCTCTGTCTTGGTGAGCTCCCCTCACAGTGTCAGGTAAAGCGTCCCAGCCTGTGCTGTTGTTCCCGAGGCCTTCCCAAGGATTCAGGCTGGATTTCAGAATAGTGACTGTACCACCTAAGGACCTCTCAGCAGCGAAGGTCGGAAACCCTGTCATGGGAACACTGGCCTGGGGAAACTGCCGAGCAGCACTCACTCGCAGCCTCTCACTCCTGCCAGCCGGTCTGCAGTGCTGCCGAACAGGCCAGGGTGGCGTTCAGGAGCCCGTGCTTACACTGGAAAACCAAGGCCACCAAGGCTAGATCTTTGCTCAGTTACCCAGGCGAAACGGCTTCAGCTGGGGCCAGAATCTTTCCCTCTCCTGAAAGCATTTCTCTGGGGAGTGCAGTTGGCGACAACCCGACCCCCACCACTGGGCCCTCCTCCACTGCCTGCCACCCCGCACCACCCGCCCTCTGTCCCAGACCTGCGTCTGTGCAGCCCCTGCCAGCCCGTGCATCCCTGGCCTCACGCCAGCCCTGTGGTCTCCAGCAGGGACAGCGCTCAAGTGCATAACCTGCCACCTTCAACTGACCTCAGATCGCTGTAGAAGTGGCTTTGGTGTTTGTGTTGCTAAGGAGGAAGAGAAGTGTATGACTTTAAAGGTCTACAACTTCGGTAAGCCAGAGGGCCAAGGTGGGGGGTGTGGTGAGATCCTTAGACCATTTTTAGGAGAGTGCTTCAGCAATATTACTGCCCAGACTAAAGCCCGTCCAGGGGAGGGACCGAGGTGCAGAATGCACCCAGCACAGGTGCTGGTGGGTGCAGACAGAAGGGAATCAGGGAAAATGCGACAGGGGGAGAGAAGGCGGGGGTTCCACATTCCCCAGAAAACTGACCAATGGGACTGTAGCTCTGCAGACACCAAGGCACTAGCTGCTGATCTTCTGGCAGGGAAAGCAGTGAAGCCGCTGGGCAGAGAGCTGAGACCTGTGAGGGACCTCAGGCCGACAGCTGCTGCCAGGGTTGGTGGTGTTGGCCCCACCTGCTGGGGCCTCCCGGAGAAGTCTAAGGTGGACAGGGTCCAGAAACCTGCCCTGGGGCCTGGCTACATTCTCCCCAGCTGGGCAGGTGCTGGGTATGACTTGTCTGCAGAGAACCGTGTCACTGACTGACTGCCACGGCTGCTCCTTCCTCCAGGACACAAACACCTGCTGTCCTACATGGTGTGCCAGAGGTTCTGCAGAGCCATGAAGTTCCTGTACCACGGTCGGTATTTCGTCTACGAGTGCTGCGACCAGAATTACTGCAACTTCAAAGTGGGAGGTGCGTGCCATCCCCAGGGCTCCCTCCAGAGTGTCACTGACGCTTCTCCTGCTTGGCCCACTGCCTGCTCCTGGTCCCTGCCTGGCCCACCCTGGTAGTAGCCCCGCTCCTTCATGCTTTCCTTCCTGGTCACCCCCCACCCCTCTGGGCTCCTGTGTTTGTCAGAGGGGAATGATTCTCCACAGCAGGTCCCCTCTTGCAGGAACTGGCACCACCACACTCCAAGAAGGCAACGCCAAGAGTCCTAGTGCAGCAACAGTGACAGGACTATTCTAGAACCTTGTGATTCGCTTGGATCGTTGAGGTAAACGAGAACTTCCTCAGATAAAAATTGACAAGTGTTTATTTTTCTGTAAAACATGAGTCTATCTTTACTCGAGTGAAGCAAGAAATAGGAACACCTCGGATGGGGGACCCTTACGAATTTCCTCTATGGACACGACATTATTTTTCCCAGTGGATATTGTCCACTGCCGACTCAAGCATGATTTCCTCGGCCTTGACACAGGATACCCACACCCAGTGTCAGTGGGACACGCAGATGAGGGCTTTCCTGCTTCTGTGGCCTTCCTTGCTCACACATGGCTGTGGGGAGAAGGACCAGTGCAAAGCCCTTGGTCCGATCAAGGTAGCAGACAGTGTCTAAAACAGAGCGGGGTCACCTATGCCAACTAACGTGGCTGTCAAGCAGCCATGTCACTTTGGTTCAAGAGGAAAGTGACCTAGGTCAGAGCAGACGCGTCTGGAGAGGAGACATATGTGCCCAGGTGGTCAGAGCAGCCGCGCCTGCAGAGCGGGACCACCCATGGAGAGGCTGCTGGGGAAATTCCCCACCTGCCAGCCGGGCCGTCAAGCAGAACAGCCGGGTACCACCCATGGGCTCCTGGGCAAATTCCACCCCTGGCCTCAGGGGTGTCAAGGCATTTATGGAGAGGGCCCGGAAGGGTGGAGTTCACCACTCTCAAGGTACAACCCAGGCAGGCTCCAGACCCCTGCTGAGACGGCGGAGCTCCATACCCCAGGTGCTGCCCCGCGCCACGCTGGTCTCCCTTGGCAACAGTCCCCGGAGGCTCTGCCCTGCTGGACTGAGGACTCACCTGCCTTGCCTCCCACCTGGCTCCAGAGATGTTTCCTTGCAAGATGCTGACGACTCCCGTGCTGACTCCCAGACCTGCAGATGGAGATCCTGGGACTCGGGCTCATCACCCCCATTGATTGTTCTGTGTGTGTGTGTGTGTGTGTGTGTGATATTTCTCTTTGACTGTTCGAGTGTGAGAATGATAGGAATGTGTGTTGATGTTCTGCTTTGAGTGAACCTGCATTCAATGAAAGCTGAGTGAAGAGCGTAGTTACTGTGTGTGACTGTTGCCTGTTCTTTGGCACTGGGCTGCTCAGCAGGTAGTGAGCTGAGCAGTCGCCTGGTCGACTCACAGGAAAGACGACACCAGGAAGAAGACACTCGTGACAGCGGCCCTTTGCCAGGCCTGTCAGGGTGTGCACCCCAGACACACCTCTCCTCTCCTTTCTCCCTCCTCCTCGCCTCATCTTTCTCCATTCCACGTTTCCTTGACATTCACCTCCACTATCACCTCCCCAGCACCCTCGCCGTTGCTGTCCACATTCTCCCTCTTCTGAATACCCTAGCCCCTTTATGGATACTTTAAAAATAATCCTCACCCAAGTTTATGTTTATTGGTTTCAGAGAGAGAGAAGAAGGGAGAGAGAAATGTTGATGTGGGAGAGAAACAGTCATGGGTGCCTGCTGTACGCACCCCAGCCGGGGATGGAACATGCACCTGAGGCTTGGGCCCCGACTGGGAATCAAACCTGTGACCTTCTGGTGCACAGGACGATGCTCCAACCAGTCGAGCCACCTGGCCAAGGCTGGATGCTTTTCTTGACACTCTCTTCTAATGGTCTGTCTAATTTGCCCCAGCTGGTTATAAACCGCAGCAAGAGCAGGGACCAGGACTTACTCATCTCTGCTGTTTAATTGCACACCCAGTGAAACTGATGGACTTTTTCTCTTGCGTCTCTTTAGTCCGCAGCACTAACGAGGTCTTGGTGCTTTTAGTAGCTGCCACCACTCTGTTCAGTGTACCGGGAAGGGTAACTCCTACTTTCTACCCCGTGAAGAATGTTCACTCCGGGTGCCAATATGCCACGTGCTTTCCTCAGGGTTCTTGTTTAATGGACCCTCCAGTATGTAAATATCTTAACCAAAAATTGTTTTTCATGGGATTCTTCAAAAACTCTCTAGCTAACCGTACTTCAGAATTGATCGTGGATACCCTCATCGTGCCAAGGTCTTATAAAGGAAACCTGCTCATCTGGGGAGGGCCGTCTGACGCTGCTGGAAATGGCTGAAGGCTCGCGCTTCTTGGTTCTAATGATGTCGAGCATGATGGCGTGGGTTTGTTCTCAGATTCCACTTCACAATGGAAACTCTCCCTTCAGTCTCTCGCCTCCCAGGGTTGGCCTCCCTGATCATGATAAACTAGGTCCATTACTTATTATGAGTAGAAATATAGTAACTTCACCTTCTTGATTAAAGTACAAATCACATACAATAAAATCATCTTTTGGAAGTATACGATTTGACGTGATTTGACAAATGTGCAAACCTGTAGAACCACCACTCTAATTAAAATATAGAACATGTGCATCAGCCCCAGAAGTTTCTTCAGGCAGCCATCCACTCCCAAGGTGTTATTTTAATGTACATCACCATGGGATAATTTCACACATTCTTAAACCTACTATAAATAAAGTGATACAGAAAGGACTCTCTTGAGATTGGTTTCTATTATTCACCATAACATTTTAATATTATCTTTTTATATTTTTTCTTTTTTTTATAGATTTTCACTTTTTTAAGATTTTATTTATTTATTTTTAGAGAGGGATGGGAGGGAGAAAGAGAGAGAGAGAAACATCAATATGCAGTTGCTGGGGGTCACGGCCTGCAACCCAGGTATGTACCCTGACTGGGAATCAAACCTGTGACACTTTGGTTCGCAGCCCTTGTTGAATCCACTCAGCCATGCCAGCCAGGTTCACTATAACATTTTAAAGATTCACGCAGGTTTTTTCTTATACCACAAATTGGATCTTTTTTCCACTGTATACGTATACTACAATTTATTAAATTAATTTGCCTGTTGAGGGACATCAAGCTCTGTCCAGGTTTGGGCTCTAGTGCACAATGCTGCCATAGAATTCTTATATAAACTTTTGGTGGACATATACACTCCTTTCTTTTGGGTAGGGTAGGTAATGAAAAGTAAAATGTAGGAGTCATGAGGTGGGCATATGCAAAACTCTGAACAGAATTGTGAAGTCGTTGGCCGAAGTGGTGGGGCTGGTTTGTAGCCACCCCCGTGCTCTGCAGGGGTCCACCTCCCCGCCGCCTCCGGGCGCCGGGGGCTGTTGGTCACTGGAGTTTCAGCTGGTCCAGCGGGCGTGAAGGGCCTATTGCATTTTCCAAATAATTAATGAAGGCTAGCCACTTCTTATGCCCCAAGTTAGAAAATCATTCACCCATGACTTGTAATAGGTATACAGATGAAAATCACCATTTAGATTCTCCATTTGGAGTTGATCTTTGTAAGAAATTGATGCAATTCAATCTATTCCTCTATGGCTACTTGATTAGCCCAACATTTATTGAAAAGTTTCTATTTTTCTCAACTAATTTGAGATGGCTCTTACATAACACACTGAGTTTTCATTAGCACTTCACTCCAATTCTGGGTTCTCTATTCAGTTACATTTTTCTCCCCGTTGCCTCTACTTCACAACACACACACACACACACACACACACACACACATTCAAAGGGGACTGTAGGCTGGAGGTGAAGATGAAAACGATAACATTTCTAAAAGACAGCATAGTATGCTTTTATAACTTGGGAATAGGCAAAGGTTAGTTACCTGTGATGTGCAAAGGAAAAGCATTTTTAAAAATTCATAAGTTTCATGTCATTCAGTTAACACTGTCCATTCTTCAGCAGCATGACTAGGAGAGTGGAAACCCAGGTGAGGGCATGGGCAAGACATCTGTAGTACTCACATCTCACACGGAACTTGTTGCCGGAACACACATATCATTTTTCACCCTTCCTGGACAGACAGACGTGGAAGGAATTTGTCACCTGCCTGGCGAGAAATGCCGAAAGGAGGTATTCTAGCTGAAATGGAACGATGTAATCAATGATAGGAAAGCAGACAGAAATACGTCACGGACCGAGCCCAGCCAATATCCCATCAGACTAGAGATCTGATAGGATGGCGTGTTCGTCACTTAACTGTGGTGCCGAGGTCCAAAGACACAGCACTAAATATAATTGTAGCTACTATAACTTGTTCATAAATAAGCAATAGAAAAAAGGCGCACGATGACATCAAAATATAAAAAGGGCCATAAGAAAAGGTCGAGGCTTTTGTAGATGCTCGCAGTTTTGTTACAGACAGCTCAAGCTGGACCACTTTATCTGTGAGGTGTCTTACATAAGACTCCCAGTGCACACAAAATGAAAACCCAGAGGAGATGCACAGGAGACAGAGAAGGGGGAGGCAGAGCCAGGCACCGTGGGAAACCACCAGTGTGCAAAAGGTAGGCAGGAACACGGGGCGAAAGAAAGAATATAACTTCAAAACAACTGGAAAGCAATTAAGTGAGTGGCCTGAGTCCTTATATCCATAGCATCTCTATATGTAAATGGACTGAATTCACCAGTGAGAAGACACAGAGTGACGGAACGACGAAAGCAAAAGATGCCATGTGCCCTGCCTGCAGGAGATTCACTTCGGTTTCATAGATGCACAGGTGAGGAGCTGGAGAAAGACATTCTGTGCAAGTGGAGACCAAAGTGGACTTTGAGCCACAAACTGGACAAGAGACAAGGTCAGTATGTGATGATAAGGGTGCCCATTTATCAAGAAGATGTAACAAGCATTCTGATCACAATGCTATGAAACCAGAAATCAATAAGAAGAAGAAAATGGAAATCTGAAAATATGTGGAAATTTAAAACAATACCAAAACACTCCAGAATAACCAATGACTCTACGAAGGCATCAAAAACAAATAAACAAAATATAGCTTTTTTCTTTTTTAAAAATTACAGTTGAATAACTATAATTGAACAATAAAATAATTTAAATAAAAATTACAGTTGAAGCCCAATATTATATTAGTTTCAGGCATAGAACCCTGTAATTAGACTTTTATATAATCATGAAGTAATCACCCAATAAATCATCCCAACAAATCACCCCCATCTGACACCCTCCATGGTGATCATAATACTCGAGACCGTACTCCCTATTCTGTACTGTACATCCCCGTGACTACTTAGTGACTGCCCAGCTGTGCTCCTGACTCCCTTCACCTTCCCACGCCTGCCCTCCATCGCTCTCCCATCTGGCAACTGTGGAAACGTTTTCTGTATCTGTGAGTCTGCTTCTGTTCTGCTTGTTTGTTTACTTTGTTGTTTAGATTCCATATATAAGTAATCAGCGGACATTAAACAACAAAAAATATATTGAACAAGCCAAAACGAAAACACAAAGGAAAAAGGAAAATAATGACATAAAAAATACCACAACCTTGGGGACGCTGCCAGTGTGGTCCCGTCATGGAGGGTTTTAGTCATGAAGGCACATGTGAAGACATAGAAGGATCTCAACAATCAATCTAGTTTTGCACCTCAATAAATTAGGGGAAAAACTGAGCCCAAAGTTAGGAGAAGCAAGGAAATAAGAAAGAACAGAGTGAAAATAAATAGAAACAATCAAAAGAATTACAAAATGCAGGAAACCAAGCCCCGGTTTTTCAAATACATAAACAAAATGGACAAATATCAGCTAGACTAAGAAAAAAAGAGAAGACTAAAATCATGAAATCATATGTAAAAGAGGCGAGACACATTACAGCTGATAACAAAAATAGTAAAGATCACAAGAGACTACCAAGAACAATTAGATGCCAACCTGTTGGTTAACCTAGAAGACACAGGTCAGTTCCTGGAAACATACATTCTACCAAGACTGAGTCAGGAAGAGAGAGAGAATCTGAACAGACCAACCATGGGTAAGGGCATTCAATTAATAATCAAAAACTTCCCAACACAGAAAACCCCAGGACCACCAGGTGGCTTTGCTGGCCAAGTTGACCAGACATTTAAAGAATTCATGTCAATCCTTCACATACTCTTCCAAAAACTTAAAGAGGAAGGAACCCTTCCAAACTCAGTTTGTAAGACAAGCATTACCCTGATTCAAAGCCAGACGAGGACACTACAAGAACGAACACTGGGGACTGATATCCCTGGTCAATACAGAGGCAGACATTCCCAACAGAATGCTAGCAAACCCAATTCAACAACACTCTGCAACGATGATGCATCGTGACCAAATTGCACTGGTCTCTGGGATGCAAGGGTGGTGAAACAGATGCACATCCATGAATGACATAGATGACATTAGTGCTAGGAAAGATAAAAATCATAGAATCATCCCATGAGATGCAGAAAAGCATTTCACAAAATAGAACATCTTTCATGATAAAAATTCTCCAGAGAAAAATACCTCCACATAATAAAGACCATATATGGCAAACCCACAGGCAAACCTCGTACATGCAGTGAAAACTGGAAAACTTTTCCTCTAAGATTAGGAAACAAGACAAGGGTGCCTGCTCTTTCCTCTCTTATTCCACATGCCCCAAAAGGCCTAGTCAGAACAGTAAGGCAAGAATAATAAATGAAAGGCATACAAACAGAAAAGAAAGAAGTACGATTGTCATTCTTGGCAGATGACCTGATCTGAGGTGTAGAAAACCCTAGAGAGTCAACCCAAACACTGCTGGAACTCATTAGCAAATCTAGTAGAGTCGTGGCATTGGTGGAGAGGGCTCTCATTCAGTGGGTTGTTTGTTCATGTGGATGGTTCCCTTTGGTGTGCTAAAACTTTTTAGATTGATCTATCCCCTTTGTTTGTTTTTCCCTTTGTTTCCCTTGCTCAAGGAGATCTATTAGAAAAAATATTGCTCCAAGAAGTTCCTGACATTTTACTGCTCATGTTTTCTTCTAGGATTTTTATGGTTTCTGGTCTTGCATGTTGTTTTTCCACTATTTAGAGTTTATTCTTCTGCATGGTGGAAGAAGGTGTTTTACTTTCATTTTTTTTGCATGTATGTGTTCAATTTTCCCAACACCATTTATTGAACAGATTGTCTGTATTCCATTGAATGTTCTTGCCTCCTTTGTCAAACATGAATTGACCATAAAGGCATAGGTTTAATTCCGGGCTCTGAATTCTATTTCATTGATCTAGGTGTCTGTTTTTACAGAAGCACCATGATGTTTTGATTACTACGGCCTTGTAGTATAGTTTGGTATCAGATAGTGTGTTTTCTCCAACTTTATTCTTCTTTCTCCAGATCGGTGTGGCACTTTGGAGTATTTTGTGGCTCCACATAATTTTTGGAATATTTGTTTTAGTTCTGTGGAATATGCCATTGGTACCTTGACAGGAACTGTTTTCAGTCTATGGATTGCTTAGGGTGGTGTGGACATTTTAATCTTCTAATCTTATATTAATTAGCTGTAGAGGTACTGATCCTCCTGTGTTATCCCTTGTTTTAGCATGAGCAAATGTTTCCCCATTAAACACATACTGGCTCTTGGGACTAAGCTCTATGTCATTTTATTATGTTAAATACGTGTTTATCAATTCCACTTTTATTCGTTTTTCATATGAATCGGTGTTGAAATTTTGCCACCTAACTTCTTGTTTTCAGTGGGGTGATCATGTGCTGTTTCTCAATGATTATAATTGATATTTAAACATTGAACCAATCTTGCATCTTTCGAATAAGACTCTCTTCGCCATAACGTGTAGTATATTGCATCATCTGGCTCCGATCCTTCACCTTTCCCTTCGTCTATATCCTCCCACCTACAAGGTTTTAATGTGGTGCCATTGAAGGTGGGATGACCTGCCCAGTGTCCTCACTCTAAGCTTGGTCACATCACTTGCTTTGACCGCTGTGTTGTAGGCAAACCTAATGTAAGCACAGGTGGGGTCTTGCTTTGTGCTGCTGCCTTTGCTGTAAGTGAGCTATGTCCAGGCTGGTCCTCTGGTCCAGAAAGAGATAAGCATGCAGAGCGGAGCCCAGTCACTCCACTCAGACCAGCCTACTCAACCAGTCCCCAGGTGCCCGCCAGCGGGATGAGTGAGGGGCTGAGATGAGTAGAGCAGCCCAGCTGAGCACCTCGGCAGCATCTGAATTCTTCAGACACAGAAAATAGTTGGTGATTCTTTGAAGCCATTGAGTTTTGCCATGATTTTTGACATCAAGAAACATTAATGAATTTGCATATTATCCTTTTATCTGCCAACAGAGTAATTGCCAACACTCAGACAAGCGTCCTTCCTGATAGGTTTGAGTCTGCCGAGAGAGCAAGATGAAATGATCAGAAACCAGTGACCAGGCACATTCGCACAGGGGGAGGTGTCGTTCAAATCGTTTGTTAACCAGGGGCAGGACAAGCCTCTCGTGTTGGGGCACTGACTGGCCGCTTCCACGGAAGTGAGCGTTTCCCAACCTCACGCGGACTTTCTCAAGCCCCGGCTGGCACGGGCCCTCCAGCCCCCACCAGAGGCCTCCTCCACTTTCCTCCCAAATATTTCTAATATCTCCTCTGGTTTCTCGCCCAATTTTCTACCCAGTCTGCTTTCTCTGACCTTCCCTCACAGTCTCCACCAGAAGAAAACACTCTGCTCCTCTTGCCAGAAAT
This sequence comes from Phyllostomus discolor, assembly GCF_004126475.2. NCBI lineage: Eukaryota > Metazoa > Chordata > Mammalia > Chiroptera > Phyllostomidae > Phyllostomus > Phyllostomus discolor. The sequence continues at coordinate 64,092,702 of NC_040915.2, forward strand.
GTTAGCAGCCTGGCTTCAGCCCAGGTGCAGCACCAGAGCTTCGGGGCCAGGAGAGATGGCTAGGAGGAGGCGGGTGGCAGAGAGAGCGGGTCCTACCAGAGAGCAGAGACGGGGCTTTTGTGGCCCCTGGTTTCACACTTTCCTGGGAGCGGGAGGGCTGACCCAGGAGAGACGGTGCTTGCATGGGTGGTGGATCTGCTGGCTTAGAGCAGAGAGGGGCCTGGGAGCTGAGGAAATGGGAGCTGCCGTTGCCGTCGGGTGGGAGAAGGGCGAAGGTGACTGAGCGATGTGGTGTGAAAGCACTCCGTGTTGTGCTGTATATAACGCACACTCACGCTTTTGGGCCAGACTTCCAGGAAAAAACTTTCATTTCATTTTTTAAGTAATTAATTAATTAATATTTACAAACAAAATTGATTGTCTTATTCCAAGGTATTATTTTGCATACATTTGTTTTTATTGGTTTCTAGAGTTACACTTCTAAAACATAAGCATAAATAAAAGAATTAAAAGCATTTAGCAGTGTATAGATACAGAATCAGTACTACTCATGTGTAATGCACATCCTCATTTTTCCCTAAGAAATTTGGGTACGGAAAGTGGTGCATTATACATAGCAAAATACAGTAATTATTATAGTTTGGTCAAGTCAGCCTGTTTTGGTCCAGTGATACAAACTCCTTCACAATGTCCATTGTTTTGTCAGGGTTGTTGCACCTGTCGTTGTGAGTGCAGCAAAAGGTTTCTCTCAGGACGTCATGGATCACCTGGACCATTCCCTGTTCACACGGCTCACCAGAGAGTGTGGAATGGCGATACAGATACATCCCTAAAGATGAGAAAAGCAAGTGCGGTCACCTTGCTCCATCTCACTGTCTCCTGGCAATGGCCTCACCCGGAACCAGACGTTTTTTCCGTAATCTGGAATGGACCCAAGGCTGTGCCTCGTCTCATCTCTGTCTGTGCAGATAGCACTGGGCAAGACACCTGCCTCCCACACAGCCCCCACCCCAAGCCTGGGCGTGGAGAGCCTGGGACTCCCCCTCTCTCCCCGGGTCCCAGGCTCCACCCACACCTTGACCCCATGAACTGGGACCAGCAGTGGTAACATTTTGTGTCTGTCTCTGGCCCCCACGCACCTGTAAGTCGATCAGTGAAGTAAAAGTGGTCTGTGTGACAGCTCCTGTTTCCCGCCATGGCGTTGAACTTCCAGCAATTCTTCATGTGATTGGTGCAATGGGAGCCATTAAAATAGCTGCATTTGTTGCAAAATCGAACCCCTAAAGAAAGACAGTGAGGCTTCAGCCTGTCCCCCACCTGTGAACGCTGACGCCGAGGTGGTGCAGACTGGCCAGGAGGAGACCACACCCTCCCCAGCACGTGCTGGGGTCCTGACTCCCTTGAGTGGGGAACAGCTATGAGCCTCCCAGAGTCAGGACAGCGACCCCTTCCCAAGGCTGGGGCAGGGAGAAGACACTAGAGCAGTGAGTGGGGAGTGGAGTGGAGTCAGGGAGGGGAGGGGAGGGAAGCATGTGTGTTGAAGAACCCAAGACCGTCCCCATGGTTGCAGCATTATTTATCCAAGAACGGCCATGCATACACGTTGTGGGGAGGACTCTGTCTCCTGTGAAGAGAAGAAGGAAAATCCCCTGTGAGCCGTTTTCCAGGGCCCCCAGAGTCAAGCTGAGAGAGCCCTGCCCTCCTGCCCACAGGTCCTCTCCCCAGCTCTCACTGTCCCCCTCCCCAGACCTCTCCCTCGTCCATGAAGACCACTACGAATATGGCCAGCAGAAGCCCCTGGAGCAGCCGGGGGCCCATGGCTCACAGGGTCCCAGTGGGAGGCTCCAGCTTGCTGCACGCCCATCCCCTGCCCTCAGGCCCCCACTAGAGTCACAGTGGGAGTGTCCTGATAAAGGTCACCTGCCACCAGGGCTTCGTCAGGCCTGTGTGCTGGAGTGGGCATGGAACAGACAGCAGTTTCTTCTAGAATGGCCTTCTAAAGATGGCGGCTCAGGCTCCGAGTCGACTGTCAGGTGTTTTCTCGGTGGGTGAACAGCAAGATCTATACTCGGCCTGAGTGAGACCGTGGGTCACCTTGCTACAATTCTGGGGGCCACAGGCTGGGGAACATCCAGACAATGCATAGAGGTTCCTGGGAAAGTTTCAAGTTAAATGTCTAGAGACTTTCTCTGTGTCTCCTCTTCCTTTCCAGAGGTCTCAAGCCTAGAGGTTTGCTGGCACACCCACGAGAGCCCTTCCAGATGTCCCGACCTGGGAACACGCAGTGCTCTCTAGGTTTGCGGGAGGCAAGGGTGGGTCGTTGGGTGGAAAAGGTTGAGAGGACCTTCAGGATTCTTGGGGAACATTCCGTTCTCCACCTGACTCTAAGTCCAGCAGAACTCCCAAGTGTTCACACTCTGTGACAGGAAGTTACCAATTATTTCCTGAAGACCCGGATCACGTGAGCTCACCTATTGGTCTCTATTTCGTTGGGAAGTCGAAGACCTCCTCCTCCACACGGCAGGCAGTGAGTGAGGAGGACCGGCCCTCCACAAAAGGGCGTACAGAGCTTCACTCTCCAGGAGAGGGAAGAGAAGGCAGGGTCCCTCTGTGGAGAAGTTTCTGGATACTGCTCCTAACCTGCCATCCCGATTTCTGCAACCTTCGCCGCCTCTGCCTTCGCCTTGCCCGCCCTCGCCACCTGCTCGTGCCTTTGCTTTCTCATTCCAATGACACCCCTTTTCCCACCTCACCTTGATGGGGGCACACAGATCCGGCTAAGAACGGGGTCCATTCCCTCGACACTGCCAGCCAGATGTGAAGGCTCTTATTACTATGAGCAGCGTGTTTATCCTAGATGACCTGGCTTCTGTGTCCATTCACAAAGAGGCTATTAAGATGACAAGCATCTAATGCAGATAACCTGCTTACATGAAGGCAAGCAGGAACTTCTCGGGGAGGTTGCCATGTGCCAGATGAAAGAAAAACACAGAAGCTGATAGTGTTTCACAAAGTTTATGTATCTGTTAACAGTCTGAAGGGGGTCATTCTCCTGCCCACATCAAAGCCCAATAAGCCATGGACAGGGGCGATCGAGTAATAAAAAAAAAAATCCCAACCCGAGGATGAGGATAGGATAAGTACGGTCACAGAAATCTTAGTAGTACTTGGGACTATTTTGGCCCAAGTCTCTGCATTTCCATATAGTAGATAATTGAAAAAATTACACCCAACCTGTTCATGGCATCACCAGCATAACACCCAACCCCCTGCCAGGCGTGAGCTACAGAGATTTGCAAAAATGCAGTCTCAGGCTCCCATCAAGGAGCCTCAGCCACCCCCCACCACCACCTCTTCCCACTGCCACTTTCTTCACTGCCAGCAGGTGCGCTCGCTCCCCCCATTGTTAGGAGAGGAGAGCAAAATACAGGTTTGGGGGAAGGTGTGAAGGGGACGCTGAGCAGAAGAATGAATGAATGGCCCAAACCCCAGGAGAGAGGCGGAGCTAGGATCCAATGGGGATGTTGCAATAGTTATTGTGTTTGCAACAGATCAGCTCTCTCCTCAGCTCAAAAGTCAGGATGTTGCCGTCCTCACAGTTGGTCATACACGACAGTTTTGAATAATAGTATGCACTCCGCCCTGAGGAGGAAAAAGAGTGGGAATCCTTGGGGTGATTGTCTCCCCCACCGGTTTTCAGAGCCCCACTAATTTGGCTCTGGGCCCTTTGGAGCCACAGAGCTGAGTCCACGGATTCCTGACCCCAGGGTGGACTTTGTCCCCCCACCAGTGACACACCTCCGCCTGCCCTTCACGATGTTTCCTTGAGGGAAATGTTGCCAGGCCCTCTGGGGGGCCACCCCGACCTGATCCAGCCCACTCTCACGCTCTGCGGGCACAGGGCCGGCCTTGTCCCTGAGGGAAGGAGGGCGCAGGTCTGGACCCTCTGCACCCCACACTACCTTTCACCGTGAGGACGTAAATGTTCTCGGTGGCGCAGGACTGCTGGTTCCCCAGGTTGCAGGTCCTCATGCCGTCATAGCACAGCCCCAGGTGGTACCTTGTACACTCATAGCAGAAGACCGTGGGCTCTGCCGACACAGAGAGCGGCTTCACGCGTGTGCTCTGGGGAGGCTTCCAGGCCCTGCTCGCGTCCCACCGAAGCCGCACCCTGCTGGGCAGAGCCGTGTGTGTCTGTGGGACGGGGCTGAAGGCCGTGAGCTCCTCCCCAGCACTTTCCTCTTGCCGACTGGCTCCTAATCTTTCTCCTTTGATGATCTCGTGAAGGCCGACAGGTACACACATAAATCAAAGGTTGTGTTTGGCTGCCGAGGGTCGGAGTTCCTGCTAAACTTATCTACGGACCCCCAAGTCACTAGCCCCTTTGGTCAGTAGTCGGGAAAGGGGAGAAACAGGGGATTTGCGCTTCCTGACTACAAGAAACGGACTCCTTGGGGGGGAGAACACAAGGCCCCCAGAATTGTGCAGGGGCGATGGAGGCTAGCCCTCCCTGAAGCTGGAGGGGAGGCCTACCAAGCACTGGACGCCGGGCATGGTCCTACCTGTCAAGCGTTTTTGAAATTCCCCTGTGAAAAGAAGAAGAAATCCTCTTGTCATAATCCCTCATTTATCTGCCCAAGCCCCAAATCCCCAAAGCCAATTTCGGAACTCTCTCCTCCCCCAGATCTGCCCACCTCCTAACCAACAGGCGGCTCCTCCTCTGTCTCTGAGACTTACCATTACTTGTCCAGACCAGAGAGGCTATGCCCAGCAGAAACAGAAGGGACATCCTGGGACCTGGGTCGCGTGCACTTTGCTGAGCAGGGAGCTGGTCAGTCCTCCAGGGATCTGTCCTTGGGCTACTCCTCTAAACTAGGAAACCTTAACATTTCAGGGACAGACAGTTCCTAGTGTTCCGAGAAGCAGACCGCCCACCAGAATCTCACCACCTCTAGACGACTACACTGAAAATTCTCTTCAGTGATGAGCCCGTGTACACCTATACGCAATGTCGTGTAGCTAAGCCTTGAGCTCTGCAAGGAGAGTACACTTTCTCTTTCACATTTTTAACCTTTCAGGTAGATCAGGACAGGGTTTGGACGCCTGAGTTCCTTGTAGCTCTTTTCACAAATCTAGTCACTGTCTTCAGAATAATCTCTGATTTTTCTTCGTCTCACCCAGGCTGAGACTCGGGAAAGAAAGCCCGGGATTGCAGGTGGGGTCTCCAGGTGGGGGCAGCCCTGGCGGGCCCCTCCTGTGGTGCAGGGAAGGGGGGTTTCAGGGAAAAGGTGAGCGGAGGTGACATGTGTCTGCTTTGCCTTCAGGTGACTGATTTTGTAATTAAAACTTACAGAACACGTACCAAATGCCAGTATCACAGGAAGGGGAGATAAGCAAACCAGGACACAAATAGGAGGTCTCCGGGTGTCAAGCCCTGTGTTAGAGGCCACGGCTGTGGGTGGGGGCCAAGGGGGGGCAATCCAGGGGGACTGCCCAACCAGGACGCTTCCCTGCAGGGGTGGGGTGGGAGGTGCTGGGCAGGACTTTTGTCTTTTTATCCTTACCCGAGGGCATTTTTATTTTCATTGATTTTAGAGAGAAAGGAAGGGAGAGAAGACAGACAGAGGAGAGGGAGAGGAGAGGGAGAGAGAGAAACATCAGTTGGTTGGTTTTGTTCTTTCCTTTCCCGATCTTCCCACCAGCATTCAGAGGTGGGGGGCTCTATGCGAATTCCAGGTGACTTCCTTGGCCCCCACCAGAAGGCACGACCTATTTTTTAAGGACCCTTATCTCTCACTCTAGGCTCTGCGAGCACACACACACACACACACACACACACAGGGAAGCCATGCCTGCCCCCTGGGAACCCAGGAACAAAGCGGCCCGACCCTGACTCCATGCCAAGGTCCATTCCCCCAAGACAACGGCCAGAATTGAGACGCTCAGGGCAAGAGGCTGCTCACGTGTGGTATCACCAAGATCTCAGTTGCCCACCCCGTGCCGAGACAGACCAGGGTCACAAGGACACAGTGTTCTGCTTTCATCTCTGCAGAGCAGGACAAATGGCATCTCAGCCGAGTGACGGCCTGCTGGCCATGGGGGTGCATTAACCAGGGTGCTGTGCCCCACAGACTCTGTCTGTGAGGTCGTGGAGAGGGTGTCTGCTGAGAGCGATACTTTCGTTCATTCACTCTTCATTCAGCGGCCACGTGTTCAGCCCACCACCGTGTGCTAGGCAGAGTGCCAGGCAGGAACTGGTAGCCATCCTCGTGATTGACATCCTAGACCCATAGGATGTCAAAGCTGTCAGGGATCATGAACATGGTCCATCTACTCCTCACAGACCCACAGCTCGGCAAGGACGCCATGGGCTGCACAGTCATCCAGCACAGGTCTGCAGACTCCGGGAAAAGGCGATCTCCAGCACCCACACTCCTCGAGGAGCAGGCTCCTGTTCTCTCCCACTCTGTGCTAGATGAAGAAAGAAACTGTTCTTACAAGAAACCAGGGTGGATGCATTTCTATAGGAGAATGGGGAGTGGGACAGAGGACCCCGATGTTTGGGTGGAGTGACAGAAACCCATGATGACTGGAAGTACAGCCGTCCCTCGCTATATCGCGGCTCACTTACGTGGCCTCGCTGTATCGAGGGTTCCAGTGAAGCCGCTCAGGATCCGAGCTGTAGTGAGGGTCGGCTGGACACTTCACTGGTGAGTACCCATAGAGAAGTTTATACGTTGTTAAAATTACGTAGGTTTAAGAGTGAGAAAGTGTTTAAGAGCATATGAAGTGTTTGTAAGAGTGTGGGAAAGGTGAATAAGATGGGGTTTAGGGAGCCCTGGGGAAGGTTTAGTGGGAAAGGTTTATGGGAGTGTGGGAGGAGTTTATAAAGCCTGAAAGCATATACAAATAATAAAATAAATATAACGCTGCTACTTCCAGGATTTCCACCTATCGCGGGGGTCTCTGGAACGTAACTCCCGAGATAGGTGAGGGATCACCTTAATCCAGTCGAAGGGAGACTCAGAACTCAACCGGCCCTTCAGAAAGTACCTACCTCAGGGAACTCCACGGAAGAAGAGAAATCATGCAAACCTGTTGCAGCTTCCCTAGGATGTCTGCTTCTGGAGCTGTGATCCTAGAGCCACTGTCATTAGACACACCAAGTGGAGAAACTCTGATCATCTTGTAAACCCAAGCCCCCAAGGGTCAGGCCTTTGCCCTCTTGACAAGCCTCTGGGAAGTCCCGAAAAGCTCCATGCGGTTTGAGGCATCCTCACTGCAAACACGGCAGAGAACGGAAAAGGCTGCACCGTCTTGCCCTCCAGGTGAGGACTCGATTGGCTTCAGAAGCCCTCCTGTCTCCGCCTGATGGCTCTCTTCCTAGGCAAGGATGTGTGTCAGTTTTCTGGCATCTGACCCGAGACTTTATTTCAGGTGATCTGTGTCCCATGTCCCCAAAGGTCAGACTGGGCGTGTTTTATGCAAGACATTATTCCCACAACTAAAGAACACGTGGTTCAATCTGCTGGGTATGGAGGAGTCTTAGCATCCCTAGCGCAGGTGCCACCAGCTCACCCATGGGCGAGGGAGGTTTAGAATGCCAGCGCCGGCCCGTTTCCCGGAGCCTCACCCAGGGCCAACCTTAACCAAGTTCCCTTTGGTGCGGAATGCTCACCTACATCACGGGCAAAACTGGCCAGGTGCACAACATCAATGTGCTAGAGGTCGGGTGGTGGGACACGTCCAGGGGGACTTGCACAGCCTTACAGAGTGAACAGTCCCTGGGCTCGGAGGCTGGATTTCTGGTCAAGGGAAGAGTTCTGGGCTGGGAAATCAGCAGCCCTGGTGCGTCCCTGTTGGGTCATAGATTATAGGGCTTGCCATCTCCTCCACCCTCCTGTTCCTCACCCACAACGTAAGGAGTTAAGGGAACTGGTGTCAGCCGCTCATCGCCCTGTTCTCCCGCGGAGCCCTGCGTCCGGCCGCGCAGCGCTCCGTGCGTGTGTGTCGAGTGTGCGGATGAATCCCCGAGACGCGCGGACTGAGCGTGGCGAAAGCACAGCCTCTCAAGGCAGACCATCTTGCTCCGAGTACCTGCACCTTCGGTCAGCAGAGGTGTGTCCTGGGTGAGATAGGAAACCTCTCCTAGACCCGCTTGCCCGCTGTGGGAAATTGGAACAAGAATTGTAATATCGTGGCTGTAATCCTAATTGGAACCACTAGGACGAAAACCAAAGGCAGCCTAGTGTAAAGGCCAGCATTTATCTCTCAGCCATCATTGTTCTGTGCTGGGGCGGAGAGAAGCCAGCTTGAGCTCCCAGGGGAAGCTTCGTGTGATTGGCTGGCTGCCTTGCCCATAAATGACCCCTGCCCTGCCCTGCCCTGCCGACAGTCTCCTGCCTGTTGCCTAAGGACCGGACTTGCTGACCCTGGCTTCTTTCCTCCCTGGGCAAGCGACTTCTGCGTCAGGATGGACAGACACGTCCTGTTGGTCTTGTTCCTCTTCTGCTGCTTTGCGGGTGAGTCACGGAGCTGAGGAGTGGGCTCCTGAGATGGGTTTACGGAGCCTCAGGAATCTCCACCTGTGTAACAGGGACCCAGGCAGGGCTGAGCCTGGACTCCATTAAGGGAGGGGAAGTGAGCCTTGGAAGCCAGCCCTTTGCCTTCCTGGCCAGCTTCCTGCCCTTTCCACGTCTGCCAACACTCCCGGCAGGGGCTGGGGCCTCTGTAGCTGCCCCTTCTCACTGCCTCCCACCCCCTTTCCCTACCATTCCCCACAATCCGAAATCCCGACAGGGTTTTCCCTGGACGGGCTTTCCATTTGGAAATGTGTATGCATATTTCGGGGAGCTGGTCACTGTCTAAGAAATAATTTTGCTGGAGAACGGTCTTTGATATCCTTGTCAGGGACCTTCGAGTAAAATGCAAACAAGTGATTTGAGGAGAGCAAATACTACGCACTCTGAGATCAATCAGGTAGAAGAACCACGGCTCAGTCACTGCCTCTAGTGCGCTGTGCTTTGGGCTGCTCACCTGCGAACCCGGGACACACCCACTCACGAGGCTCCTGTGGGCCAGCTACAGACTAAGGCAACGTGGCCCCAGTGAAATGCTCAATCCACGCGGCTGTGTCTTCTCACGTGGGTGCACCGAGAGAGGTGTTTCCAAAGAATCAAGCCTCTGTCTTGGTGAGCTCCCCTCACAGTGTCAGGTAAAGTGTCCCAGCCTGTGCTGTTGTTCCCGAGGCCTTCCCAAGGATTCAGGCTGGATTTCAGAATAGTGACTGTACCACCTAAGGACCTCTCAGCAGCGAAGGTCGGAAACCCTGTCATGGGAACACTGGCCTGGGGAAACTGCCGAGCGCACTCACTCGCAGCCTCTCACTCCTGCCAGCCGGTCTGCAGTGCTGCCGAACAGGCCAGGGTGGCGTTCAGGAGCCCGTGCTTACACTGGAAAACCAAGGCCACCAAGGCTAGATCTTTGCTCAGTTACCCAGGCGAAACGGCTTCAGTGGGGCCAGAATCTTTCCCTCTCCTGAAAGCATTTCTCTGGGGAGTGCAGTTGGCGACAACCCGACCCCCACCACTGGGCCCTCCTCCACTGCCTGCCACCCCGCACCACCCGCCCTCTGTCCCAGACCTGCGTCTGTGCAGCCCCTGCCAGCCCGTGCATCCCTGGCCTCACGCCAGCCCTGTGGTCTCCAGCAGGGACAGCGCTCAAGTGCATAACCTGCCACCTTCAACTGACCTCAGATCGCTGTAGAAGTGGCTTTGGTGTTTGTGTTGCTAAGGAGGAAGAGAAGTGTATGACTTTAAAGGTCTACAACTTCGGTAAGCCAGAGGGCCAAGGTGGGGGGTGTGGTGAGATCCTTAGACCATTTTTAGGAGAGTGCTTCAGCAATATTACTGCCCAGACTAAAGCCCGTCCAGGGGAGGGACCGAGGTGCAGAATGCACCCAGCACGGTGCTGGTGGGTGCAGACAGAAGGGAATCAGGGAAAATGCGACAGGGGGAGAGAAGGCGGGGGTTCCACATTCCCCAGAAAACTGACCAATGGGACTGTAGCTCTGCAGACACCAAGGCACTAGCTGCTGATCTTCTGGCAGGGAAAGCAGTGAAGCCGCTGGGCAGAGAGCTGAGACCTGTGAGGGACCTCAGGCCGACAGCCGCTGCCAGGGTTGGTGGTGTTGGCCCCACCTGCTGGGGCCTCCCGGAGTCTAAGGTGGACAGGGTCCAGAAACCTGCCCTGGGGCCTGGCTACATTCTCCCCAGCTGGGCATGCCAGGTTTGACTTGTCTGCAGAGAACCGTGTCACTGACTGACTGCCACGGCTGCTCCTTCCTCCAGGACAAACACCTGCTGTCCTACATGGTGTGCCAGAGGTTCTGCAGAGCCATGAAGTTCCTGTACCACAGTCGGTATTTCGTCTACGAGTGCTGCGACCAGAATTACTGCAACTTCAAAGTGGGAGGTGCGTGCCATCCCCAGGGCTCCCTCCAGAGTGTCACTGACGCTTCTCCTGCTTGGCCCACTGCCTGCCCCTGGTCCCTGCCTGGCCCACCCTGGTAGTAGCCCCGCTCCTTCACGCTTTCCTTCCTGGTCACCCCCCACCCCTCTGGGCTCCTGTGTTGGTCAGAGGGGAATGATTCTCCACAGCAGGTCCCCTCTTGCAGGAACTGGCACGACCACACTCCAAGAAGGCAACGCCAAGAGTCCTAGTGCAGCAACAGTGACAGGACTATTCTAGAACCTTGTGATTCGCTTGGATCGTTGAGGTAAACGAGAACTCCCTCAGCTGAAAATTGACAAGTGTTTATTTTTCTGTAAAACATGAGTCTATCTTTACTCGAGTGAAGCAAGAAATAGGAACACCTCGGATGGGGGACCCTAACGAATTTCCTCTATGGACACGACATTATTTTTCCCAGTGGATATTGTCCACTGCCGACTCAGGCATGATTTCCTTGGCCTTGACACAGGATACCCACACCCAGTGTCAGTGGGACACGCAGATGAGGGCTTTCCTGCTTCTGTGGCCTTCCTTGCTCACACATGGCTGTGGGGAGAAGGACCAGTGCAAAGCCCTTGGTCCGATCAAGGTAGCAGACAGTGTCTAAAACAGAGCGGGGTCACCTATGCCAACTAACGTGGCTGTCAAGCAGCCATGTCACTTTGGTTCAAGAGGAAAGTGACCTAGGTCAGAGCAGACGCATCTGGAGAGGAGACATATGTGCCCAGGTGGTCAGAGCAGCCGCGTCTGCAGAGCGGGACCACCCATGGATAGGCTGCTGGGGAAATTCCCCACCTGCCAGCGGGCGTCAAGCAGAACAGCTGGGTACCACCCATTGGCTCCTGGGCAAATTCTACCCCTGGCCTCAGGGGTGTCAAGGCATTTATGAAGAGGGCCAAGAAAGGTGGAGTTCACCACTCTCAAGGTACAGCCCAGGCAGGCTCCAGACCCCTGCTGAGATGGCGGAGCTCCATACCCCAGGTGCTGCCCCACGCCACGCTGGTCTCCCTTGGCAACAGTCCCCGGAGGCTCTGCCCTGCTGGACTGAGGACTCACCTGCCCCGCCTCCCACCTGGCTCTTGAGATGTTTCCTTGCAAGATGCTGACAATTCCCGTGCTGACTCCCAGACCTGCAGATGGAAATTCTGGGACTCGGGCTCATGATCCCCCATTGATTGTTCTGTGTGTGTGTGTGTGTGTGTGTGTGAGAGAGAGAGAGATTTCTCTTTGACTGTTCGAGTGTGAGAACGATAGGAATGTATGTTGATGTTCTGCTTTGAGTGAACCTGCATTCAATGAAAGCTGAGTGAAGGGCATAGTTACTGTGTGTGACTGTTGCCTGTTCCTTGGCACTGGGCTGCTCAGCAGGCAGTGAGCTGAGCAGTCGCCTGGTCGATCACAGGAAAGACGACACCAGGAGGAACACTCGTGACAGCGGCCCTTTGCCAGGCCTGTCAGGGTGTGCACCCCAGACACATCTCTCCTCTCCTTTCTCCCTCCTCCTCACCTCATCTTTCTCCATTCCACGTTTCCTTGACATTCACCTCCACTATCACCTCCCCAGCACCCTCGCCGTTGCTGTCCACATTCTCCCTCTTCTGAATACCCTAGCCCCTTTATGGATACTTAAAAACAATCCTCACCCAAGTTTATGTTCATTCGTTTTAGAGAGAGAAGAAGGGAGAGAGAAATGTTGATGTGGGAGAGAAACAGTCATGGGTGCCTGCTGTACGCACCCCAGCCGGGGACGGAACATGCACCTGAGGCTTGGGCCCCAACTGAGAATCAAACCTGTGGCCTTCTGGTGCACAGGACGATGCTCCAACCAGTCGAGCCACCTGGCCAAGGCTGGATGCTTTTCTTGACACTCTCTTCTAATGGTCTGTCTAATTTGCCCCAGCCGGTTATAAACCGCAGCAAGAGCAGGGACCAGGACTTACTCATCTCTGCTGTTTAATTGCACACCCAGTGAAACTGATGGACTTTTTCTCTTGCGTCTCTTTAGTCCGCAGCACTAACGAGGTCTTGGTGCTTTTAGTAGCTGCCACCACTCTGTTCAGTGTACCGGGAAGGGTAACTCCTACTTTCTACCCGGTGAAGAATGTTCACTCCGGGTGCCAATATGCCATGTGCTTTCCTCAGAGTTCTTGTTTAACGCACCCTCCAGTGTTTAAATATCTTAACCAAAAATTGTTTTTGATGGGATTCTTCAAAAACTCTCTAGCTAACCTTACTTCAGAATTGATCGTGGATACCCTCATCGTGCCAAGGTCTTATAAAGGAAACCTGCTCATCTGCGGAGGGCCATCTGACGCTGCTGGAAGTGGCTGAAGGCTCGCGCTTCTTGGTTCTAATGATGTCGAGCACGATGGCATGGGTTTGTTCTCAGATTCCACTTCACAATGGAAACTCTCCCTTCAGTCTCTCACCTCCAGGGTTGGCCTCCCTGATCATGATAAACTAGGTCCATTACTTATTATGAGTAGAAATATAGTAACTTCACCTTCTTGATTAAAGTACAAATCACATACAACAAAATCATCTTTTGGAAGTATACGATTTGACGTGATTTGACAAATGTGCAAACCTGTAGAACCACCACTCTAATTAAAATATAGAACATGTGCATCGGCCCCGGAAGTTTCTTCAGGCAGCCATCCACTCCCAAGGTGTTATTTCAACGTATCACCATGGGATAATTTCACACATTCTTAAACCTACTATAAAAAATGATACAGAAAGGACTCTCTTGAGATTGGTTTCTATTATTCACCATAACATTTTAATATTATCTTTTTATATTTTTTCTTTTTTATAGATTTTCACTTTTTTAAGATTTTATTTATTTATTTTTAGAGAGGGATGGGAGGGAAAAAGACAGAGAGAGAAACATCAATGTGCGGATCCTGGGGGTCATGGCCTGCAACCCAGGAATGTACCCTGACTGGGAATCGAACCTGCGACACTTTGGTTCGCAGCCCGCGCTGAATCCACTCAACCATGCCAGCCAGGTTCACCATAACATTTTAACGATTCACGCAGGTTTTTGCTTATATCACAAGTTGGATCTTTTTTCCACTGTATAGGTATACTACAATTTATTAAATTAATTTGCCTGTTGAGGGACATCAAGCTCTGTCCAGGTTTGGGCTCTAGTGCACAAAGCTACCATAGAATTCTTATATAAACTTTTGGTGGACATATACACTGCTTTCTGTTGGGTAGGGTAGGTAATGAAAAGTAAAATGTAGGAGTCATGAGGTGGGTGATGCAAAACTCTGAACAGAACTGGAAGTCGTTGGCGGAAGTGGTGGGGCTGGTTTGTAGCCGCCCCCGTGCTCTGCAGGGGTCCACCTCCCCGCCGCCTCCGGGCGCCGGGGGCTGTTGGTCACTGGAGTTTCAGCTGGTCCAGTGCGCGTGAAGGGCCTATTGCATTTTCCAAATAATTAATGAAGGCTAGCCACTTCTTATGCCCCAAGTTAGAAAATCATTCACCCATGACTTCTAATATGTATACAGATGAAAATGACCATTTAAATTCTCCATTTGGAATTGATCTTTGTAAGAAATTGATGCAATTCAATCTATTCCTCTATGGCTACCTGATTAGCCCAACATTTATTGAAAAGTTTCTATTTTTCTCAACTAATTTGAGATGGCTCTTACATAACACACTGAGTTTTCATTAGCACTTCACTCCAATTCTGGGTTCTCTACTCAGTTACATTTTTCTCCCCATTGCCTGTACTTCACAACACACACACACACACACACAAATTCAAAGGGGACTGTACGCTGGAGGTGAAGATGAAAACGATAACGTTTCTAAAAGACAGCATAGTATGCTTTTATAACTTGGGAATAGGCAAAGGGTAGGTACCTGTGATGTGCAAAGCAAAAGCATTTTTAAAAATTCATAAGTTTCATGTCATTCAGTTAACACTGTCCATTCTTCAGCAGCATGACTAGGAGAGTGGAAACCCAGGTGAGGGCGTGGGCAAGACATCTGTAGTACTCACATCTCACACGGAACTTGATGCCGGGACACACATATCATTTTTCACCCTTCCTGGACAGACAGACGTGGAAGGAATTTGTCACCTGCCTGGCGAGAAATGCCGAAAGGAGGTATTCTAGCTGAAATGGAACGATGTAATCAATGATAGGAAAGCAGACAGAAACGTCATGGACCGAGCCCAGCCAATATCCCATCAGACTAGAGATCTGATAGGATGGCGTGTTGGTCACTTAACTGTGGTGCCGAGGTCCAAGGACACAGCACTAAATATAATTGTAGCTACTATAACTTGTTCATAAATAAGCAATAGAAAAAAGGCGCACGATGACATCAAAATATAAAAAGGGGAATAAGAAAAGGGTGAGGCTTTTGTAGATGCTCGCAGTTTTGTTACAGACAGCTCAAACTGGACCACTTTATCTGTGAGGTGTCTTACATAAGACTCCCGGTGCACACAAAATGAAAACCCAGAGGAGACGCACAGGAGACAGAGAAGGGGGAGGCAGAGCCAGGCACCGTGGGAAACCACCAGTGTGCAAAAGGTAGGCAGGAACACGGGGCGAAAGAAAGAATATAACTTCAAAACAACTGGAAAGCAATTAAGTGAGTGGCCTGAGTCCTTATATCCATAGCATCTCTATATGTAAATGGACTGAATTCACCAGTGAGAAGACACAGAATGACGGAACGACGAAAACAAAAGATGCCATGTGCGCTCCCTGCAAGAGATTCACTTCGGTTTCATAGACACACAGGTGAGGAGCTGGAGAAAAGCATCCTGTGCAAGTGGAGACCAAAATGGACTTTGAGCCACAAACTGGAACAAGGACAAGCTCAATATGTAATGATAAGGGGGCCCATTTATCAAGAAGATGTAACAAGCATTCTGACCACAATGCTATGAAACCAGAAATCAATAAGAAGAAGAAAATGGAAATCTGAAAATATGTGGAAATCTAAAACAATACCAAAACACTCCAGAATAACCAATGACTCTACGAAGGCATCAAAAACAAATAAACAAAATATAGCTTTTTTCTTTTTTAAAAATTACAGTTGAATAACTATAATTGAACAATAAAATAATTTAAATAAAAATTACAGTTGAAGCCCAATATTATATTAGTTTCAGGCATAGAACCCTGTAATTAGACTTTTATATAATCATGAAGTAATCACCCAATAAATCATCCCAACAAATCACCCCCATCTGACACCCTCCATGGTGATCATAATACTCGAGACCGTACTCCCTATTCTGTACTGTACATCCCCGTGACTACTTAGTGACTGCCCAGCTGTGCTCCTGACTCCCTTCACCTTCCCACGCCTGCCCTCCATCGCTCTCCCATCTGGCAACTGTGGAAACGTTTTCTGTATCTGTGAGTCTGCTTCTGTTCTGCTTGTTTGTTTACTTTGTTGTTTAGATTCCATATATAAGTAATCAGCGGACATTAAACAAAAAATACATTGAACAAGCCAAAACGAAAACAAAGGAAAAAGGAAAATAATGACATAAAAAATACCACAACCTTGGGGACGCTGCCAGTGTGGTCCCGTCATGGAGGGTTTTAGTCATGAAGGCACATGTGAAGACATAGAAGGATCTCAACAATCAATCTAGTTTTGCACCTCAATAAATTAGGGGAAAAACTGAGCCCAAAGTTAGGAGAAGCAAGGAAATAAGAAAGAACAGAGTGAAAATAAATAGAAACAATCAAAAGAATTACAAAAATGCAGGAAACCAAGCCCCGGTTTTTCAAATACATAAACAAAATGGACAAATATCAGCTAGACTAAGAAAAAAAGAGAAGACTAAAATCATGAAATCATATGTAAAAGAGGCGAGACACATTACAGCTGATAACAAAAATAGTAAAGATCACAAGAGACTACCAAGAACAATTAGATGCCAACCTGTTGGTTAACCTAGAAGACACAGGTCAGTTCCTGGAAACATACATTCTACCAAGACTGAGTCAGGAAGAGAGAGAGAATCTGAACAGACCAACCATGGGTAAGGGCATTCAATTAATAATCAAAAACTTCCCAACACAGAAAACCCCAGGACCACCAGGTGGCTTTGCTGGCCAAGTTGACCAGACATTTAAAGAATTCATGTCAATCCTTCACATACTCTTCCAAAAACTTAAAGAGGAAGGAACCCTTCCAAACTCAGTTTGTAAGACAAGCATTACCCTGATGCAAAGCCAGACGAGGCACTACAAGAACAGAACACTGGGGACTGATATCCTGGTCAATACAGAGGCAGACATTCCCAAGAATGCTAGCAAACCCAATTCAACAACACTCTGCAACGATGATGCATCGTGACCAAATTGCACTGGTCTCTGGGATGCAAGGGTGGTGAAACAGATGCACATCCATGAATGACATAGATGACATTAGTGATAGGAAAGATAAAAATCATAGAATCATCCCATGAGATGCAGAAAAAGCATTTCACAAAATAGAACATCTTTCATGATAAAAATTCTCCAGAGAAAAATACCTCCACATAATAAAGACCATATATGGCAAACCCACAGGCAACCTCGTACATGCAGTGAAAACTGGAAAACTTTTCCTCTAAGATTAGGAACAAGACAAGGGTGCCTGCTCTTTCCTCTCTTATTCACATGCCCCGAAAGGCCTAGTCAGAACAGTAGGCAAGAATAATAAATGAAAGGCATACAACAGAAAAGAAAGAAGTACGATTGTCATTCTTGGCAGATGACCTGATCTGAGGTGGAGAAAACCCTAGAGAGTCAACCCAAACACTGCTGGAACTCATTAGCAAATCTAGTAGAGTCGTGGCATTGGTGGAGAGGGCTCTCATTCAGTGGGTTGTTTGTTCATGTGGATGGTTCCCTTTGGTGTGCTAAAACTTTTTAGATTGATCTATCCCCTTTGTTTTTTTCCTTTGTTTCCCTTGCTCAAGGAGATCTATTAGAAAAAATATTGCTCCAAGAAGTTCCTGACATTTTACTGCTCATGTTTTCTTCTAGGATTTTTATGGTTTCTGGTCTTGCATGTTGTTTTTCCACTATTTAGAGTTTATTCTTGTGCATGGTGGAAGAAGGTGTCTTTACTTTCTTTTTTTTTTTGCATGTATGTGTTCAATTTTCCCAACACCATTTATTGAACAGATTGTCTGTATTCCATTGAATGTTCTTGCCTCCTTTGTCAAACATGAATTGACCATAAAGGCATAGGTTTAATTCCGGGCTCTGAATTCTATTTCATTGATCTAGGTGTCTGTTTTTACAGAAGCACCATGATGTTTTGATTACTACGGCCTTGTAGTATAGTTTGGTATCAGATAGTGTGTTTTCTCCAACTTTATTCTTTTTCCAGATCGGTGTGGCACTTTGGGTATTTTGTGGCTCCACATAATTTTTGGAATATTTGTTTTAGTTCTGTGGAATATGCCATTGGTACCTTGACAGGAACTGTTTTCAGTCTATGGATTGCTTAGGGTGGTGTGGACATTTTAATCTTCTAATCTTATATTAATTAGCTGTAGAGGTACTGATCCTCCTTGTGTTATCCCTTGTTTTAGCATGAGCCAAATGTTTCCCCATTAAACACATACTGGCTCTTGGGACTAAGCTCTATGTCATTTTATTATGTTAAATACGTGTTTATCAATTCCACTTTTATTCGTTTTTCATATGAATCGGTGTTGAAATTTGCCACCTAACTTCTTGTTTTCAGTGGGGTGATCATGTGCTGTTTCTCAATGATTATAATTGATATTTTAAACATTGAACCAATCTTGCATCTTTCGAATAAGACTCTCTTCGCCATAACGTGTAGTATATTGCATCATCTGGCTCCGATCCTTCACCTTTCCCTTCGTCTATATCCTCCCACCTACAAGTTTTAATGTGGTGCCATTGAAGGTGGGATGACCTGCCCAGTGTCCTCACTCTAAGCTTGGTCACATCACTTGCTTTGACCCTGTGTTGTAGGCAAACCTAATGAAAGCACAGGTGGGGTGTGCTTTGTGCTGCTGCCTTTGCTCTGAGTGAGCTATGTCCAGGCCGTCCTCTGGTCCCAGAAAGAGATAAGCATGCAGAGCGGAGCCCAGTCACTCCACTCAGGCCAGCCTACTCAACCAGTCTCCAGGTGCCCGCCAGCGGATGAGTGAGGGGCTGAGATGAGCAGAGCAGCCCAGCTGAGCACCTCGGCAGCATCTGAATTCTTCAGACACAGAAAAATAGTTGGTGATTCTTTGAAGCCATTGAGTTTTGCCATGATTTTGACTCAAGAAACATTAATGAATTTGCATATTATCCTTTTACTGCCAACAGAGTAATTGGCCAACACTCAGGCAAGCGTCCTTCCTGATAGGTTTGAGTCTGGCCGAGAGAGCAAGATGAAATGATCAGAAACACAGTGACCAGGCACATGCACACAGGGGGAGGTGTCGTTCAAATCGTTTGTTAACCAGGGGCAGGACCGAGCCTCTCGTGTGCGGGGCACTGACTGCCGCTTCCACGGAAGTGAGCGTTTCCCAACCTCACGCGGACTTTCTCAAGCCCCCTGGCACGGGCCCTCCCAGCCCCCACCAGAGGCCTCCTCCCCTGTCCTCCCAAATATTTCTAATATCTCCTGGTTTCTCGCCCAATTTTCTACCCAGTCTGCTTTCTCTGACCTTCCCTCACAGTCTCCACCAGAAGAAAACACTCTGCTCCCCTTGCCAGAAATGTTAGCAGCCTGGCTTCAGCCCAGGGCAGCACCAGAGCTTCGGGGCCAGGAGAGATGGCCAGGAGGAGGCGGGTGGCAGAGAGAGCGGGTCCGACCAGAGAGCAGAGACGGGGCTTTTGTGGCCCCTGGTTTCACACTCTCCCGGGAGCGGGAGGGCTGACTCAGGAGAGACGGTGCTTGCATGGGTGGTGGATCTGCTGGCTTAGAGCAGAGAGGGGCCTGGGAGCTGAGGAAATGGGAGCTGCCGTTGCCGTCGGGTGGGAGAAGGGCGAAGGTGACTGAGCGAGTGGTGTGAAAGCACTCCGTGTTGTGCTGTGTATAATGCACACTCATGTTTTTGGGCCAGACTTCCAGGAAAAAACTTTCATTTCATTTTTTAAGTAATTAATTAATTAATATTTAGAAACAAAAGATTCTTATTCCAAGGTATTATTTTGCATACATTTGTTTTTATTGGTTTCTAGAGTTACACTTCTAAAACATAAGCATAAATAAAGAATTAAAAGCATTTACCAGTGTATAGATACAGATCAGTACTACTCATGTGTAATGCACATCCTCATTTTTCCCTAAAATATTTGGGTACGAAAGTGTGCATTATACACGGCAAAATAGTATTATTATAGTTTGGTCAAGTCGGCCTGTTATGGTCCGGATACATACTCCTTCACAGTGTCCATTGTTTCATCAGGGTTGTTGCACCTGTCGTTGTGAGTGCAGCAAAAGGTTTCTCTCAGGACGTCATGGAACATCTGGACCATGCCCTGTTCACATGGTCACAAGAGAGTGGAATGGCGATACAGATACATCCCTAAAGATGAGAAAAGCAAGTGCGGTCACCTTGCTCCATCTCACTGTTCTCCTGGCAATGGCCTCTCCCCGGAACCAGACGTTTTTTCCGTAGTCTGGAATGGACCCAAGGCTGTGCCTGCGTCTCATCTCTGTCTGTGCAGACAGCACTAGGCAAGGCACCTGCCTCCCACACAGCCCCCACCCCAAGCCTGGGCGTGGAGAGCCTGGGGCTCCCCCTCTCTCCCAGGGTCCCAGGCTCCACCCACACCTTCCCCATGAACTGGGACCAGCAGTGGTAACATTTTGTGTCTGTCTCTGGCCCCCACGCACCTGTAAGTCGATCAGAAGTAAAAGTGGTCTGTGACAGCTCCTGTTTCCCGCCATGGCGTTGAACTTCCAGCAATTCTTCATGTGATTGGTGCAATGGGAGCCATTAAAATAGCTGCATTTGTTGCAAAATCGAACCCCTAAAGAAAGACAGTGAAGCTTCAGCCTGTCCCCCACCTGTGAACGCTGACGCCGAGGTGGTGCAGACTGGCCAGAGGAGTCCACACCCTCCCCAGCACGTGCTGGGGTCCTGACTCCCTTGAGTGGGGAACAGCTATGAGCCTCCCAGAGTCAGGACAGCGCCCCCCCCAAGGCTGGGGCAGGGAGAAGACACTAGAGCAGTGAGTGAGGGGAGTGGAGTGGAGTCAGGGAGGGAGGGGAGGGAAGCATGTGTGTTGAAGAACCCAAGACCGTCCCCTGGTTGCAGCATTATTTATCCAAGAACGGCCATGCATACACTTGTGGGGAGGACTCTGTCTCCTGTGAAGAGAAGAAGGAAAATCCCCTGTGAGCCGTTTTCCAGCAGCCCCCAGAGTCAAGCTGAGAGAGCCCTGCCCTCCTGCCCACAGGTCCTCTCCCCAGCTCTCACTGTCCCCCTCCCCAGACCTCTCCCTCGTCCATGAGGAGCACTACGAATATGGCCAGCAGAAGCCCCTGGAGCAGCCGGGGGCCCATGGCTCACAGGTCCCAGTGGGAGGCTCCAGCTTGCTGCACGCCCATCCCCTGCCCTCAGGCCCCCACTAGAGTCACAGTGGGAGTGTCCTGATAAAGGTCACCTGCCACCAGGGCTTCGTCAGGCCTGTGTGCTGGAGTGGGCATGGAGACAGACAGCAGTTTCTTCTAGAATGGCCTTCTAAAGATAGCGGCTCAGGCTCCAGTCGACTGTCAGGTGTTTCTCGGTGGGTGAACAGCAAGAATCTTACTCGGCCTGAGTGAGACCGGGTCCCTCGCTACAATTCTGGGGGCCAAAGGCTGGGGAACATCCAGACAATGCATAGAGGTCAAATAGAATGCAAAGTGTTAACAGTCTGTGACAGGAAGTTACCGACTATTTCCTGAAGACCCCAGATCACGTGAGCTCACCTATTGGTCTCTATTCGTTGGGAAGTCGAAGACCTCCTCCTCCCACAGCAGGCAGTGAGTGAGGAGGACCGGGCCCTCCACAAAAGGGCGTACAGAGCTTCACTCTCCAGGAGAGGGAAGAGAAGGCAGGGCCCTCTGTGGAGAAGTTTCTGGATACTGCTCCTAACCTGCCATCCCGATTTCTGCACCTTCGCCGCCTCTGCCTCGCCTTGCCTGCCGTCTCCACCTGTTCGTGCCTTTGCTTTTTCATTCAATGACACCCCTTTCCACCTTCACCTTGATGGGGGCACACAGATCCGGCTAAGAACGGGTGCATTCCCTCTACACTGCAGCCAGATGTGAAGGCTCTTATTACTATGAGCAGCCTGTTTATCCTAGATGACCTGGCTTCTGTGTCCATTCACAAAGAGGCTATTGAAGATGACAAGCATCTAATTCAGATAACCTGCTTACATGAAGGCAAAGCAGGAACTTCTCGGGAGGTTGCCAGTGTGCCAGATGAAAGAAAAACAGAAGCTCATAGTGTTTCATAAAGTTTATGTATCTGTTAACAGTCTGAAGGGGGTCATTCTCCTGCTCACATCAAAGCCCAATAAGCCATGGACAGGGGCGATCAGGAGTAATAAACAAAAAAAATCCCAACCCGAGGATGAGGATAAAGTATGGTCACAGAAATTTAGTAGTACTTGGGATTATTTTGGCCCAAGTCTCTGCATTTCCATATAGTAGATAATTAGAAAAAATTACACACCCAACCCTGTTCATGGCATCACCAGCATAAGGAACCCAAACCCCCTGCCAGGCGTGAGCTACAGAGATTTGCAAAATGCAGTCTCAGGCTCCGCCATCAAGGAGCCTCAGCCACCCCCCACCACCACCTCTTCCCACTGCCACTTTCTTCACTGCCAGCAGGTTGGCTCGCTCCCCCCATTGTTAGGAGAGGAGAGCAAAACACAGGTTTGGGGGAAGGTGTGAAGGGGACGCTGAGCAGAGAATGAATGAATGGCCCAAACTCCAGGAGAGAGGCGGAGCTAGGATCCAATGGGGATGTTGCAATAGTTATTGTGTTTGCAACAGATCAGCTCTCTCCTCAGCTCAAAAGTCAGGATGTTGCCGTCCTCACAGTTGGTCATTACACGACAGTTTTGAATAATAGTATGCACTCCGCCCTGAGGAGGAAAAAGAGTGGGCATCCTGCTGGGGTGATTGTCTCCCCCACGGTTTTCAGAGCCCCACTAATTTGGCTCTGGGCCCTTTGGAGCCACAGAGCTGAGTCCACGGATTCCTGACCCCAGGGTGGACTTTGTCCCCCCACCAGTGACACACCTCCGCCTGCCCTTCACTCGATGTTTCCTGAGGGAAATGTTGCCAGGCCCTCTGGGGGGCCACCCCGACCTGATCCAGCCCACTCTCACGCTCTGTGGGCACAGGGCCGGCCTTGTCCCTGAGGGAAGGAGGGTGCAGGTCTGGGCCCCTCTGCACCCCACACTACCTTTCACCGTGAGGACGTAAATGTTCTCAGTGGCGCAGGACTGCTGGTTCCCCAGGTTGCAGGTCCTCATGCCGTCATAGCACAGCCCCAGGTGGTACCTTGTACACTCATAGCCAGAAGACGTGGGCTCTGCCGACACAGAGAGAGGCGCTTCACGCGTGTGCTCTGGGGAGGCTTCCAGGCCCTGCATGCGTCCACTGAAGCCGCACCCTGCTGGGCAGAGCCTGTGGTGTCTGTGGGACGGGGCTGAAGGCTTGTGAGCTCCTCCCCAGCACTTTTCTCTTGCCGACTGGCTCCTAATCTTTCTCCTTTGATGATCTCGTGAAGGAGCCGACAGGTACACACATAAATCAAAGGTTGTGTTTGGCTGCGAGGGTCGGAGTTCCTGCTAAACTACCTACGGACCCCCCAAGTCACTAGCCCCTTTGGTCAGTAGTCGGGAAAGGGGAGAAACAGGGGATTTGCGCTTCCTGACAACAAGAAACGGACTCCTTGGGGCGGGGAGAACACAAGGCCCCCCCAGAATTGTGCAGGGGCGATGGAGGCTAGCCCTCCCTGAAGCTAGAGGGGAGGCCTAACAAGCACTGGACGCCAGGCATGGTCCTACCTGTCAAGCGTTTTTGAAATTCCCCTGTGAAAAGAAGAAGAAATCCTCTTGTCATAATCCCTCATTTATCTGCCCAAGCCCCAAATCCCCAAGCCAATTTCGGAACTCTCTCCTCCCCCAGATCTGCCCACCTCCTAACCAACAGGCGGCTCCTCCTCTGTCTCTGAGACTTACCATTACTTGTCCAGACCAGAGAGGCTATGCCCAGCAGAAACAGAAGGGACATCCTGGGACCTGGTCGCGTGCACTTTTGCTGAGCAGGGAGCTGGTCAGTCCTCCAGGGATCTGTCCTTGGGCTACTCCTCTAAACTAGGAAACCTTAACATTTCAGGGACAGACAGTTCCTAGTGTTCCGAGAAGCAGACCGCCCACCAGAATCTCACCACCTCTAGACGACTACACTGAAAATTCTCTTCAGTGATGAGCCCGTGTACACCTATACGCAATGTCGTGTAGCTAAGCCTTGAGCTCTGCAAGGAGAGTACACTTTCTCTTCACATTTTAACCTTTCAGGTAGATCAGGACAGGGTTTGGACGCCTGAGTTCCTTGTAGCTCTTTCACAAATCTAGTCACTGTCTTCAGAATAATCTCTGATTTTTCTTCGTCTCACCCAGGCTGAGACTCGGGAAAGAAAGCCCGGGATTGCAGGTGGGGTCTCCAGGTGGGGGCAAGCCCTGGCGGGCCCCTCCTGTGGTGCAGGGAAGGGGGGTTCAGGGAAAAGGTGAGCAGAGTGTGACATGTGTCTGCTTTGCCTTCAGGTGACTGATTTTGTAATTAAAATACAGAACACGTACCAAATGCCAGTATCACAGGAAGGGAGAGATAAGCAAACCAGGACACAAATAGGAGGTCTCCGGTTGTCACAGCCCTGTGTTAGAGGCCACGGCTGTGGGTGGGGGCCATGGGGGGGCAATCCAGGGGGACTGCCCAACCAGGACGCTTCCCTGCAGGGGTGGGGTGGGAGGTGCTGGGCAGGACTTTTGTCTTTTTATCCTTACCCGAGGACATTTTATTTTCATTGATTTAGAGAGAAAGGAAGGGAGAGGAAGACAGAGAGAGAGAGGAGAGGGAGAGGAGAGGGAGAGAGAGAAACATCAGTTGGTTGGTTTTGTTCTTTCCTTTCCCGATCTTCCCACCAGCATCAGAGGTGTGGGGGGCTCTATGCGAATTCCAGGTGACTTCCTTGGCCCCCACCAGAAGGTACGACCCATCAGATTTTTTAAGGGACCCTTATCTCTCACTCTAGGCTCTGCGAGCACACACACACACACCACACACACACACAGGGAAGCCATGCCTGCCCCCTGGGAACCCAGGAACAAAGCGGCCCGACCCTGACTCCATGCCAAGGTCCATTCCCCCAAGACAACGGCCAGAATTGAGACGCTCAGGGCAAGAGGCTGCTCACGTGTGGTATCACCAAGATCTCAGTTGCCCACCCCGTGCCAAGACAGACCAGGGTCACAAGGACACAGTGTTCTGCTTTCATCTCTGCAGAGCAGGACAAATGGCATCTCAGTCGAGTGATGGCCTTCTGGCCATGGGGGTTGCATTAACCAGGGTGCTGTGCCCCACAGACTCTGTCTGTGAGGTCGTGGAGAGGGTGTCTGGTGAGAGCGATACTTTCGTTCATTCACATCTTCATTCAGCGGCCACGTGTTCAGCCCACCACCGTGTGCTAGGCAGAGTGCCAGGCAAGGAACTTGGTAGCCATCCTCGTGATTGACATCCTAGACCCATAGGATGTCCAAGCTGTCAGGGATCATGAACATGGCCCAACTCTCTCCTCACAGACACATGGCTCGGCAAGGACGCCATGGGCTGCACAGTCATCCAGCACAGGTCTGCAGACTCCGGGAAAAAGGCGATCTCCAGCACACCACACTCCGCGAGGAGCAGGCTCCTGTTCTCTCCCACTCTGTGCTAGATGAAGAAAGAAACTGTTCTTACAAGAAACCAGGGTGGATGCATTTCTATAGGAGAATGGGGAGTGGGACAGAGGACCCCGATGTTTGGGTGGAGTGACAGAAACCCATGATGTTGACTGAAGTACAGCCGTCCCTCGCTATATCGCGGCTCACTTACCGCGGCCTCGCTGTATCGAGGGTTCCAGTGAAGCCGCTCAGGGATCCGAGCTGTAGTGAGGGTCGGCTGGACACTTCACTGGTGAGTACCCATAGAGAAGTTGATACGTTGTTAAAATTACGTAGGTTTTAAGAGTGAGAAAAGTGTTTAAGAGCATATGAAGTGTTTGTAAGAGTGTGGGAAAGGTGAATAAGATGGGGTTTTAGGGAGCCCTGGGGAAGGTTTAGTGGGAAAGGTTTATGGGAGTGTGGGAGGAGTTTATAAGCCTGAAAGCATATACAAATAATAAAATAAATATAACGCTGCTACTTCCAGATTTCCACCTATCGCGGGGGTCTCTGGAACGTAACTCCCGAGATAGGTGAGGGATCACCTTAATCCAGTCGAAGGGAGACTCAGAACTCAACCGGCCCTTCAGAAAGTACCTACCTCGGGGAACTCCACGGAAGAAGAGAAATCATGCAAACCTGTTGCAGCTTCCCTAGGATGTCTGCTTCTGGAGCTGTGATCCTAGAGCCACTGTCATTAGACACACCAAGTGGAGAAACTCTGATCATCTTGTAAACCCAAGCCCCCAAGGGTCAGGCCTTTGCCCTCTTGACAAGCCCTCTGGAAGTCCCGAAAAGCTCCATGCGGTTTGAGGCATCCTCACTGCAAACACGGCAGAGAACGGAAAAGGCTGCACCGTCTTGCCCTCCAGGTGAGGACTTGATTGGCTTCAGGAGCCCTCCTGTCTCCGCCTGATGGCTCTCTTCCTAGGCAAGGATGTGTGTCAGTTTTCTGGCATTTGACCCGAGACTTTATTTTCAGGTGATCTGTGTCCCATGTCCCCAAAGGTCAGACTGGGCGTGGTTTTATGCAAGACATTATTCCCACAACTAAAGAACACGTGGTTCAATCTGCTGGGTATGGAGGAGTCTTAGCATCCCTAGCGCAGGTGCCACCAGCTCACCCATGGGCGAGGGAGGTTTTGAATGCCAGCGCCGGCCCGTTTCCCGGAGCCTCACCCAGGGCCAACCTTAACCAAGTTCCCTTTGGTGCGGAATGCTCACCTACATCACGGGCAAAACTGGCCAGGTGCACAACATCAATGTGCTAGAGGTCGGGTGGTGGGACACGTCCAGGGGGACTTGCACAGCCTTACAAAGTGAACAGTCCCTGGGCTCGGAGGCTGGATTTCTGGTCAAGGGAAAGAGTTCTGGGCTGGGAATCAGCAGCCCTGGGTGCAGTCCCTGTTGGGTCATAGATTATAGGGCTTGCCATCTCCTCCACCCTCCTGTTCCTCACCCACAACGTAAGGAGTTAAGGGAACTGGTGTCAGCCGCTCATCGCCCTGTTCTCCCGCGGAGCCCTGCGTCCGGGCCGCGCAGCGCTTCCGTGCGTGTGTGTCGATGTGTGCGGATGAATCCCGAGACGCGCGGACTGAGCGTGGCGAAAGCACAGCCTCTCAAGGCAGACCGTCTTGCTCCGAGTACCTGCACCTTCGGTCAGCAGAGGTGTGTCCTGGGTGAGATAGGAAACCTCTCCTAGACCCGCTTGCCCGCTGTGGGAAATTGGAACAAGAATTGTAATACGTGGCTGTTAATCCTAATTGGAACCACTAGGACGAAAACCAAAGGCAGCCTAGTGTAAAGGCCAGCATTTATCTCTCAGCCATCATTGTTCTGTGCTGGGGCGGAGAGAAGCCAGCTTGAGCTCCCAGGGGAAGCTTCGTGTGATTGGCTGGCTGCCTTGCCCATAAATGACCCCTGCCCTGCCCTGCCCTGCCGACAGTCTCCTGCCTGTTGCCTAAGGACCCGGACTTGCTGACCCTGGCTTCTTTCCTCCCTGGGCAAGCGACTTCTGCGTCAGGATGGACAGACACGTCCTGTTGGTCTTGTTCCTCTTCTGCTGCTTTTGCGGGTGAGTCACGGAGCTGAGGAGTGGGCTCCTGAGATGGGTTTACGGAGCCTCAGGAATCTCCACCTGTGTAACAGGGACCCAGGCAGGGCTGAGCCTGGACTCCATTAAGGGAGGGGAAGTGAGCCTAGGAAGCCAGCCCTTTGCCTTCCTGGCCAGCTTCCTGCCCTTTCCACGGTCTGCCAACACTCCCGGCAGGGGCTGGGGCCTCTGTAGCTGCCCCTTCTCACTGCCTCCCACCCTCCTTTCCCTACCATTCCCCACAATCCGAAATCCCGACAGGGTTTTCCCTGGAACGGGCTTTCCATTTGGAAATGTGTATGCACATGTTCGGGGAGCTGGTCTGTCACTGTCTAAGAAATAATTTTGCTGGAGAACGGTCTTTGATATCCTTGTCAGGGACCTTCGAGTAAAATGCAAACAAGTGATTTGAGGAGAGCAAATACTACGCACTCTGAGATCAATCAGGTAGAAGAACCACGGCTCAGTCACTGCCTCTAGTGCGCTGTGCTTTGGGCTGCTCACCTGCGAACCCGGGACACACCCACTCACGAGGCTTCTGTGGGCCAGCTACAGACTAAGGCAACGTGGCCCCAGTGAAATGCTCAATCCACGCGGCTGTGTCTTCTCACGTGGGTGCACCGAGAGAGGTGTTTCCAAAGAATCAAGCCTCTGTCTTGGTGAGCTCCCCTCACAGTGTCAGGTAAAGTGTCCCAGCCTGTGCTGTTGTTCCCGAGGCCTTCCCAAGGATTCAGGCTGGATTTCAGAATAGTGACTGTACCACCTAAGGACCTCTCAGCAGCGAAGGTCGGAAACCCTGTCATGGGAACACTGGCCTGGGGAAACTGCCGAGCGCACTCACTCGCAGCCTCTCACTCCTGCCAGCCGGTCTGCAGTGCTGCCGAACAGGCCAGGGTGGCGTTCAGGAGCCCGTGCTTACACTGGAAAACCAAGGCCACCAAGGCTAGATCTTTGCTCAGTTACCCAGGCGAAACGGCCTTCAGTTGGGGCCAGAATCTTTCCCTCTCCTGAAAGCATTTCTCTGGGGAGTGCAGTTGGCGACAACCCGACCCCCACCACTGGGCCCTCCTCCACTGCCTGCCACCCGCACCACCCGCCCTCTGTCCCAGACCTGCGTCTGTGCAGCCCCTGCCAGCCCGTGCATCCCTGGCCTCACGCCAGCCCTGTGGTCTCCAGCAGGGACAGCGCTCAAGTGCATAACCTGCCACCTTCACTGACCTCAGATCGCTGTAGAAGTGGCTTTGGTGTTTGTGTTGCTAAGGAGGAAGAGAAGTGTATGACTTTAAGGTCTACAACTTTGGTAAGCCAGAGGGCCAAGGTGGGGGGTGTGGTGAGATCCTTAGACCATTTTTAGGAGAGTGCTTCAGCAATATTACTGCCCAGACTAAAGCCCGTCCAGGGGAGGGACCGAGGTGCAGAATGCACCCAGCACAGGTGCTGGTGGGTGCAGACAGAAGGGAATCAGGAAAATGCGACAGGGGAGAGAAGGCGGGGGTTCCACATTCCCCAGAAAACTGACCAATGGGACTGCAGCTCTGCAGACACCAAGGCACTAGCTTCTGATCTTCTGGCAGGGAAAGCAGTGAAGCCGCTGGGCAGAGAGCTGAGACCTGTGAGGGACCTCAGGCCGACAGCCGCTGCCAGGGTTGGTGGTGTTGGCCCCACCTGCTGGGGCCTCCCGGAGAAGTCTAAGGTGGACAGGGTCCAGAAACCTGCCCTGGGGCCTGGCTACATTCTCCCCAGCTGGGCAGGTGCCAGGTTTGACTTGTCTGCAGAGAACTGTGTCACTGACTGACTGCCACGGCTGCTCCTTCCTCCAGGACAGAAACACCTGCTGTCCTACATGGTGTGCCAGAGGTTCTGCAAAGCCATTGAAGTTCCTGTACCACGGTCGGTATTTCGTCTATGAGTGCTGCGACCAGAATTACTGCAACTTCAAAGTGGGAGGTGCGTGCCATCCCCAGGGCTCCCTCCAGAGTGTCACTGACGCTTCTCCTGCTTGGCCCACTGCCTGCCCCTGGTCCATGCCTGGCCCACCCTGGTAGTAGCCCGCTCCTTCACGCTTTCCTTCCTGGTCACCCCCCACCCCTCTGGGCTCCTGTGTTGGTCAGAGGGGAATGATTCTCCACAGCAGGTCCCCTCTTGCAGGAACTGGCACCGACCACACTCCAAGAAGGCAACGCCAAGAGTCCTAGTGCAGCAACAGTGACAGGACTATTCTAGAACCTTGTGATTTGCTTGGATCGTTGAGGTAAACGAGAACTCCCTCAGATAAAAATTGACAAGTGTTTATTTTTCTGTAAAACATGAGTCTATCTTTACTCGAGTGAAGCAAGAAATAGGAACACCTCGGATGGGGGACCCTAACGAATTTCCTCTATGGACACGACATTATTTTTCCCAGTGGATATTGTCCACTGCCGACTCAGGCATGATTTCCTTGGCCTTGACACAGGATACCCACACCCAGTGCCAGTGGGACACCGCAGATGAGGGCTTTCCTGCTTCTGTGGCCTTCTTTGCTCACACATGGCTGTGGGAGAAGGACCAGTGCAAAGCCCTTGGTCCGATCAAGGTAGCAGACAGTGTCTAAAACAGAGCGGGGTCACCTATGCCAACTAACGTGGCTGTCAAGCAGCCATGTCACTTTGGTTCAAGAGGAAAGTGACCTAGGTCAGAGCAGACGCATCTGGAGAGGAGACATATGTGCCCAGGTGGTCAGAGCAGCCGCGCCTGCAGAGCGGGACCACCCATGGATAGGCTGCTGGGGAAATTCCCACCTGCCAGACGGGCCGTCAAGCAGAACAGCTGGTACCACCCATTGGCTCCTGGGCAATTCTACCCCTGGCCTCCAGGGGTGTCAAGGCATTTATGAAGAGGGCCAAGAAAGGTGGAGTTCACCACTCTCAAGGTACAGCCCAGGCAGGCTCCAGACCCCTGCTGAGACAGCGAAGCTCCATACCCCAGGTGCTGCCCCACGCCACGCTGGTCTCCCTTGGCAACAGTCCCCGGAGGCTCTGCCCTGCTGGACTGAGGGACTCACCTGCCTTGCCTCCCACCTGGCTCTTGAGATGTTTCCTTGCAAGATGCTGACAATTCCCGTGCTGACTCCCAGACCTGCAGATGGAAATTCTGGGACTCGGGCTCATGATCCCCCATTGATTGTTCTGTGTGTGTGTGTGTGTGTGTGTGAGAGAGAGAGAGAGAGAGAGGAGAGAGAGAGAGAGAGAGAGAGAGATTTCTCTTTGACTGTCTGAGGGTGAGGAACGATAGGAATGTGTGTTGATGTTCTGCTTTGAGTCAACCTGCATTCAATGAAAGCTGAGTGAAGGGCATAGTTACGTGTGTGGACTGTTGCCTGTTCCTTGGCACTGGGCTGCTCAGAGGCAGTGAGCTGAGCAGTCGCCTGGTTGACTCACAGGAAAGACGACACCAGGAAGAAGACACTCGTGACAGCGGCCCTTTGCCAGGCCTGTCAGGGGTGTGCACCCCAGACACATCTCTCCTCTCCTTTGCTCCCTCCTCCTCACCTCATCTTTCTCCATTCCACGTTTCCTTGACATTCACCTCCACTATCACCTCCCCAGCACCCTCGCCGTGCTGTCCACATTCTCCCTCTTCTGAATACCCTAGCCCCTTTATGGATACTTAAAAACAATCCTCACCCAAGTTTATGTTCATTCGTTTTAGAGAGAGAAGAAGGGAGAGAGAAATGTTGATGTGGGAGAGAAACAGTCATGGGTGCCTGCTGTACGCACCCCAGCCGGGGACGGAACATGCACCTGAGGCTTGGGCCCCAACGAGAACAAACCTGTGGCCTTCTGGGCACAGGACGATGCTCCAACCAGTCGAGCCACCTGGCCAAGGCTGGATGCTTTTCTTGACACCTCTTCTAATGGTCTGTCTAATTTGCCCCAGCCGGTTATAAACCGCAGCAAGAGCAGGGACCAGGACTTACTCATCTCTGCTGTTAATTGCACACCCAGTGGAAACTGATGGACTTTTTCTTTGCGTCTCTTTAGTCCGCAGCACTAACGAGGTCTTGGTGCTTTTAGTAGCTGCCACCACTCTGTTCAGTGTACCGGGAAGGGTAATCTACTTTCTACCGGTGAAGAATGTTCACTCGGGTGCCAATATGCCATGTGCTTTCCTCAGAGTTCTTGTTTAACGCACCCTCCAGTGTTTAAATATCTTAACCAAAAATTGTTTTGATGGGATTCTTCAAAACTCTCTAGCTAACCTTACTTCAGAAATTGATCGTGGATAACCCTCATCATGCCAAGGTCTTATAAAGGAACCTGCTCATCTGCGGAGGGCCATTTGACGCTGCTGGAGTGGCTGAAGGCTCGCGCTTCTGGTTCTAATGATGTCGAGCACGATGGCATGGGTTTGTTCTCAGATTCCACTTCACAATGGAAACTCTCCCTTCAGTCTCTCGCCTCCAGGGTTGGCCTCCCTCATCATGATAAACTAGGTCCATTACTTATTATGAGTAGAAATATAGTAACTTCACCTTCTTGATTAAAGTACAAATCACATACAACAAAATCATCTTTTGGAAGTATACGATTTGACGTGATTTGACAAATGTGCAACCTGTAGAACCACCACTCTAATTAAAATATAGAACATGTGCATCAGCCCCGGAAGTTCTTCAGGCAGCCATCCACTCCCAAGGTTGTTATTTGAACGTATATCACCATGGATAATTTCACACCATTCTTAAACCTACTATAAATAAAATGATACAGAAAGGACTCTCTTGAGATTGGTTTCTATTATTCACCATAACATTTTAATATTATCTTTTTATATTTTTTCTTTATTTATAGATTTTCACTTTTTTAAGATTTTATTTATTTATTTTTAGAGAGGGATGGGAGGGAAAAGACAGAGAGAGAAACATCAATGTGCGGATCCTGGGGTCAGGGCCGGCCAACCCAGGAATGTACCTGACTGGGAATCGAACCTGCGAACTTTGGTTCGCAGCCCGCGCTGAATCCACTCAACCATGCCAGCCAGGTTCACCATAACATTTTAACGATTTCACGCAGGTTTTTGCTTATATCACAAGTAGGATCTTTTTTCCACTGTATAGGTATACTACAATTTATTAAATTAATTTGCCTGTTGAGGACATCAAGCTCTGTCCAGGTTTGGGCTCTAGTGCACAAGCTACCATAGAATTCTTATATAAACTTTTGGTGGACATATACACTGCTTTCTGTTGGGTAGGGTAGGTAATGAAAAGTAAAATGTAGGAGTCATGAGGTGGGCGTATGCAAACTCTGAACAGAAACTGTGAAGTCGTTTGGCGGGAAGTGGTGGGGCTGGTTTGTAGCTGCCCCCGTGCTCTGCAGGAGTCCCACTCCCCGTCGCTCCCGTGCCGGGGGCTGTTGGTCACTGGAGTTTCAGCTGGTCAGTGGGTGTGAAGGGGCCTATTGCATTTTCCAAATAATTAATGAAGGCTAGCCACTTCTTATGCACCAAGTTAGAAAATCATTCACCCATGACTTCTAATATGTATGCAGATGAAAATGACCATTTAGATTCTCCATTTGGAATTGATCTTTGTAAGAAATTGATGCAATTCAATCTATTCCTCTATGGCTACCTGATTAGCCCAACATTTATTGAAAAGTTTCTATTTTTCTCAACTAATTTGAGAGGCTCTTACATAACACACTGAGTTTTCATTAGCACTTCACTCCAATTCTGGGTTCTCTACTCAGTTACATTTTTCTCCCCATTGCCTGTACTTCACAACACACACACACACACACACAAATTCAAAGGGGACTGTACGCTGGAGGTGAAGATGATGAAACGATAAGTTTCTAAAAGACAGCATAGTATGCTTTTATAACTTGGAATAGGCAAAGGGTAGGTACCTGTGATGTGCAAAGCAAAAGCATTTTAAAAATTCATAAGTTTCATGTCATTCAGTTAACACTGTCCATTCTTCAGCAGCATGACTAGGAGAGTGGAAACCCAGGTGAGGGCGTGGGCAAGACATCTGTAGTACTCACATCTCACACGGAACTTGATGCCGGGACACACATATCATTTTTCACCCTTCCTGGACAGACAGACGTGGAAGGAATTTGTCACCTGCCTGGCGAGAAATGCCGAAAGGAGGTATTCTAGCTGAAATGGAACGATGTAATCAATGATAGGAAAGCAGACAGAAAACGTCATGGACCAAGCCCAGCCAATATCCCATCAGACTAGAGATCTGATGGGATGGCGTGTTGGTCACGTAACTGTGGTGCCGAGGTCCAAGGACACAGCACTAAATATAATTGTAGCTACTATAACTTGTTCATAAATAAGAAATAGAAAAAAGGCGCACGATGACATCAAAATATAAAAAGGGGAATAAGAAAAGGGTGAGGCTTTTGTAGATGCTCGCAGTTTTGTTACAGACAGCTCAAACTGGACAACTTTATCTGTGAGGTGTCTTACATAAGACTCCCGGTGCACACAAAATGAAAACCCAGAGGGAGACGCACAGGAGACAGAGAAGGGGGACGGCAGAGCCAGGCACCGTGGGAACCACCAGTGTGCAAAAGGTAGGCAGGAACACGGGGCGAAAGAAAGAAATATAACTTCAAAACAACTGGAAAGCAATTAAGTGAGTGGCCTGAGTCCTTATATCCATAGCATCTCTATATGTAAATGGACTGAATTCACCAGTGAGAAGACACAGAATGACGGAACGACGAAAACAAAAGATGCCATGTGCGCTCCCTGCAAGAGATTCACTTTGGTTTCATAGACACACAGGTGAGGAGCTGGAGAAAAGCATCCTGTGCAAGTGGAGACCAAAATGGACTTTGAGCCACAAACTGGAACAAGAGACAAGCTCAATATGTAATGATAAGGGGGCCCATTTATCAAGAAGATGTAACAAGCATTCTGACCACAATGCTAGTAAACCAGAAATCAATAAGAAGAAGAAAATGGAAATCTGAAAATATGTGGAAATCTAAAACAACACCAAAACACTCCAGAATAACCAATGACTCTACGAAGGCATCAAAAACAAATAAACAAAATATAGCTTTTTTCTTTTTTAAAAATTACAGTTGAATAACTGTAATTGAACAACAATAAAATAATTTAAATAAAAATTACAGCTGGAGCACAATAGTATATTAGTTTCAGGCATAGAACCCTGTAATTAAACTTTTATATAATCATGAAGTAATCACCCTGATAAATCATCCCAACAAATCACCCCCATCTGACACCCTCCATGATGATCACAATACTCGAGACCGTACTCCCTATTCTGTACTGTACATCCCCGTGACTACTTAGTGACTGCCCAGCTGTGCTCCTGACTCCCTTCACCTTCCCACCCCTGCCCCCATCGCTCTCCCATCTGGCAGCTGTGGAAATGTTCTCTGTATCTGTGAGTCTGCTTCTGCTCTGCTTGTTTGTTTACTTTGTTTTTTAGATTCCATATATGAGTAAAATGATCGGACATTAAACAATAAAAACATTTTGAACAAGACAAAATGGAAACACAAGGAAAAAGGAAAATAATGACATCAAAAATACCCACAACCTTGGGGATGCTGCCAGTGTGGTCTGTCATGGAGGGTTTTAGCCATGAAGGCACATGTGAAGAAATAGAAGGATCTCACAATCAACCTAGTTTTGTACCTCAATAAATTAGGGGAAAACTGAGCCCAAAGTGAGGAGAAGCAAGGAAATAAGAAAGAACAGAGTGAAAATAAATAGAAACAATCAAAAGAATTACAAAAATGCAGGAAACCAAGTGCTGGTTTTTCAAATACATAAACAAAATGGACAAATATCAGCTAGACTAAGAAAAAATGAGAAGACTAAAATCATGAAATCATATGTAAAAGAGGCGAGACACATTACAGCTGATAACAAAAATAGTAAAGATCACAAGAGACTACCAAGAACAATTAGATGCCAACCTGTTGGTTAACCTAGAAGACATGGGTCAGTTCCTGGAAACATACATTCTACCAAGACTGAGTCAGGAAGAGAGAGAGAATCTGAATAGACCAACCATGGGTAAGGGCATTCAATTAATAATCAAAAACTTCCCAACACAGAAAACCCCAGGACCACCAGGTGGCTTTGCTGGCCAAGTTGACCAAACATTTAAAGAATTCATGTCAATCCTTCACATACTCTTCCAAAAACTTAAAGAGGAAGGAACCCTTCCAAACTCAGTTTGTAAGACAAGCATTACCCTGATTCAAAGCCAGACAAGGACACTACAAGAACAGAACACGGGACTGATATCCTTGATCAATGCAGAGGCAGACATTCCCAAGAGAATGCTAGCAAACCCAATTCAACAACACTCTGCAACGATGATGTATCGTGACCAAATTGCACTCGTCTCTGGGATGCAAGGGTGGTGAAACAGATGCACATCCATGAATGACATAGATGACATTAGTGATAGGAAAGATAAAAATCATAGAATCATCCCATGAGATGCAGAAAAAAGCATTTCACAAATAGAACATCTTTCATGATAAAAATTCTCCGGAGAAAAATACCTCCACATAATAAAGACCATATATGGCAAACCCACAGGCAACCTCGTACATGCAGTGAAAACTGGAAAACTTTTCCTCTAAGACTAGGAACAAGATAAGGGGCCTGCTCTTGCCTCTCTTATTTCACATGCCCCGAAAGGCCTAGTCAGAGCAGTTAGGCAAGAATAATAAATGAAAGGCATACAAGCAGAAAAGAGATAGGTACAATTGTCATTCTTTGCAGATGACCTGATCTGAGGTGGAGAAAACCCTAGAGAGTCAACCCAAACACTGCTGGAACTCATTAGCAAATCTAGTAGAGTCGTGGCATTGGTGGAGAGGGCTCTCATTCAGTGGGTTGTTTGTTCATGTGGATGGTTCCCTTTGGTGTGCTAAAACTTTTTAGATTGATCTATCCCCTTTGTTTTTTTTCCTTTGTTTCCCTTGCTCAAGGAGATAGATCTATTAGAAAAAATATTGCTCCAAGAAGTTCCTGACATTTTACTGCTCATGTTTTCTTCTAGGATTTTTATGGTTTCCGGTCTTGCATGTTGTTTTTCCACTATTTAGAGTTTATTCTTGTGCATGGTGGAAGAAGGTGGTCTACTTTCTTTTTTTTTTTTTTTGCATGTATGTGTTCAATTTTCCCAACACCATTTATTGAACAGACTGTCTGTATTCCATTGAATGTTCTTGCCTCCTTTGTCAAACATGAATTAACCATAAATGCATAGGTTTAATTCCGGGCTCTGAATTCTATTTCATTGATCTAGGTGTCTGTTTTAACAGCAGCACCATGCATTTTTGATTACTACGGCCTTGTATTATAGTTTGGTATCAGATAGTGTGTTTTCTCCAACTTCATTTTTCTTTTTCCAGATCGGTGTGGCACTTCGGGGTATTTTGTGGCTCCACATAATTTTTGGAATATTTGTTTTAGTTCTGTGGAATATGCCATTGGTACCTTGACAGTAATTGTGTTCAATCTATAGATTGGATAGGGTGGTGTGGACATTTTAATCTTCTAATCTTATATTAATTAGCTGTAGAGGTACTGATCCTCCTTGTGTTATCCCTTGTTTTAGCATGAGCCAAATGTTTCCCCATTAAACACATACTGGCTCTTGGGACTAAGCTCTATGTCATTTTATTATGTTAAATACGTGTTTATCAATTCCACTTTTATTCGTTTTTCATATGAATTGGTGTTGAAATTTGCCACATAACTTCTTGTTTTCAATGGGGTGATCATGTGCTGTTTCTCAATGATTATAATTGATATTTTAAACATTGAACCGATCTTGCATCTTTCGAATAAGACTCTCTTCGCCATAACGTGTAGTATATTGCATCATCTGGCTCCGATCCTTCACCTTTCCCTTCGTCTATATCCTCCCACCTACAAGTTTTCAATGTGGTGCCATTGAAGGTGGGATGACCTGCCCAGTGTCCTCACTCTAAGCTTGGTCACATCACTTGCTTTGACCCCTGTGTTGTAGGCAAACCTAATGAAAGCACAGGTGGGGTGTGCTTTGTGCTGCTGCCTTTGCTCTGAGTGAGCTATGTCCAGGCACGTCCTCTGGTCCCAGAAAGAGATAAGCATGCAGAGTGGAGCCCAGTCACTCCACTCAGGCCAGCCTACTCAACCAGTCTCCAGGTGCCCACCAGCAGGATGAGTGAGGGGCTGAGATGAGCAGAGCAGCCCAGCTGAGCACCTCGGCAGCATCTGAATTCTTCAGACACAGAAAAATAGTTGGTGATTCTTTGAAGCCATTGAGTTTTGCCATGATTTTTGACTCAAGAAACATTAATGAATTTGCATATTATCCTTTTATTGCCAACAGAGTAATTGGCCAACACTCAGGCAAGCGTCCTTCCTGATAGGTTTGAGTCTGGCCGAGAGAGCAAGATGAAATGATCAGAAACACAGTGACCAGGCTCATGCGCACAGGGGGAGGTGTCGTTCAAATCGTTCGTTAAACCCAGGGCAGGACCGAGCCTCTCGTGTGCGGGGCACTGACTGCCGCTTCCACGGAAGTGAGCGTTTCCCAACCTCACGCGGACTTTCTCAAGCCCCGGCTGGCACGGGCCCTCCCAGCCCCCACCAGAGGCCTCCTCCCCTGTCCTCCCAAATATTTCTAATATCTCCTCTGGTGTCTCACCCAATTTTTCTACCCAGCCTGCTTTCTCTGACCCTCCCTCACAGTCTCCACCAGAAGAAAACACTCTGCTCCCCTTGCCAGAAATGTTAGCAGCCTGGCTTCAGCCCAGGGGCAGCACCAGAGCTTCGGGGCCAGGAGAGATGGCCAGGAGGAGGCGGGTGGTAGAGAGAGCGGGTCGGACCAGAGAGCAGAGATGGGGCTTTTGTGGCCCCTGGTTTCACACTCTCCCGGGAGCGGGAGGGCTGACTCAGGAGAGACGGTGCTTGCATGGGTGGTGGATCTGCTGGCTTAGAGCAGAGAGGGGCCTGGGAGCTGAGGAAATGGGAGCTGCCGTTGCCGTCGGGTGGGAGAAGGGCGAAGGTGACTGAGCGACATGGTGTGAAAGCACTCCATGTTGTGCTGTGTATAATGCACACTCATGTTTTTGGGCCAGACTTCCAGGAAAAAACTTTCATTTCATTTTTTAAGTAATTAATTAATTAATATTTAGACACAAAAGTGATTATCTTATTCCAAGGTATTATTTTGCATACATTTGTTTTTATTGGTGTCTAGAGTTACACTTCTAAAACATAAGCATAAATAAGAGAATTAAAAGCATGTACCAGTGTATAGATACAGAATCAGTACTACTCATGTGTAATGCACATCCTCATTTTTCCCTAAAATATTTGAGTACAAAAGTGTGCATTATATACGGCAAAATACAGTAATTATATAGCTTTGGTCAAGTCGGCCTGTTATGGTCCGGTGATACATACTCCTTCACAGTGTCCATTGTATCGTCAGGGTTGTTGCACCTGTCGTTGTGAATGCAGCAAAAGGTTTCTCTCAGGACGTCATGGAACATCTGGACCATGCCCTCTTCACATGGTTCACAAGAGAGTTCAGAATGGCGATACAGATACATCCCTAAAGATGAGAAAAGCAAGTGCGGTCACCTTGCTCCATCTCACTGTTCTCCTGGCAATGGCCTCTCCCTGGAACCGGACGTTTTCTCCGTAGTCTGGA
This sequence comes from Phyllostomus discolor, assembly GCF_004126475.2. Lineage (NCBI taxonomy): Eukaryota > Metazoa > Chordata > Mammalia > Chiroptera > Phyllostomidae > Phyllostomus > Phyllostomus discolor. The sequence continues at coordinate 64,131,956 of NC_040915.2, forward strand.
ATGGTCCGAGGATATGCCTGCGTCTCATCTCTGTCTGTGCAGACAGCACTAGGCAAGGCACCTGCCTCCCACACAGCCCCCACCCCAAGCCTGGGCGTGGAGAGCCTGGGGCTCCCCCTCTCTCCCAGGGTCCCAGGCTCCACCCACACCTCAATCCCATGAACTGGGACCAGCAGTGGTAACATTTCATGTCTGTCTCTGGCCCCCACGCACCTGTAAGTCGATCAGCGAAGTAAAAGTGGTCTGTACGACAGCTCCTGTTTCCCGCCATGGCGTTGAACTTCCAGCAATTCTTCATGTGATTGGTGCAATGGGAGCCATTAAAATAGCTGCATTTGTTGCAAAATCGAACCCCTAAAGAAAGACAATGAAGCTTCAGCCTGTCCCCCACCTGTGAACGCTGACGCTGAGGTGGTGCAGACTGGCCAGAAGGAGTCCACACCCTCCCCAGCACGTGCTGGGGTCCTGACTCCCTTGAGTGGGGAACAGCTATGAGCCTCCCAGAGTCAGGACAGCGCCCCCTCCCCAAGGCTGGGGCAGGGAGAAGACACTAGAGCAGTGAGTGAGGGGAGTGGAGTGGAGTCGGGGAGGGGAGGGAGGCAAGTGTGTGAAGAACCCAAGACTGTCCCCTATGGTTGCAGCATTATTTATCCAAGAACGGCCAGGCATACACTTTGTGGGGAGGACTCTGTCTCCTGTGAAGAGAAGAAGGAAAATCCCCTGTGAGCCGTTTTCCAGCAGCCCCCAGAGTCAAGCTGAGAGAGCCCTGCCCTCCTGCCCACAGGTCCTCTCCCCAGCCCTCGCTGTCCCCCTCCCCAGACCTCACCCTCGTCCATGAGGAGCACTACGAATATGGGCAGCAGAAGCCCCTGGAGCAGCCGGGGGCCCATGGCTGACAAGGTTCCAGTGGGAGGCTCCAGCTCTATTTATGTCCATCCCTTGCCCTGAGGCCTCCTACTAGAGTTGCAGAATCATAAATTTCGGATCAAACCACCCTAAGCCTCTCTAAAATGTTCCCAGAAGAGGGTACGTGCTGTCTGCATTGGCATTGCTCCACTCACTCGGAACTCAGGTAACCGAACACCACAGTCCGTTTTATCGGACCTGTTGTAAGATGGTCATCATTCCTGCTGTTGACTCTCCCTCCCTGGCACCTCTTCCCTTGGTCGTGTGTCTGTTTGTCGGTCTGCCCAGACCATGGCTCCCTCCCCACCCCGGTGACGTTCTTTCTGATGAGACAAGGCTCACCCAGCGGGTGTCACCAAGTGTCTGTGGGTTGTTCAGTCCCTCTCAGGCACCGTGATCTCCAGCAGCACTCCGTCCTTGTCCTTCCCCCAGTAGGTCACCAGGTCAGAGCCCAGTTGCCCAGTGACGGCCTGCCCGCCCAGCGCAGTACCATCCTTGAGCATGGCCGAGACAGCCCAGGACACAGTGGTGAGGGGACAAGGAGGAGGGCTTCCGCTTCATGTGTCTTCCTTCCTTTTTTCAAGGGAGACAAAGAGCAGCAGTCATCACAGGGGGAAAGACCCTCTAGTGTTTTGGGAGGCAAGAGGAAGAGACATTGGAAGTCTCTTCCAGTCACTAGGAAGTGGGGAAGGAGGGAAAGGAAGAAGGGTTGGAAATGAGTTTTTCCATCGGTTCCCTGATGGTACCTTATTTCTTCCAGAGGGTGCTGTAGGTTTGTGCCACATCCATCTTTCAACTAGTGAGTGACAACTTACCAGTGAAGCTTTTCATGGGCACAGGGTCCGGCAGCAGTGACACCAATGAGTGTGGTCGGTGTGAATGTCTCACACGTGATGGACAGCAATTTGAACATTTCACGTAAAATATCATATGGTGTGCTAGAGTGTGATATTGTTATGTTACAGGATTTTGTAATAAAAGATTTTTATGGGATAAAAGGGGGCGTTATTTGTGCCACGCCTTGTATATAATGCAGTACCTTCTGGCCATACTCTGCGGGTCTCTTTCCTATTTGTTTTTTCTCCAGAGTATTTAACTCCATGTTCCTTTTACAGGTTTTCCTTATCGATGTTTAGTTTGTCCCTCTCCCCTCATGAGAACAGCAGCTCCACAAATCAAGAGTTTGGCGTGTCGCGTTCACCACTTTCCCCTTGGCACCTAGAATAACGCCTTGCAGGCATCGCACGATCAGAAACATTTGATGACAGAATGAAAGGCACGGTTGGTACGGTCACCCTGAGAGACACGAGGGAACAGTGCGTCTGTGTTGCCAGCCCCTGATTCCAAGTTTGCAGCCTGACGTGCCTGGCCTTCAACTTGCAGTGAGGAGCCACTAAGGGGAAGGGGGGCGGTGGTGCTGCAGATCCCTCTGTCTCGGGGAGAGAGTGAGTGTGGAGCCGGTTAGCAGAGTGGGTTCACTCCCAGAGCATGCAGCCACACGCAGCACCCGGGTGTTCCCCCTCACATCGCCTTCACTGTGAGCACACTCCCTGCACGCCCGGGTGGAAGCCCCCGTGCGCTGCCTGCCAGCTGTGACTGCAGACCAGTCACTGGACTTTTCTAGGTAAACACGAGGACCGTCAGCGGTCTATCGGATATCATTGTCGGACTCCTAATCTCACGCATGGGGCATGGCGAAGGGGGCAACCATTAAGACTCTGCTTGGCAGCCAACAGCCTTGGGCACGGTATCCACTTGTTCTCTCTGAAGTCTCTGAACAACCTCGTAGGTAGAAATAATTGGCCTTGTTTGTAGTTGAAGGGTAGGGATGCATAGAGTGGTAGTGTTTTTCCCCAGAGAGACACAGGAGCCGCTCACTGTCTTTGCCCTGTACCTCGCCGTTTCCTTCTCTGGACAATCTGGCGGAGGGCTCCCTGGGCCGCAACTCTCGAGCGACTCTCCCTGGAATCATCCAATGACAAAGGGAAGAGAGAGAGAACGACGAAGAGAAGGGTCGTCTCCATTTTTAAAAAAGTCTCCCTCTGCCTGGCAGAGGCCACATGCATGGACAAGCTCCCACTGAAACCAGGGGGTCTCCAGCCTGGCTGACGTGCCAGCGTCTGGAAGGAGTTCCCGAAGGGACATCTTGCCTTTGGAATGTGTGAGACCCACGCAGCAGTCACGGATGGTGGCCTCAGAGGGTTTGAGCTTGAGCATTAGCTTATGCCTCCAAGCAAAGGATCCTTGTTGCCCTGGGAAGATGCCAGATCTGCACCTTGGCCCCGGGCAAGCATCGATGAAGATCTGGGCGAGAATCCCAAATTCCATGCAACATGGGTCTTTCTCCTGTGTTTGTCCTGGCAGCTTTGAACAGCATTATCCTCCAAGTGAAAGTAACAGGAATTTTGGAAAGATACCAGACTTATTAAGGAATAAATGAAATGCCTTTTATGCCCTCAAATCTGAGAAAAACAATGCGCATACTTTGCCATATCTTCACACACTATTATTTCTATACACGTATCAGATGTTCATGTTTTTTCCCTAAATCCTGAACTGAGGATAGGTTTATTGATTTGAGAGAGACAGAGAAGGAGGAGGCGGGGAGAGAGAGAGAGAGAGAGAGAGAACGAACATTGATGTGAGAGAGAAACAGCAATCAGCCTTCCCCCATAGGTGCCCCAACAGAGGATCAAACCTGCAACCTCTGTATGAGCCTGGACCGGGAATCAAACCTGCGATCTCTTTAGTGTACAGAACGATGCTCCAACCATCTGAGCCACCTGGCCAGGGCAGATGTTCACATTAATAAATGCTATCACAGTTGACATCACACAGGCTGGGGAAAAACTAGGTTTACTGTTGTTTGTAGGGAAAATAATGCAATAATGAATAAGTAATAACGCAAGAATAAACCCGGTGTTTTGCATACTCACAACTGTAAACCTACTTTTGCTCCATGCTGTGTTTGCGATATTCTGGTTTTTCATTGTGGAATTTGTGCCCTTATCACTGTACTTCCCCATCCCTTCTAGAATGTGAACCCAGACTGGGGAGGAGATTCAGGAGCTAGCCACCAGGTAACCCCTTTAAAAAGGCTGATACCTGAGCCTATCTTCCAAACTCAGCCAGAAGCCTCAGCTAGCTGCTTAGTTTTCCCCAGGATGTCACCCCCTTAGTCACCCCAGGATGTTGGTGTGAGCCACAGACAGACCTTGGACACCTGGGGCCACCTCTCCCTCCCACAGGTACAGAAGGACGTGCTGGCCACCTGCTCTGCCCACCCACCTCCTTATCTGAGCCCCCTGAACCAGATCCCAGCCATGCCCCGAGGCCCCTCCCGCATCCCAGAGTCTGCATCTCATGCCCTCCAGCCCTGGCTTCTGCCCAGGTGGGGGTGGTAGGGCCTGCCGTCCTGCTCCCATCCTGCCCAGAGGCACAGCCTGTCCCCATCCCCTGTTGCTACAGAGGGAGGGGAAGGTCATGGATTCAAGGCCAAATTAGGCTCCTTTGTAGTCAGCCCAAAGTCAGGTTTACATTTAAGTTCCCTGAAGGAGGACTGTGAAAGGGCGTGAGATCCAGGAAAAAGTAAAATCAAAAGGAAAACAGCCCCAAAGGAAGTGGCCTGCGTTCAGAGACAGCCTTTTCACCCACTTGGGCCAGCCTCAAACCCAGGCCTTGGCCTGCTCAGCGGGGAGAAGACCTGAGGCTGGAGTGGGGGGCAGCAGTGAGAAGACGGAGACGTACTTTATTACAGGGCTCTGCGAGAGCCCCGTGCAGGCAGGAGAAAGGACATGCGTGGCGGGGGGCAGGGGGCGGGGGGACAGTCATGTTTCTCCTCCACGACAGTTTCTCCTCTGCAGCAGCCCATCGGCCTCGCTCCCACACCTGCAGGAGAAACGGGATCTGGCCCCCAAGTTCTCCTGCCACTTAGACCTGCTTCCGTCCCAAGCTCCCTCCAGCAGCGGGATGAACCCCAGAACGTTGCCCAGCGTGCCTGGCTCTCACCCCAGAAACCCCGGCCCACCCCCTCCTCCTCGGGACCCCACCTGACTCAGCCTCCTGGGTTAGCCCCGATCGCCTTCCTCAACTGTTCTCCAGACTTCCCAGCCCCGGGCAGCCTCCAAGGCACCACTGGACAAAACGCGTTTTGTATAGGAGTTGGGAACAGAAGCAGCATAGCCCCAGGCCATTACTTTGTGTGTGAGAAACGCAGCTGAGTTAAAATGTCACCACAATGTAAGGCTGCAGGGAGCTTCTAATCCTGTCTCCCGGGTTATCATGTCGGGGAAGAGCGGCAGGGAATGTGCCTTTCAGGTCGTACAGGGATTCCGACTTACCAGTTTTCGCTGGCTCGCTCCTACCGCATGCCCGGCTTAGGAACCTAGCCCATCCAACACGGTCAAAGGGGACCCACAGTGGGGAGGCCGGGACTGACAACAACCGCCTTCTTCCAAGGACCCCCCCCCCCAAGGTTTCTCCATGACCCCGCTCTCGAGGCTTGTCCTAGACAGAAGCTCCGTCTGTCTGTCAGGGAGAGAGAGGGCTTTGCCTTGAAGCCTCGCTTCCTGCCCCGTTCCACCGCGCCAGCTCCTGCCTTTCAGTCTGTAGCTCTGGTTCGAACCCGCTGCACTTAGGAGTGATGAGTGCAGGGTGGGGGGCTCCTGCAAGTCACCCCAAAGCAGCAGTTCTCGACCAGTTCCCCTGGCCTCAGTCACAGCAGATGCTTGTCACGTGCCCTTCCTACTCCCCGTGGCTGCTGGGACCTGGGCCCGCCCCGCTGGGGAGGAGGCACTGGCGGTTACACTGCTCCCTAGCTGTAGCTATCACTGCTCTCGCCCACCCGAGAAAGCCTGTGAACAATGCCGTGAAGTTTCACGTGGACCTCAGGCAGACACACACTTGCTTTGCGAGGGCAGTGGGAAGGGGCAGGCTGGCACCGCCCAACATGCCCTGCAGGATGCACTGTCCCCAGCTTCCCGGAGGAGGCTGAGCTGGCTGGGTGTTTGCTGGGGCCACCCCGTCACAAAGCTGCGTGATGGGGCCGAATTAAGAACATGACACACTTTGTTTTCTAGTTTTCCACGTGCTCAGACCTCTTAGCCAGAATTGATGTCAGAAACTCCAGCCACCCGGGGCCACTCTCCGAGAAGGTCATGTGTCCACAGGACAGCGACCTAGGGCATGCCGCTGAAGCTTGGGCATGGGACATGGAAGAACTTGGTGGTGGGGGTGGCTGTAGGAGTGTGGCGATAAGGTTAAAGGTTAACTGCCACCAGGGCTTAGATTGGGCTTGTGTGTCGGAGTGGGCAGGGACACCGGGAACACTTTCTTCCAGGGTGGCCTGTGCAGATGGAGGGTCGGGTTCAGCACAGACTGGTTTCTCTCAGATGAAGGAGCAGCAAGTAAAGGAAGGGAGCTCTGGTTCCCCAAAAGAGGGTGAGACCTGTCCCTCTGCGAACCAGAGTAACCAAAGTCTGGAGCGATATTCAGAGGACAGCATGTGTCCCGTAAAGCAAATGGACTGAAGTGTTTGGGGATGTTCTCCTTACAGTTCTGCCTCCGTCTCCAGACCTCCCTTCTCTTCAGGATTCTCTGAGTGCCTTTCTAGGTGTCAAGCTCCTAGGCACAAGTAGCTTTTGTGGGGGGTTTTGTTTGTTTGTTTGTTTGTTTGTTCAGGAGAAGGCGTAAATGGGCTGATTCAGAGTCATTAGAAAAGACTATTCCCAGACCAAGCCTGCATGCTGAGTCAATTCTACTGCCCCACTCCAGCCCCCACCCCAACCCCTGCCACCTTCCACCTTCGCTTTCCCAAAGGCCTGACCCTGAGCTCTCTCATATCGTCCTATCTCGGGAAAAACAAAAATTCAACTCTTCAGCTCTTTCCACAACCAGGGACTGAAAGACACCGTCCAGGTCAGGGAATGACCGTTGACGAAGGGCATGACTCTGGAGTGCTGTGACTACAGCACTCCTGACCGTGCCCTTGCGCCAGGCTCCCCTCCTGGGCCTCCCTTGGTGATGCTGCTGTGACTTCCGTCTGGTCTCCCTGCCTGCAGCTTCTCCACCTCTCCTTTCCAACACAGCCTTTCCCCCCCGAAACCACGGTGCTGCCAGGGTGAGGCTAACGATCGTGTCCTCTCTGCTGACCTGGCAGCCAAAGGAAGACTCGTCGGGCAATGAGGCATAGGATACACTAAGCCTAGAGAGCTATAGCAGAAGACAAGGAGGCTTTTGTCTACTAAGAATAAAGAAGGCCTGGCTGGTGTGGCTCAGTGGCTGAGTGCTGGCCTGCAAACCAAAGGGTCCGATGGTTTGATTCTCACTCAGGGCACATGCCTGGATTGCAGGCCAGGTCCCCAGTAGGGGGGTGCTCAAGAGGCAACCACACATTGCTGTTTCTCTCCCTCTCTTTCTCCCTCCCTTCCTCTCTCTAAAAATAAATAAATAAAATCTTTCTAAAAATAAATAAATAAAATCTTTTTAACAAAGGGTAAGAATAAAGAATGAAGCTACATATACAATATACATATATGATACCTGTAATGCAGTGAGTTATTATTTGGCAGATGCTGTGCTAACATGCATTTTCTCATTTAATTCTCACAAGGGCCGGATGAATAAAGTCAGATTATCATCTCCATTGTAAATGGGAGAAAGCAGAATCCAAGAGGGGCTACACAGCTTGCCCCAGTCACAAAACTAGGGAACGGAGGAGTGACAATTTGAGCCCAGATAGTATGACCCTAGAGCATACACTCTTACCTATCTAAGGCCATACCCCCCTATCTTATGAAACGAGTTGCTGAAACAATCCAGGAACAAAGTAGTTAGGGCTGAACTAGTGATTGGTAGTGAAAAGGAAATGGGAGGTGGGACCTTACAGGGAAGCAAATGACAGAACTTACTGATTATGAGCTACTGTATATGGCAAGAGTGCAGAACGGCCATTTCTTAAGTGTTGGGGCCATGAGACCATTGACCAGAATACGGGAATCACAGGGGTGAGTCCAGAGGGAAAAGATGAGTCACATTTCAGGTGTGTCGCATTTGGGAAGATGAAAAGACATAGCCACGCAGACATTCTAGTGTGCAGCTAAGGTAGATTTAAAACCTTAGGAGAGAGGAAAGGACCTGAGCTACAGATTTTGAAATGATCTCACTTAAAATGGTTGCTGGGAACAACGAAACTACTCGCCTCTCTGAGGTGAAAAAGAAAAGGACCAAGCGTTGGCAGTCAGCAACGGCTGAGCGGCGGAGGAGGAGAGGCAGGATAAGAACCAGGACAGGGTCGTCTCATGCAGTCAGACAGAGGCGAGTTTGGAGAAGACAGTGGGCTGCCTTCTTAGTTCATTCTGCCCTCCAGGGTCACCATGTTCGCACCCACTACTTGAACTGTCATCCACCCATATTGCCTGCCTTGCATCTAACCTCCACTGTCACATTTCCAATGGCCTCATTTTATCTCTACCTGGATTTCTCAAGGGCATCTCAAATTCAACAGGCCCTTAAGTCTAACTCTACCTCTCAAAACATGGTCTTCTTCCAGTCTTCCCCATCCCAGAAAGTAGCACCCAGCTAGCTACACAAACCAGAAACCTACGGACAATCGATGACCTGTCTATCTCTTACACATCAACCCCATCCAATACACATGCAAGTCTTTAAGGGTTTTATCCCCTAAATGTCTCCACCTGTGTCTTTCTTGCTATCCCTTGCTATGTAGCATCCTAGCCTAAGCCATCACTGTCTTCCACCTGGAATACTGCGACTGCCTCCCACTTGGACTTCACATATAACCTTGCCCTCCTCAAATCCATTCTGCTCCATGCAGCCAAAATGAAATTTTCAGTGCAAACCTGAGTATGTCATAGAACACATCCCAATTGTCACTCGAATTCTCAGTTCTCAGGATAGGGTCAAATCTTTTGCCTGGGCTTACATGACCTACATGATTTCGCCCTGGCCTGGCTCTCTGGTCTCATAGCTACCCTCTTTCTCTTTACTGGTCTTATTTCAATTTCTTGAATCTCCAAGCTTCCACACCCACAGGCTTTCGCATATGCCTTTCCCTCTGCCCAGAAAACTCTGTTCACCCCATCTCTCCCCTCCATGTCCTTTCCCCTACTTATCCTTCAGTTCTTGGTTCAGAACACAGTCAATTCTCCCTATTATTAGATGTTTCCATCAGACCCTTGGTCTCTCCTTAGCACTGAACACAATCACAAGTTTACAATAATTTCGGATTGTCTGACCAATGTCAATTTCTCTTATCAGACTGGAAGCTTCAGAAGGGCAGGGATCGTGTCTTTTTATTCATCATCAAATCACCAAGGCACAGTACCTAACGTAAGTGTTCAACAAATATTTGCTGAATAAATTATCAAATACCCTTAAAAAAAAGTAAAAGAGAATAAGGACTGAGTGAAACAACTCAAGCTGACCACTAAGATCAGCGCCCTTTGAAGAGCATGATTTGAATATGCTGATAAAGGCCCAATCCAGAATCAGGGACTTGGGGAACTGAGCAATAATAGTAGGGGAGAGAGACTGAACAAAAAGGCTGACAGCAGGGGGCAGCAGTGTCAAAGGAGAGCTGTTCGGGTTTTCATGTTGCTTTTCCTTATGCCTGGGTCGCTCCCCAGTTTGGGGAAGACATAAAGAGGGGAAAAAGGGGAAAATGGAAAATGGTGGAGATAGGACTAGTTAGCTATGAGAGGACTAAAGTTGAAGAGCTTTGAAAATGTCAACAAAGGGGTGAGGTAAGCACAGATCCCATAAAGAAGTGATTAATTTAAGTATGACATAACCAGTGGAAAGTAATATTTGAAAGCATAGGTAAAGATGCTGATGGGTTAGTAAACCAACTGGACATAATGAGGGTGAATGTCTGGAAGATAGCTGTGTTACAAAAAGAGAGGTAAGGCAACTATGCTAAACTACATCACTTAGATATAATCAGAAAAATCCAAATTATGGGAAACTCCACGGGACCAGCATGGTTCTCTTCAATGAATAAATTGCAAGGGCAGAAATGAAGGAAGAAGTTATAGAACAAAAGAAACTTAAAAGACATCTCAACCAATCACAACACGTGGACTTGATTGGACCTGGGTTCAAAGAAGCGAAGAAAAAAATTACAAGTAGAAAGCAGAACACTGGATGATATTAAGGAAATACATTAAATATTTTAGATATGGTCATTGTACTGTGGTTATGTTTTAAAAGGTCCTTTAAAAAGAAATTGTACTGAAACACTTACAGATTTCAGATGCCTGGTATTTGCTTCAAAGTGATACAAGAGGAAGCACATGGATAGTAATGTAATATAGAAGCAACAAGGTTGGTCATGAGTTCATTGCTGCCGCCTGGTATGAAGTTGCTGGGGCTTCGTGGGCTTCATTACATACAATTTTTTATATGCTTGAAATTTTCTTTAATGATTTCTTTTAAAGAAGCAATTTGGTTTGCAAGAACAGGGTTTTCTTCCATATACTGTATTTTAGATGGCCTTGGTTAAGATTTCTTGATGTGGGTCAGGGGATTTCAAGGAACCATGAGAATAATTAAATCAGTTCTAGGTAAAGTTGGAGGATGAAGTAATCCACCATAAACAATGATTCAGTTGTACACAGGATACCACTTGAAATATGACAAGTTGTTATCAATTAGAGGTTTTCAGAGATCAAGTTCTAACATGAAGCCTAACAAGAAACTAATGGGGAGGGTGTTAAGGAGTATGTTCAATGATCAAAGCAATCGGTAAGAAAATTGACTGTTTACTCCAATTCCGGAGACAGACTGGCTGGAGATTCAATGCCAGAGGAAAATCATGCAGGTATAGAAGACCAAACCTGACCAGGGACTTTTGTTCACGAGGAAAGAAGAGACTGTGGGCACTAAAGTAGTGTTAGGACATTGGAGACTTAGGGGCCGGGCCATTCACATCTTCACAACCACTTCCGTCATTTTCTCCTTTCTGTTTCTTTCCTCCAACAAACCCAAAGTGCCCTAGAGGTCATGCAAAGGCCCTGAGACAAAGGAGGATTAAGAGGTAATGTGAAGTATTGAGAGGAAAATGAGTAAACATCTCTCATTAAATCCTGGATTTAAGAAACGGTGTAAATTAGTCAACCAGCATCTGCCTGTTTATGTGAGGACCAGCTGTTCTGGGCAGCGCCCAGGCTATGGAGTTTTGGGGGGACCTCCACTCTGTTTCTTTTCTAGGTCTCATCCTCAGCAATCCCAAAGCACTAGACATTTTTTTCTCGGGTTCATATTTTTAAGAGTAAGACTAAGTGAAGGAGTAGATGGGAGCATTTCGCAGGAACACCGCAGGTGAGTGGTCGGTCATTCGAGCAAGGAGCTCAGTTTGAGAGTAGCGTTAGTGGGACTGGAGACCCTGCACTCCATCAGATCAGAGAGCACGTGAGCCTCGGAAAGGCCTCCACGCGCGTCCGAGCCTTCATACAGAGCCCGCGTGTCAGACTCGGGTGGACTGGCCGAGGCGCAGAAGCGGGATCGGGGTCACAACTCCGACCGCACCGAGAATCATCAGACGCCACCGATCCCGCAGCCGCGCAAAGTCGGGAAGCGTGAAGACTCAAGTCCTGAGGTGGGCGGGGACGCCTCTCCAAAAGCCTAGCTACCTCGCGGTTTACTGAGGCTCCAGAGTCCCGCTACTCTGCGTCTGGTTGGCAAGGCAACAAAGCAACGGTTCTGGGTTCGCGCTCGGACGCCGCGGGGTTTGGACTTTGCCAATCCAGCCACAAATCCCGAACATCTTCCTGCCTGAGAGGCGGGCCAAAAATTATAAACCAATCAGAATGTATAAATGGAAGGCGTTTACTCTAGGAACCAATAGAAGGGCTGGAGGGCAGGACCGAGGGCGCCGGTTGGTTCTTGTTGTTTAAACCTCGGCGGCCTCTGAGCTGGGAGGACAGTACGCCTGCGCAAGCTGCGGAACGCTAACGGGCACTTGCGGGGCCGCAGGAGCCGGTGGCGATCGTTTCTGCTTGGGGAAACAAGGTAGGATGAGAGCGGTGGAGCCCGGCCCCGAGGGCTGCCCGGCTGATGGGGAGAGGTTGGGGCTGAGTACGACCTGCCGGGGTATCGATCCCCTGGCGCGCAGACCCAAGCCCGGACACAGGCACCGCCGAGGTACGCGGCTTCCTCTAGTGCCGGTTGCGGCGCCGCACGGGTCCTGGGCGGCCAAGCCCCCTAAATCAGCGTGGCCGGGGCTTAGCGAGGTGGACGGGCCAGGGACCAGGTGGACGTGCGTAGCGAGAGAGCTGGTCTCCCCTGAGGCCACGAGCATCGCAGACAGGCGACACCTGGTGTGGGCCAGGTGGTGCCGACTGCGGGTCTTTCTGTAAACGGACCATAGGTTTCTCACCCTCTAGTGACAACATTAGTGAACTAATGGGTGTAACCGTGCGAAAAACTCTTTGTGGTGTTAGGATGGAGTGTGAAATTCCACCCCACCGTCCTACCATAGACTGAAAATAACCTCCCCCCCCGTTTATAAAAATTACACAGTCTCACAGTCTTCGTAAGTAAATCGAGCAGTATTAGGTATGTATAAAGAAAAATGGAACTAGGAATTCCATCAGCCCCAAAATTTCACATTTGGATTTAATGCAGATCTCTTCATTATGGATATATATTTACATGATTAGACTTAGGAAATGTGTTTTTATGTAACTATATTTTGGACATAATAAAGCGTATTCATTTAAAAAGCAGATTATGTCTTAGTAATATTTTAGGAACACAGCTGTCAAATATAGATATGTATTACCATTTTTAATGCATGCATGGACTTTCTTGCTATGGGTGCACTGTAACTTACATTATCTAACCAATCCCCTAGTGACAGGTGTTTATTTTCCAGTTCCTCCATCATAGAATAGCATGGTAGTGGTTATTCGTATGCATACTTGTTTGCATTCTTACCCAGTTTGTCTCCTTACAATAATTCCTGGAAGTGGATGATGGTTTAGAAATTATGTCACAGTTTAAATTCTGATTCATAATGACAAACTGTGCTCTAGAAAAATTGATGCCCCCTGTCCACCCCACCCACCCACACACACATCCAGTGCGAGGTTGCTCTTTTCTCCACACACTGACCAGCACAGGGTATTGAACATTTTACCAATGTAGAAGGATGTGCTAATGTGTTTATTTGCATTATTAATGAGACTAAACATCTTTTTCTGTTATTCCTTTGGTAAATCATCTGTCTTTTCTTTATTCTGTTGGTGTGTGTACCTTTTTATCAACTTTCTAAGAGGAATTTGAATTAGTGATTTGGAACCTGGTACAAATATCTCCCCATTTGTTGACTCTTTCAGTTAGGGTTCCTTTTTGGGGTATTTTTTTTGTATTGTTTTGTTCTAATATTTGGATCTTTAAGCTGTGTCTGACTCCCCAGAGGTGGAAGAATGTGTTTTAACTCTGCAGTAGCCTCCCTGTAATGGCTGGAATCTAGGCACTGACCCCACCTACCCCCTCCACCCTCCAAATCCTTTCACTTGAAACTACCTATATGGGATACCAATCACTTAAGATTTTTGAAGGGAGGGTACTGTAGGGTGTTTCGTTAATATTGTCTATAATTATTCATGAAATAAAAGGTCTTCTAGCCTCTGTATGAAAGTTTCCTCCTAAGAGAAAGGATTATCAATCAGGTCTTTATATTAGGAAGTGCTTCTTTTTAATACAAAGAACTGACAGTTACCTACGGACCTTACTAAAGTTTAGGTTTTATTATTTGCAAACACCTATCCCCTTATGTTCAAAAAGAGGAGTGTGCTCTAATTTAAATGTGAATAAAGTAATATGTACATGAAAATCACTGCTCTATAGATTTTTCTGCTTACAGTACTGTAGAGCAGTGATTTTCAACCCAAGCACTGTGGCACAAGAAGTTTTTTCTTTTTAGAAAGGGGAAGGGAGGGAGAGAAACATTGATCAGTTGCCTCTCACCCCCAAATGGGGACCTGGCCTGCAACCCAGGCACATGCTCTGACTGGGAATCGAACTGGTGTCCTCTTGGTTTGCAGTCTGGTGCTCAGTCCACCGAGTCACGCCAGCCAGGGCACAAGAATTTTAAACCATGTAATACCTGACTAGTCAGGGACATTGACCTCATCTCCCTTTGTCAAATACGAAAATGACAACAGCAAACACAGCAGTAGCCACCTGGTGTGAATGAATCAAAATTATACTTATTTTTTTGTCAGATCAGCAAAAAACATTTTTTGGTGTACTGCAGAATTTTAGTAATTAGTTTGTATGTGCCATGAGATGAAAAAGGTGGGAAATCGCTGCTCTATATTACAGAACACAGAAGACTCTCTTCAGCTTCAGTGTTGGGATTCCTCCTTGTTCAGTCTTACTCCATTTCTGCCCCTACTTTGTTTTCTGCTCATCTTTATCTTGCAGGAACATTGAAAAGCTGTTTTGTTTATATATATTTATTGACACATAAAATCTCATTTACAGTTCAAAACCTATTGAAATAATTCCTTCCGCTTTACAGTGGAGAAAGTAAGATATAAGCCCTACTTCTGACATTTGGTCCCTACCGTGCTCAGAGCCTTGGGAATTTATATAAACATTACCTCACATAACTGAAGTAATTGGCAAAGTTAAATTTGGGGACTTCTCGCTTGCTTCTTCCATGATGGTTGTCCTGAGTTGTTTCCTGTCGTTAACTGCCAAGGAGGATGCCACTAAAATCTGACTCTAGATTTGACAGTGTAACCTAGGTAAACCTGAAGGAGATTAAGCCCCGATCCTCTACTCTTTGCGTCTGCAGACTCCCAAGCATGACTTTTTAGTGCTTTTTGTTCCATGTATCGTTTCTCCAGAGTTGATTTTTAAAAATCAGGAGTGATTTGTTACTTTTATTTTTCAGTTACAGTTGACATTCAATATTATATTTGTTCAGGTGTACAGCATGGTGGTCAGACAATGATATAATTTACCAAGTGACCCCCTGATTATTCTGGTACCCACCTGGCACCAGTTATTCCAGTTTTATTGTCTGCATTCCCTGTACATCCATGTGACTACTCTGTAGCTTCTTAGTCCCTCCCCTTTTCCACCCGGTCTCCCCACCCCTTTCCATTTGGCAACCCTGAGTGTGTTCTTTGCATCTGTGAGTCTGTTTCTGCTTTGTTGGTTTTTTCATCTTGTTCTTTAGATTCTACATGTAAGTGAAGTCACATGGCATTTGTCTTTCTCTGTTTGACAGTTCACTTAGCATAGTCTTCTCCAGGTCATCCATGTTGCTGATTCAGATGGGCTTCAAATCGGAAACCTGGAAGTTCTGAAAGCCTCCTTATTCTTGAGCCTCCCATTCATTTACCGCAAGCCCTGTTGACCCTCTCTTAATCTCAAATTCCTGTACTCCTGTCTGTTCCTTTTACGACAGATCTAGTCTAGGCCGTCACTTCCAGGATTACTCCAACAGCCTCCAATTGGTCCCACTGGCTTGCCCTCTTCTGGTCCACAGTATACACTGAGCAATTCTGGCTTCTAATTTTTTTTTCAGGGGTGCCTCAAGATAAAAATCTAAGCCTTTTTAGGAAGGCCTGCAAGGCTCTATAGACATGACCCTTGCTTACCTTTCTAAACTGCCGTTGTCACTCTCAAACCATACTACACATTTACAGTTACCTGAAAGCAATGTGGTCAGCTTTACACGAACTGCATCTCCGCCTGAGCCACGTTAAAGCCCTGCTGCTCTGTCTCTTCAGCTGGCTCCCATCTGTTCTGCAAGCTTTAGCTTGGGTTCCGTGCCAGCTTTCCTTAAACCACTAGGCCAGGGGTTGGCAAACTCCATGGCCTGCGGCCATCCGTGTTTTTTGTGTGTAAAAGGTTGGAGAAAAAACATGCAGCAGAGACCACTTGTGGCTCACACAGCACCAGACTGCTAGGCTTTGTAGGAGATGCTGTACCTCACTGAGGTCACTGTCACCTAGTATTGTGCCTGGCACTACACCAATTTATCAAATATTGAACTGACTGAACCCTGGGTGGTCTGGCTCAGTGGTTGAATGCCAGCCTGTGAATCAAAGGGTTGCCAGTTCAGCTCCCAGTCCACGGCACATGCCTGGGGTGTGGGCCAGGTCCCCAGTAGGGGTGTGTGAGAGGCAACCACACATTGTTTCTCTTCTTCTCTTTCTCCCTCCCTTCCCCTCTCTAAAAAAATAAATAAGTAAAATCTTTTAACTGACTAAATTTAATTTTTTAATTTGTCCTAGAAAATAAGACACTGAGGCAGTGTTCTCTATGCAAACTCACATGGGTAGTGAACATCTTATTTGCTTTTAAAAAGGACAGCATGGCAAAGTAGACACTTGCAGGCGCGCTTTAACACACTGCACACGGGGCCCAGGTTTCCGGTGTGTGTAAACAATCTCCATTTCACACTTGCTTCTTCGGTCTCCGAATCCTTTTGGACAGGAACGAGAGAATGATCTGCTTTTCAGGCAAGAACTTCCTGAAGTGGGGCCTGTGATCTTTTCCGTTTCCCATTTTTTTTTTTTTTTTTAAGAGCTGATCATTTGAATTCTAGGACTCACTGCAGTAAATACTGTATTTCCTTCCTACGCACCTATCGTTAGCTAGTTGTTGCCTCCTAGATCCTGGTGAATTTCCTGTGGTTAAATGATGCTTTTAATTTCCGCATCAACACAGACTCTCTTTGTTGGTTTCTCTAAAGCAGTATTTTCTTCTTCTAGTGTGTTGTTACATTCCCTTTTGGCTTTTGTTTCTGTCTCGTTGAATAAGCGCGGGTACTCGATGCGTCCCCTACGTACACAATGCTGAATCCGGGACTCCAGACCTTGGCATTTGGGACGGTCCATTAGGGGCTTGTATGTGCGCATTCTCACCCCTTCTACAAAGGCACTGGTGTGCTTTATGACGGGGGGCTTAACACTTCTCCATTCTATCACTCCTTCCGCCTCTGTTCCTACAACAAATACATACAGCCAGTCATTACACGGGTACTTGACCACCACAGAATCCCCTCCAAGCTTCATACGCACCTACCTCCCCATGACCCTGTATAACATGGTTCTGGTAAGTAATTCCACCGGCGGATTGCCCTGCCGTACCTGTCCCACAGGGCACTGCAACGGAGTCGAGGCCTTGCAGCATACTGTACAGCAGGTGAGTCTTCACAGCTTGATTTGCCCACTGTTGCTGCAGATGGGTGACATTGAACTCCTGAACCTCCCGGTCGTAGATCCACTTGATATTTTCAAACTTACAGTCGTACAAGACCAGAGGAAATTCTACAGCCATACTAGAGAGAGAGAGACAAAACAGAGTATGAGAACACAAAGCAGCCACCCAGCACTTCTCGAAAAACAGTGTTAGTTGTGTTAAAAGGAGGGGGAGACTTTGTCAATATTAAGTATCTAACAGGCAAGAAAATACAACACTATCCCTAACTTTGTACAACATTATCACTAAAAAAAACCAACCAAACAAACAAAAAACCCAGGAGTCAACTGGTTAGGCTTGATCTATATCAGGGTAAATTTCAGCAGTAACAGGTCACCTAGAAGTGAGTTGACTGGGTTCCACATATTGGCCATAAAATTAGAAAGAGCTGATGGTGTTTTTCTAAACTTTTGTGTAGTAGGTAAAAACTAACTTACAGATTTCACTGCTTAGGAATGAATTATTGGTCTGTCTGACTTCAGCTGCTCTCAGAAGGAAAGCCGACAATGTTTCCCACTTTTCCTACCATTTCAGCAACTGAGAACTAGGGAACATCCCAACGTGCAGTGGCATGATGGCTCCATAATACAGAGGGAGTGAGATTTAATATGAGTAGTTTGAATGACCACTGTTTAACTTGACCAGAACCTAACACCTCTTAACGTAAATTCAAGGGGGAAAATTGTAGAAACAAATGTGCTTTTACTTAAGGGCCTGGTCCAAACACCTGTTTATTACTACTGGGATGGAAGGGAAACAGAAGGAAATTCATTCAAAGATACCGCTCCCTCCCACGTGTTCATGACATTCTAGAAGTTAGACTAAAAGCTTCACGAAGAAAGATTCAGTAACTTAGTTATTGAAACAACTGTGGAGAGAGAAAGATATGTTAGAATATATTTTAAAATAATTTAGGGCAATAGCTGTTTTGTTACTGTTTTTTAAATTTACCTGTATTGAGGTTTCTGGGGATTTTTCTCTACGTTTAGCAGCTCATCGATAATCTCTGGCTTCTCCATTCCTTGGCCAATTAGAAAAAGGACCGCCATCATACAGCGGACTTGATGGTAAAGGAATGCCTGGCCAGTCACTTCAAACTGACATAACTGGAAAGGTTC
Organism: Phyllostomus discolor; assembly: GCF_004126475.2. Lineage (NCBI taxonomy): Eukaryota > Metazoa > Chordata > Mammalia > Chiroptera > Phyllostomidae > Phyllostomus > Phyllostomus discolor. Next base: position 64,150,225 of record NC_040915.2, read on the forward strand.
TTGCCGTCCGTCCTCAGCCAGGCTCTGGCCCACGAGCTTCACTTCAGCAGACAGAATAGTCCTCTGAAAATTAATCACTCCGTTAGCTACATCCATTTTACACAGGTTCCTAAAGTCGTGTGTGCCAACATACTTGTGAGCCGCACAGTTCATGGTCACAATGTCTAAATCTGCGCGAGGGAAAAAGTAGCGGTATGTCCGCTCCAGACAGCTGAACCTAGCACTGAAGCCAGGTTCCACGGGGGCCCAGGCCAGCACTCGGATGTCTGGAGGCAGCACGCGATTGAGGATGTGAGTATAACGGATCTCTTTAGCGGCATCGCTGACTCCGTCTGTTACGTTAAAATCCTCTGAACCCCTGTCCTTTGGGAAGTGAGACCGAAGGTCAAGAGAAATCACCTGTGGAATCAGAGAAAGATATTGTGTTAAGATACACGTCATCTGGATCCTCAGTATGGACACCTGGAATATATCGGTGTCGCCTGCTTTGAGAGACAGCGCAGTGACTCTTACCTGACCGAAGGCGCTAACCCCTTTGTCTGTTCGTCCACACCGGTGATAGTTGGATGTCTGTCTGCTTTCCACTAGTCGAGTCTTGGTCAGAGCCTCAAACAGTTTCTCCTCAATTGTATTGTTTGTGTTTTCCTGGCTGGCAAAGCCCTGGTATCCCCAGCCCAGATAGGCTATCTTCAGGGCTACATGCCTCCGCCCATGAGCGCTGAAATCAAACTCACGCTTAGCCTTCCCGGCTCCCGAAGAGCTTTCTCTTATATTCGAGTCCTTGGTGTTGGCCCGTTCTTTTCTAAGTCTTTGTACCTCCTGCTCCAGTTCTTGTACTCTTTTTAGGAGTCTGTCGGTCTGGGTTCTGTCTACGTCGTTTTCAGCCATGACAAGACAACCCCAGGAACACGTGCATCGTGTGGGGTCCACACCACCTGCGAAGAGAGTAAAAGGACTCGGTGCTGGTCCCTTCGGTCATGTCAGTAGCTCTCCGTTACACTCAGATAGTGTTTAAGATGTAATTCAATGCCTTAGCAGACTTCTGCTTTTCCCAGGGACACAAGCATTACCTTAATTGTTAGGGTTGACCATCCAGATACTATTCTTCTCCATCCTGGGTGGCCAATTCAGAGGGGAAAGGAAACTAGTATCAAAAATTATTAGCTACCATTGTTAAGGTTTAAATAGAATTTAGAAAAATCAATCGTAGATTTCATGTTTTCTGTTGCTGATTTGCTGAGATGATTAAGGACTAATGTTACTGATATTTTTCCCCTAAGACATTTCCTTTCAACTTCTCATTACATTTGTGTGATCTCTCTAATCGAGATCTGCTGATACAGAACATACACGTCTACCGTGAGTGTTGCTTTCAGGATCTCAGATGAACTCAGTGGCTTGTGTGCTCCGTCATCTAACACTCAGTTCTATCTTGAAGGTGGTGCGATAGAAGCTAGTCTCATTGAAGACATCTGTCGATGATTGTGCTTTATGTTGGAAGTAGAACCTGGAGTCAAGATTTTCCCACTTTAAGCAATTTTGATGGCAGAAAGAAGGTAACTAAACAGAATGATCCTTTTTTAAAGTCAAATTTAGTGCATGTTTTGAAAAAAGTTCTCTGTACCTCTAGCAGCTAGAAGAGTTAGATGATGTAATTTAGATATCAGTGTTGAAACTCCCGGCATATTTCAGTAATCTGAGGACAACTGTACTGCATCCTTAAAGACGGTACTAGACAGCCTATGGCTGATCATTACGTTAGTAATAGAAGATCATTTCTACCTCTGCTCTGAGGCTGACTGTGTTATCCAAGTTCAGGTAACTCATCTAGTGTTTTGCCCTTTGAGTTTCTATATCTATGACAAAATTAAAATTTCAATTAAAAGTGAAACTGTAAAAGTCCTAGAAGAATACATGAAATAACTCTCTTAACATCTTGGAGCAGTAAAGGCATTTCTAAGTTAAACGCCACAGAAACCCAGACACTAGAAAACCAAAATATGACTACCCAAAAGGAAAAGTTTCCTCCAGTAAAAAATTAAGTCAGACTAAAAAAAAAATTAATGATGGTAAGAGGCAAACTTCAACTTCCTTAATATATAAGTACTTCATGGATATATAAATCAGTTTTAATATAAAAATCAATAAGCAAAAGTCCCAACAACCTGACGGGTAAGTAGGAAAAGGACAAGCATTTTACACCAAGAGGAGGGTGTAAAAGCTTATAAATGTATGAAAAGATGCTGAATTTTATTCAGTTTAAATGAACGCCAAATTTACATGAGAACCTTTTTTTTTTTTAACCAAACAAACTGCAAAGACTGGAAATTTGATAGCACCCCGCATCGGAAGAGGAATGGAGGAAGCAGCTCCATGACACACTATTAGCACCACTTCTTTAGGAGGCATTTGGTGACAGCTGTTAAAACTGAGCACACACATACCTTTTGACCCACCTGTTCCCCTTCTAGAAATTTAACATACACATAACGCTTGCACAAGTATATAAAAATTCATAAGATACTCGCTGTAATCTTTTTTTAAAACAGCAAATGACTATAAGCCTAAAATAAATCAATCATGGAGTATTTTAAAAATTACAGCACATCCATACATTGGAATTCTATGCAGCTTACTACCTGTGCAACCGCGGGCCAAGTCACCTCATGTCTGTATGCCTCGTCTCGCTCGTCTGTGAAAGGAGATCATCAGAGTACCTGTCCCACAGTTGTGCGGACTGCAGGGATTGGTGAATGTACAGCACACAGAACAATGCTGGATACATGAAGTGTCCCTCTCAGCACAAATGTACATTATGTACATGTGCATAATGTACATTAAGTATTGTGCCCCGTATCATGGAGTCTCAGGCTCTCCTTATGCCAGAACTCACCTGTCCCGTCTTAGCAGGCACTAAACGTGAACTACTAGGCAGTAGAAGGTGGGAGTAAATAAGAAGAGAGTGGACAGGAAACCAGGTAATAGCTTCTCCAGAACTGAGTTAATGCCCCTCCCCACAAAAAACCATTCCTGTACCAGCTACATTTTATTATGTAACTTGTAGTTATGATTGCCTTAGCCATTCTTTCTTCATGTCACTGCTACAGAATAATGTACAAGAGGGGAGTGAACAATTTGTGGGCTGGGAATTTATTATTAGAAAACTGATCAGCGTTTTCTCTTGCAGAAGGTCCTACAGTGTAGGGGAAGCCATGGAGGAACTCATGGGACCTAGTGGACAAAAATGGGCCAATATGGATCCAGAAGAACGAATGTTAGCAGCTGCGACAGCCTTCACCCACATCTGTGCAGGGCAGGGTGAGGGCGATGCCAGGAGAGAGGCCCAGTCTACCCAGTATGATCCCTACAGCAAAGCCTCAGTAACCCCAGGAAGGCGACCCACTCTTCCTGTGCACCTGCAGTACCCACATGCAAGAAGTAACGTCACGGCAGAAACAGCCTCGGAGGCCTCCCAAAGAGTCCGGAAGCCGGTGATGAAGAGAAAGGTGCTGCGTAGGAAGCCGGATGGGGAAGTATTAGTGACAGATGAGTCAATTATCAGTGAATCAGAGACTGGTACAGAAAATGACATGGATCTCTGGGACTTAAGACAAAGGTTGATGAACCTGCAGTTCCAGAAAGACAGGGAATCCCCTGTTGATGTTCCAGAAAAATTTAATCTACCACATGAATACCAAGGAATTTCTCAAGATCAGCTCACTTGCTATCTGCGAAGAGAAGAGATGGGTCCTCCAGCTTATGAACAAGACCTGATTGTTGCCAGCCGACCCAAGTCCTTTATTCTCCCAAGGCTGGATCAGTTAAGCCGAAACCGGGGCAAGGTCGACCGGGTGGCCCGCTATTTTGAGTACAAACGAGACTGGGACTCGATACGGTTACCTGGTGAGGACCACAGGAAGGAATTACGCTGGGGCGTCCGAGAACAGATGCTTTGTCAGAGAGCCGAACCCCAACCCAAGCCTCAGCACATATACGTTCCAAACAACTATCTCGTACCTACTGAGAAGAAAAGGTCTGCCCTTCGCTGGGGTATTCGGTGTGACCTTGCAAACGGTGTCATGCCCAGGAAGCTTCCCTCTCCCCTTTCTCCTTCTTAAGGCTTTTTTAAAACCTGTGTCTCCGTTCACATGATGATATAACCTGGTACTCTACATCTTTCCTTTTATTTAAGTAGAAACAATTAATGTGGAAGCCCAAGCGGAGTCATGGCAGAGGAAGAAAAATAGACCTGCTCTTTCTACCTGACAGACGAGTGAGCAAAATCAGCGAGCACTGTTTCTGTCCTGTACTCTTTTTACCTTTGGCCAAGGCGAGTTGCTGTTTTTATTAGTGTGTTTTTAAAGTTGCTGGGCATTAAGCTTATCCATTAAAGAATTTTGCACATTCGTCGACTTGCCCTTATTTTTACTTAAATACTTCCCAAAGTAAGATGATTTCAAAACTGGGTTATGATTTTGCTTCCAATTGTACTCCCCATCATACTCTTGCCCCTAAATGATGAGAGAGCCACAGGGAAGGAGCAAAACCTGCTCTTTACACACCCACACCTATGGGGAGAGGAGAGGCAACGGCATAGCTACCAACACTGGTAAACACTGATATCCACTCTTTAACATATGCTCAACAGCTCTGTATGACAGAGTTCTAGACTGTTCTGTTTCCATATTATTTAAATATACTGCCCTCCACTTGCTACTTCTAGAATTCCATGCTTTTATAATGTGCCACTAGGTTGTCTTAGAAATTATGCCTGTCACTTGAAGGCTATTCCCTTTCTGCAAAAGAACTTCAAACTGCTTACATCTGGAACCGGATGCAGCATCAGTACCAAAATGAATCCGGGCTATTTGTGTACACACCAAACACAAATTCTGCTCACTTTAAATTGGATCTCCTTGTTCTCGATGATTCAACTCCAGTGAGGAACATCTACAAGCTGCGGCTTGTCAGTTTTAACGTCCGAAGACAAGAGTGATAGCAGAGATAGTTTGCTCTTTCAAAGAAAAATGGCTGTGACAAAAAAAGGAATAACCTTGACCTCTGCTAAAATAGATTTTCTCCATAACATTTAAGCTACATCATTCACTTATCCAGTTCCACTGCTAGGCATTTATCACCAAAATAAAAAAATCAGTGGTTCAAAGATATATGTACGTGTAGGATGTATTAACAGCAAATAAGCTAAAACTGCAGGTTATCCTGTAGGTGATTAAATAGAACATTAGTCATTGGGAATCATGGGAAGCTAATGGAAAAATGCCAATTAATGAACAAATAGGTTGCAGACAATGCAGTATGACCTCAGTCCTACATCCACACACACAAAGCACAAGGAGAGATCAAAACCTAACACCGGGTAGTGGGATTAAAGGTCATTTTTACTTTATATTTTTTAAGAAGTTAAAAGCCACATGACATTTTGCATGCAAATTACAGCCCATGCTCCAGTGACTTACTTTCTATGTATTTCAAAGACCAGAATGACCAAATCGGAAAGTTTCCAAAGTGATTATCTAGGTCAACCCCTTATTTAACCAAAGAACCAGTCTGGTGCGGGCTCATAAGCTCTGTAGCAAAGGAGGACTTGAGCCCGACTCCCGAGTCAGTACAGTGCTTCCTCCAGCAGACCATTCCCGTCTCAGGGAGGGGTGCCGTGGGTCTCTGGCAAACGTCTAACTCCCGGAAGGGGGCCGCCGAATTACCACAAAGGGGGCAGGTGTTGGTGCGTGCGCCAAGCATTGCCCGAAACACGAAAACAGCGTCGCTAGTTTCAACACATTTTTAAAAGTTCAAACGGTTTCAGTCTCGACAATATTAATAACTAGTGGAGTAGTAGAAAGGGCATTCCCCCGATACATTTTATTTTAAGCCAAGGAGGGGAGGAGCGCTAATACCCACGGAATCAGAGACCACGAACCTGTGATCATTAATATTGGAAAGCAATCCCCAAACGACAATTGTCGCCACGCCTTCCTCCCACCCCACAACCTACTGGGATAGCGACCTTTAATAGTATTAAGTTTTATGGGCAAACAATTCCCACAGAGGCAGCAGAGGATTCACAGTCCAAGGGCCCTCTCAGAACCCTCATGCTGCGAGTTTCCGCCAGGAGCTCCAAGAAGCACTTAAAACACAAACACAGCTTCTTAAACGAGAGCCCACTCCCATATACTGGCACTTTTCTGAGAAGGTCAAGGTATGAAAAGGAGACTCGCAAGAGAGAAAAGTCCAACTATTTGTCCATTTGTCCGTTCCTCTCCGTAAAATCCAGAAAACAACCCACTCCTAAAAGCCCACGCTTACCTTCCGGTCGTCTGCGAGGAGGCTTTTAGCGAGACAGGAAACTGTCAGTTTGCGTCTCCCGGGCACTCTCGGGGGCTCATGGGAGTTGTAGTCCTACTTTGTGGGAAATGTAGTTCCAAGAGCGTGGCATTCAGCCTAGCGTTTTCTGGTCTGGCCACTGTTTCTCCACCTAAGCCTGGCGCAGTGCAAGAATAAACAGATACGTTCCAGTGCGCTAAAATAATAAGTAACTTTTCAAAGGTCTGCCGCCCTTGTACGAAAACTAAGAATAAAGAACCTGGTTCAATTTTATGCCTATGTAAATTCGTAGAAAGTTACCATTGCGAGTCAAAGAAATTTTTTAGTACTAGAACCCATATTTAGTACTAGTAATTTTTAGTACTAGAACCAACTCGAGCTGAAAGGGGTTGTTATTGTAACCTCAAAACAAACGATTGAGGAACCTATTAGTGACTAACGGTTGGAAGTGTGGCTTCAGTACCACGGAGAGAGCATGACTAGTGGGTGGGGTTTTTTTGTTTTGCTTTGTTTTGTTTTGTTTTGGTAGGTTTCTCTAGAGACTGATCCAAATCTCGAGCTTCCAGTTAGAAAAACTGGGCGGGGGTGGGGGGGGGGAGGCGGAATCTGGTTCTTTTGTCCAAGTTCAGCAGTCAGTAATAGAAGGAATCCATCCCAATTATGCAGCTCAGATAGGAGGTGGAGGCTGGACCTCAAGAGCAGTCTTCTGAGGACTGCTTTAATAAGGGGCACACATCAGAACCAGAATTAAAATAAGCCAGCCTGTGGAGGCACCTCAGGCATTTAAGGACAGGGACGGAAGTTAGTACCTGAACGACTTGGCTTCCTCTCCACATCTTTCGAGTTCGAATTCATTTGCCAGACGAAACGTATGCATTCTGACCCTCCACTTCCCTAGCAATTCGCAGCCTTTCTGACTTCTCATCACGCAGAAGTGGAAATTTGTGGAGAAACGTGAGCTGAGAGCTTGAAGGGGGGGCGGGGATCCAACCTGAACACTTAGAGAATTACCTGCCGAGTGAGTGGTGGGGTAAGGGAGGTAGGTACGAAGATGTGACTGCTCAGAGACCTAAGCTGTTCCCGTCTTATCAGAGGTCAGCTGCAGGCAGATGTCCACTGGGACAGAGCCCCTCCCCGGCTTCCAACACCTGGCGTGGTGTGGGGCTGGTCAAAGAGTAGACGGCTGATGGACAGGTTCTCCTGGAGCCCCTCCTCCTCACCCGGACTTCCTGCGTTCCCCAAAGACCCTTCTCCTCCCGGGACACTGGCCTCCTCCTCCCCAAGCCCTCTCTTCCCCCGCCCCCTCACCTCCCCGCCCCGTCCCCGCCCCCCTCCTCCCGGGAGCCCGGCGCCTGCGCTGCACCGCTGGTGGTCCCGGCTCAGGCGCCTGCCCCTGGAGGGAGCTCATTGGCCGCAGGGCTGGGCCAGGCGTTCCTCGAGACGGCGGAGGCACGTGCTGGGGTCCGAGCGGTGACCGCAGCGATGGCGTCGTTACTTTGGAAAGGCGATCCGGGGGCGGCGGAGAGCGAACATGTAAACAGCCATGTAACCGCCACTGACCCAGAGGGCAGAGGGGTGGGGGCTAGGACAGCACCCCCAGGGGAAATCTGTGGGGTGCGGTGGGGGTGGGGAGTGGGGTACCTAATGGTGGAGGGGAGATGTGGAGTGGCAAGGACTTGGAAGAAGGCACCAAAAAAGGAGACCCAAAGAGAAAGGCCTCTGGTTTGAAAGGGCAAAATGAAGACATCTGTAAGCCCTTGAAGGGAAAGCAGCTGGTTGTCGCAAGCAGGCCCTGAGTTCTCTACTCTCCCAATTTGTCCATTAAGCCTGAGCTAGCTTCCTTCCATCTACCTACCATGCACTTTCCTAGCTACCTAGTCCCATCGTGTGTGACCCGCCCCCCCCCCCCCCACAGGACGGCCACAGTTAGACTAGAGGGCCTGCAGTACAGGGGCAGCAAGAAGTTTCCTCCGGTTTTAGGGTGATTCATACAGAACTGTTCCTAAAAGGAAGCCATTTGTACGTGAACATCGCAAGGGGAACAATATTTGGGCGGTCTTTCCTGCATTCCTGCCAGCCCCTGTTAGGGGTAGCACTGTGCTTAAGTCTTGCTTCCTAGTGTTGGTTGAAATTTGTGTCTTGCAATAGTTTTCAAACCTCATGCTCCACCAGAAGGACCCTCAGGATATGAAGACTACCACAGTCCCAGACCTAGGTGAGTGCTGTAGGGAAGAGCGACTGGCCTCCGTTAAAGAGTGTTGTTTTCCTCATGTTCCTGGCAACTGAAATACATCTGGCTTCCTTAATTTAACACTCAAGGCTCTTCACTACCTTCCCAGTCTTTGTACCCACCCCTCCAAGGGGTGACCCTAACTGCCAGTGCACATGTGGAATTGGGAAGAGAAATTGGCATAAAGTACTTTACATTTCTGCTGGGCACTTATCTTTGCACTTACTGTTTCTCTTCCAACCTTTTAGATTTCTCCATTCATAACGCAGAGGAAGATGAAGAAGACGTAGGTAAGAGATCAGTTCATTTGCTTGTATCTACTAGCATTGTTTCATTTCATCCTGAGCCTCGTAATGTGAACACTGTGACCTCGACTGGAGAACTGGCTTTGCCTCCATTTTCTCTATAAATAATTGCGTATCAGGAGAGATGCTGACTTAAGAATGGAGTGTATTTCTTAGAGGATGTTGAAATGAAGTTCGTAGCAATGGGTTAAGAATTCTCAGCTGGTGACATACTGATGCTGTAGGCTTGCTTGAAGTTAGAGGTTGGTGCAGCAGCAGAGCATAAGAAACTGGATCCTCCTGAGAAAAAAAGGAACTCTCAGTACTATGTCATTCTTCCTGGAAACTTATTTATTTTTAAAAAATAAATAAGAAAAGATTTGAAAGGTTTGAAAAGATTTTATTTATCTATTTTTAGAGAGGGGAAGGGAGGGAGAAAGAGAGGGACAGAAACATTAATCAGTTGCCCCTTGGATGCACCTGGGATCGGGCCCACACCCAGGCATGTGCCTGACTGGGAATCAGATCGTCAGCCTTTCATTCCCTGGGACAATGCTCAACCAACTGAGCCACACCCAGCAGGGCTCCGGAAACTTACTTAGAAGAAAGACAAGAGTAGGAGCTGTTGTCCTGCCACTAAATGGGATGGAGCAACTTACTAGGTGTCACTAAGGAAGCCTGAATTCCCCCTGCAATACTCCCTTTTTTCTTTTTGCGTTTCTAGTGGATTTGGCAGCTAATTCACTCTTAAACAAGTTGCTCCGGCAGTCCTTAGTAGAATCCAGTCACAAAGTGGAAGTCTTACAGAAGGATCCCAAGTCTCCACTCTACTCCGTGAAAACATTCGAAGAGCTGCGGCTGTGAGTGTTTTCACTCTTTAGTGGGAAATGCTGGGAAGAGCACAGCACAGAACAAGCTAACCTCCAGTAACCACACCGCCAGGGTCTCTCCTCTGTGGTCTAATGTGTAATATTGAAATGAGACATGTACACTTTGCAGTCAATTAAAATACAGCTCGAACAGGAACACTAGGATACCTGCCTTGCTCAGCAAATAGAAAACTTTTTTGTGATAAAATATTTTAATCTTCCTGTGCAGAGGGAAATTGCGAAGCCAGACAGAGCCGTACCACTACTCTCCATACCAGAACCCAGACACGGGCACTAAAATGAATACCGTTCCCAGATGGGTTTGCGCTTCCTAGGGACTTATCACTTGGCGTTAAGGAAATGTACCTTACTGATAGGCACTTTTGTAAAGGGGAAGGATCCAAAGTCCTAATACGTTTTCTAAATTGAAGGGGAAGCCTGCCTGCGGTTAAAAGTTGGCTGCCAGTAATCTGCCAATTAGTCTGCCAATTAAGCGCATCCAAAACGTGCAGGCTGTTGAAGGTGGAAGCGTTCCAGCCGGTTCACTTCACCCTCCTCCTGACGTGGACCGAGCGACGCCAGGAGAGAAGTATTCAAAAGGACTGGCACCGAAGGAGGAGCTGAGAGTGTCTTCTGGCCCTGGGCCAGACACGATAGATGGATACATTTCTGTCTTCTCTGGAAATGGCTGTTGAAACATCAAAGTTTGTCATTCATGAAAAAGAATGAAATAACCTCGCATAGTAGTTCTTCGCTTAGGTGGGGAAGAAAACTCTCCTGGCAGATGGATACACTTCTGTCAGATGAAGTTTTCCACTTTCACTTGGTTCAACAGAGTGTTCACCATCAGCTTCTATTGCTCATCCTGGGTGTGTAGCATAGGGCATTATTTGAGGGGTCCAGTTCTATGGGCGTGTTTGTATACGTTTGGGAGTTGAGGTGTGAATTACATATTTCCAGATACTACTTTTGCAGCTCAGCTACAAAGTGGCTTCACTTGGAAATGAACCTTTCAGGTTCGTATTTCTGAGGCTACGGACCAATCACAGACTTTAAGTGTTTGATTTTCCTTTTTCTTTTTGGCAGAAAGGAAGAGCTGCTAAAAGGGATCTATGCAATGGGATTTAACAGGCCGTCCAAAATCCAAGAGATGGCTCTCCCCATGATGCTGGCGCACCCGTGAGTGTCCAGGGCGGTGGTATTCTGCTTGGTTACTTTTAGTCCCTGATGTTCAGTTCATGCCCAGGCCCCTGCCTTCGGTGTACGCCCAGTGGTCCCCTCTTGTCTGCAGACCCCAGAACCTCATAGCCCAGAGCCAGTCCGGAACAGGAAAAACAGCCGCCTTCGTCTTGGCGATGCTCAGCAGAGTTAACGCCCTGGATCTGTTCCCACAGGTAAGGGAGGGCTGAGAGAGACACGGGGCTGCGTTCAGTGCCAGCGATACTTGAGGGACAGGCGACATGGCTGCCACGATACGTTTACAGTACACCTGCTTCCCTGAAATCGTAGAGTGCCGGGCAGAAGCACGGGGCCATGACGGAGAGCACAGGCACGCCAGTCGCACGGCTCCAGTCCCGGCCTCTCTCCTGAGGAGCTGAGTGTCTTAGGAGAGGCAGCAGATCTTTCACAGTCCGTTTCCTTGTCTGCGAAGGTGACATCCGTAAGGGCCTGGGTTGTCGTTCTCTGTCCCCCTGAATCCGAACACCAAGCGCAGCGCCTGGCCTGTAGGAACCGCTGGTCCAACACTGCACGAGCGAGCGAGTGTGCGCATGCACTTGCCTGAGAGGACGGCCGTGCAGATGAAAGGAAGCGTGTGCGCTGTCAGCACTGCGCTCGGTGTGGAGGACCGGGCAGTCCCCTGGCCCGCCTCGCCCCTTCAGCAGAGCAGGAAACTGAGGCTCGGAGAGGGAAACGCCTCACACGGGTCACAGGTGTCAGAGTGGCTGAGCAGGGACGGAATGGCTCTGGCCCTGCCCCGGTCCAGCTCCCTCTTGTGGAAAATATCTGGTCACCGCTCCCTCCCTCCAAACTGTTGTCATCCAGTCATTGGACATGCTGAGTGCCTAAGCACTGAGTGCGCCCTGTGTGGTCAGGCAGCGCTCTCCAGGCAGCTTCCACTCTGCTCGCCCGGAGAAGCTGCGGGTGTGACTAGCTGGAGCCAGGCGTGTGAAACCACGTGTGTGTGTGTGTATTTTAAATCCACAACTGAGGGATGTGTTTATTGATTTTGGAGAGAGAGGAAGGGGTAGGGAGGGAAGCGGGGCAGGTGGGGAGAGAGAAATACAGATGTGAGAGAGAAATCAGTCGGTTGCCTCCTGTACATGCCCTTACCGGGGATCAAAACCTCAACCTTTTGGTGTACGGGACGACACTCCAACCACCTGAGCCACCGGCCAGGGCAGAAATCACTCTTTTTAAAAGACCAGGTCTGTGAAATTTATATTTGGAGTCTGATACTGTGAATAAAAATTCTTCAGGAAAAACTGTATTTGAGAAAAGATTTTACCACTTTAGCCCTGTTTCCTTCTCCTCTCTACCACACACCTTCAATTGAAGCATCGAATATCACCAGCGTCTTCCCTCCACATCTTCCCTCATCAGCAGCCACCATTCGCCAGGGCTGGAGGCACCAGGGAGAGAGGTGGCAGGAGCGCTCGGCCCAAGATGCACGAGGGGGGTCAGGTCAGGCAGGGAAACAGCGCCCTGGGAACGGGCAGGGCTTTCACGACGACGTCTGGCAGGAGGTGATGAGGACCCCACCGAAGCTGTCATTTGTCGCCTTTCCTCTCTTTTTGATGGACAGCCTCTTGCCATTCCACTCCTCCCCCACCCAAGAAAGTGTACCCAGTAGCCCGTGTGTCTTCGTGGCCCTTAGAGAGGAGCATATAGAAGGCAGCTCATTCTCCATCCCTCAGCTCCTTCTCTCCTCCCACATCCAGCATGCACCAGCGGCTAAGACCATCTTCAGCTGAAAACGTTTTGTCCTCCCCTTTCACGTCACGTCTGTGCAAATGTTAGCTGGACATCAGACTTGCGTGATGGCTCCAGGCATCTCTCTCCTCCCCCCTCCCCATTTCAGTGCCTCTGCCTGGCTCCAACTTACGAGCTGGCTCTGCAGACGGGCCGAGTGGTCGAGCAGATGGGGAGATTCTGCGTGGACGTTCAAGTGATGTACGCCGTGCGCGGGAACCCAAGTACGTGCCCGCAAGCCGGCTTGGCTGACGTTTTAAATCCTGGCTCCACCACTAACACGCCTGTTCTAGGACCTCTCCGCTCTCTTGTCTCTGAAACGGGCCGTGATGGCGCCTGTCCCGTAGAGTCGGTGTCAGGGTGACGTGGAGGGTGCGGGTGAAGCCCTGCAGGACCCTGTGCCTGACAAGGACCCTGCCCCCGCCGTTTCCACTCCCGCAGGAGGAGGCTTTCGTGGGTCCTTTCCTTTGGAGCTATTGTTTGGTACAGAGCAGCTTTGACAGTTAACTTTTCTGTTAAAGTATTACGTGTGTGTAGCAGGAACAAAAATCTTTAAAACAGATCGGGAAGTAAAAGGGAAAGTTGTTCTTCCTGGCCCTGCAGAAACCTGCTTCCAAAGACAGCTGTGTTTCTGATAGCAGTCCTTTGGCCTTTGTTTGGGACTCATACGCTTACAAGTGTGCGTATGTGCGTTTGTTACAGTGTTTACAGCACCAGGAGTATTTTTTTCAGAGCGTTCAAAGACGCTTAGTGTTTGGGGCATCTTTCCACACCAGTGCGTAGAACCCCACTTCATTCTTTTGACCAGCGGTGTCAGGTGCCGCCATTTACTTGATGCCACCTCTTGGCAGGTGTGGGGGTGGTTCCTATATGGGGGGGTGGGGGGGGGAGGGGAGCGGGGCTCACAGGGCTTGCACGGCTGTGCCTGTGTTTCTGTGGGGCCGTGGGGCTGCTGCAAGTCACCTCTGCAGTGACCCAAATGTGCAGAATGTGACGGTTACCATAAAACTAGAACCTCGGGAGTTTATTTTAAAACTCTGATGCTTTAAAAACCATGGTGACCTCAGGGTTTGCACTCAGAAATGCACTTTGGGTTAGGAGTCCTGCGTTGCGTCGCCCCGCGCCGCGGGCTGCGTGCGTCTGAAGCAGCCCTCGAAACCTGTCTGTCCCCAGTTCCCAGAAGCACCGACCTCACCAAACAAATCATCATCGGCACCCCCGGGACTGTCCTGCACTGGTTTTTCAAACGGAAATTATTCGACCTGACCAAGATTCGTGTGTTCGTCCTGGATGAAGCAGATGTGATGATTGACACCCAGGGATTCTCTGATCAGAGCATTCGAATTCAGAGGTAACCCTCAGACTCATCCTTCCTTCCTGGGCCTTCTGTCTGCAGGAGGAACTTCATTTGTTGGCCGCTCCTCCTGGTCTTTCCTGCCCAGTCCCCTGCTTCCTTCACGGTGCAAACGAGCGTGGGTTTCCTCGTTCCCGCAGCCCACTGGCCTCGGGCTGCTGGGAATTTCCACCTTCCCAACTGCTTTCCTTTTGCACTGCCTTTACAGATGAATCCACAGACTGGGTTTCGCCCCCAAATTTGCCAGTACACTTTTTGTTTTATATTTGGAGTAAGATTGTAAAGAGAATTTATTGAAATCTGACAGGGCTCCTGTAGGGTCACAGTGAGGGTCACAGATAAGGGCACAGAGAGGATGGCCACCAAGCGCCTGCAGCTTGTGGAATGGATCCTGCCCTTGTCCCAGGCCCCTCCCTCGGGACCGCCTGAGGGGCTGAAAACTGCACACCCCCAGCCCCAGCCGGAGATGGGCTGCATCAGAATTCTTGGGAGTGGGCTTCAGAACTGTGTCTCTATCCTTTTTAAGTAAAGTATTTGTATGTTTAGTGTTATATTCAAATAGTATTTAAATGACAGTATTCAAAAGACTTGCAGTGAAAGAGATTAAGCCCCCTGCCCCATCCTCCCCGGAATCCATCTCTGTTGGGATTTTAACGTTCATGGTCATACTGCTGTTTCTTGATGGGTGGTTTTTGTCTGCCGACTTCCCATTGGAGGAGGCAGGCATTCAGTACTTCTGTAACCACCAATCACTCTCCTTTCCCGTCCCCTGTAACACCTCCCTGCACTTACAGGGAGTTTGTGTAAGTTTGTTCATTGCCAGCAAGTACTGCTATCATTACGACATAAATACTGCTCACTGCTGAGCTGTGTATTACTCAAATTACGTTTTTCTCGTACAGCCTTTTTGGGCAGTGTACGTTGTTAGCACTGTGCCTGGGTGTGTGTTTGTGGATTCTTACCTTTCTGTGTCTGCAGAGTCACACTGGTGGGGTGCAGGGGCGGGGGGAGCTGAGGAGGGGGCACAAGCAGACCGGTCACCATCGGTGACTGAAGTCAGTCCAACTGTCACTTGAAAATCTTGGCAAAGAGCCAGGCCCCAGCGGGGACCTGGGCTCTGTGACCTCTCCCTCCCTCTCATACATAGTGCTGGCAGCTACTTTTTCCGAGTGCCCTGTCTCCTCAGACGTGGGGATTGCTCTCTGGGCCCTTTTTTGTTTTTGGAAATTAGCTTTGTACTGATGTGCAGACCAGGTACGGTGGTGTGAATGACCGCAGACAGGCTGAGCCTGTGTAACTGCAGCGCAGACCGAGAAAGGGAGCATTGCTGCAGCCTCGCCCGCGGCCCATCCTGCCACCAGCCCCTCCCCACCTCCCCGGGGCCGGTCTGCGTGCTGACTGCTGATGGCCGACTCCACACCTGCGTTTCGCCTGGTTTGGGACTTCACGTAACTCAGCCCTGCGTGCGTCGTGGCTTCACCTGACAGTGCAGTCGTGTTTCTCCTCCTTTTCACTTACATCGGGTTCTTCCCGCTGCAAGTCAGGTTGCTTGCTCTTCCCCTCCCGAGACCCAGGGCCCGCACCTGGGAAGACGGCCTCTGTGTCCCTCCCCCCCAGGGAACACTGCGTGAGTGGGTCACCATGAACTGTGCCTAGACCCTCACGCTTGGCTGCTCCTAAAGAGAAAAATGGGCGCGAGAGCCTGAAACCCTCCAGAATACACATGTAAATTGTGCTCCTGAGCCCCACACTCAGTGTATGCGTTTTCCCCAATTCTGGGTCACGAGGAGGAGCCGGATGCGTTGCTCTTTGCAGGGAGGTGCAGCCGGCCGCAGGTGCACCGTGGACACTCGCCCTGGAGCAGGGTGGGCAGTGGCCAGCACAGTGGCAGCGGGTCACAGCCTTCTCCCCATCCCTGTCACAGGGCTTTGTCCCCCGGGTGCCAGATGCTCCTCTTCTCCGCAACCTTTGAGGACTCGGTGTGGCAGTTCGCGGAGCGGATCATTCCGGACCCCAACGTGATCAAGCTGCGCAGAGAGGAGCTGACCCTGGACAACATCCGCCAGTACTACGTGCTGTGCGAGGAGCCGAAGGACAAGTACCACGCCCTGTGCAACATCTACGGCGGCATCACCATCGGCCAGGCCATCATCTTCTGCCAGGTGACCACCGGCTTGCCTTTGCCACCCGGGCCTCCCTGGGTGGGGGGGGGCAGTGATGCGCCGAGGTGCCCAGCACATTGGGTCCGTCGTGCAGTTGGATCATCTCCAGAGTAACTGCGAGTACAGGTGACTTGTGTTTTGTGGGTGGAACTCAGAGAGATGAAGTCACGGAATGGCACTTCCGGGTGTTAAACAGATGGCCCCTTCTCTTGGAGCAGTGGCTCCTGACATGTCCACCGTGGGTCACCAGTTCCGGTGGGGTTTCGGCCGGTGCCCTTGTCAGGTGGAGAACGTCCTCTTCTGTCCCTGACGTCCCATGAGTGAGTGGCCGCGCACCTGTCGCTGTGAACACTACTCACGCTGCTGTTAACGCTCACATTTATTTTCTGCTGTCTGACGTTTTTAGTGCTCACATATTTGTTTTATTTTCTCACTGCCGTGTGGACACTCCAAGCTCCACGACAGCTGAGCCCCATCTGTCTTGCTCCCCTGTCCCCTGCGCTAGGATGGCACCCACCTGGCACCTGGACAGCACTGCAAATGTGTCTGTAGAACACAGGGAAGCTCGGCTCTGCCACGGCCTGGCCATGTAACCTTGGGCAAGTCACTCAGGCTTTTAAGCTTTGTCTTAAATTTTTTCAATGAAATGAGGTAACTGCTTCATCAAATTGTTGCATGGAAAGACTGCAGCGGCATACCTGGCATGGAACATTCTAGAGTGTCTGATGGTATCACTGTTACATTGTCTCACTTGCCATCACACCACCACGGGAGGTAGGGAGAGCAGTTTTGTTGCCTGTTTCTCGGCCGAGCACGGCGTTGCCCTTGGAAGCACAGAGGAAGCCCGAGCCGCACTCCAGGCACCGCCGGGGCAGCCCTGCCCGCCCCTCCCTGCTCACTCGAGCACTGCGGGCACCTCCGCTTGGCTTTAGCTGGAGGTGCTGAGCTTGCTTTCTTTCTCTTTTATATCCTGTAGACTCGTAAAAGTGCCAAGTGGTTGACAGTGGCGATGATACAGGATGGCCACCAGGTGGCTTTGTTGAGCGGAGAGCTGACTGTGGACCAGCGAGCGTGCATCCTTCAGAGTTTCCGGGACGGGAAAGAAAAAGTTCTCATAACCACCAATGTCTGTGCTCGAGGTGTGTTCATGTTTAAAGTCATGTTTGTTGAGGTGATGGGTGGTAAAACTGACACCTTTGAGAGCATGGCTCAGTGCGCAGTGTGCCGTGTACAATGAGTCGACACACGAAAATACAGCACATTGCCCTCTCCCCTCCAAGCAGCGCCACCTTGTGGTCAGCTGCTGCAACGTCCAGCCCCAGGCAACCAGGTAGGTCAGATTTTTGTCTCTTCCAGATCCCATAAGAGTTAAGTCATACAGTTTGTGGCCTTTGTGTCTGACTTATCCATTTGACACAATGCTTTTGAATTTATTAGTGCTGTTGTGGGTCTCAGGTTCAGTCCTGGTCATGGCTGAGCCGTGTTCCTGTGATGGACATGCCACAGTTAGTGCATCCACTCAGCCGCTGGTGGTCCTTTGGATGGCTTCCATTTGGGGCTGCTTTGAATAAAGCTTCAATAAGCATCACGTGTAGGTCTTGTGTAGACGTAGGCTTTCTCTTGGGTGAATACCATATCGAGGACCAGGAAGTCTGGGTCATACGGGAAGTGCCTGGTTAGCTTTATGGGAAAGTGCAGACGGTTTTCCCCAAGTGGCTGCGTAGCTTTTCCTGTCCGCTGGCCGTCCAGGGGCGTTCCAGGCGCTCTGCCTTCTCGGCAGCACTTGGTCTTGTCGCTGTTTCGTTTTGGCCTTTCTTGCAAGTGTGTGCGGTGCCTCGAGTTTTCGCTCGTGTTCCTGCCAACCAACGATGTTCATCCCAGATGCATTTCTAATTTTAAACACTGTTGACTCCTGGGGGGAAATGTTTGTGTTTTCAAGAGAAGGGATTTGCTGCTTTGTTCATCCCTCCTGTGTCCCCTCCTGGACCTGCCGCACACCCTGTTCGTCCCCCACTGTTCACCAAGACAGGCCGAGGACCTGCCCTGGGTGCCGGGCCCACCCCTTGGGGAGGGGGCCTGAGAAAGGGCGAGGTGCTGCCTCGACCCCTGACTGTCTGGTCCGGGCTTGTGTGTCGGGAGAGGAGTTTGCCTTGGGCCCGTGCTCTGTGCTGCACACGTCGGGGGACCGGCATGCGAGCACAGTGCCCTGAATGCGGCTGCAGTGCTCGTGGTGAGAGCTTGGAGGAGGGGAGGAGAGGGGAAACGTGCCCAGAAATTGCAGGGACGTGGAGGCGAGGCCGAGGAGATCTGACTGCGATGGAGCAATGGCTACGGAATGAGCGGAGCTGGGCCCTGGGACAGGCGAGGGGACGGGCAGCCGAGGGGGCTGCTGGCGATGTGGCGCAGCAGGAGCAGGGGGGCGGCATGGCTCTGTGCTCCTGGGAAGAGCCCTTCTCACTGTGCATGCCCACGCGCTCATGTGGGCACACACTGGGCGTGTTCAGACTCCTGTAGCAGTGGCCCCCAGGGGTGTGGCAGGTGTCGTGGGCGTGCCCTGCAAGCAGACCACGTGACTAGGGGCCCCTTGCGGTCACATGCAACCGGGCCCGCGACATGCAACCTCCCTCCGAGGGTGTGGGTCTTGGTGGCCGTCTCCTGAGGAAGAAGTGGCAGGAGCCCCCACTGTCTCTCCTCCTCTAGGGATTGATGTGAAGCAGGTCACGATTGTTGTGAACTTTGACCTCCCCGTGAACCAGCTGGAGGAGCCGGACTACGAGACCTACCTCCACCGCATCGGGCGGACCGGGCGCTTTGGGAAGAAAGGGCTCGCCTTCAACATGATCGAAGTGAATAAGCTGCCCCTGCTCATGAAGATCCAGGACCACTTCAGTGAGTAGCATCCCTCTGGGGGGCACGGTGGGCATCCATACTGACGGCGGGGGCCAGTCCGGGGCTCTGACGCGAAGGGCCAGAGTTCCTGCCACGAGACAGGCAATCGGTTTGTGTGCAGTGGTTAAATAGAAAACTTTAAGTCAAGGGGCATCAATAATAGCTCAGATTTACCTGTCATTGCTCGTTCTGGTCCCTGGAGCAGGTTTCCATGCCCCGAACAAGGAACCAGGCAAAGCAAAGTAACGACATCCTTGGAGATTATATTCTGTCCCCAGCTTCCTCTTTTATTTACATTTTTCCTTCTCCTTGCCCCACCCTACCAAGTGGGCCAGTCCTGCACTCCCAGGTCTGCTGCCCTCCTCTGACCGCCTGCGGGGGCCCCAGGGCTGGCAGGCTGCCCCCTGGAGGGAGCGCCAGGGGTGGTGTGCCCTGTGGTGTCCACCTCTCAAGTGACCCCCGGCCCCAAAGCCCATGGATGTGGCTGGGGAACAAGGCAGGAGGAGCCCATGCATGACCTCAGATATATCACCCTCGAGGACAGTGGCCCTTAACCTTTGTGGGAAGCGTGGACACTCCCCAGGCACGTGTATGAGATTCGGCACAGAATCTTAAAGGGTTTGGAGACGACTGTCACATGTCTGCGGACACTGTGGGGAGGTCGATTACGTGCCCTGTGTTGGGATAACTGAGGAAGGACCTGGGGCACGGGCGGGGGTCGGGGCAGGGACAGCCAGTGGGCCCCACTCTTGCTGTGTGAGCTCCTAAAGGGCTGGTCTCAGGAAGTGACCTCGGGGGAGAAGCTTTAGTCCCCCACCCACCCCGCATCCATCCGCCTGTGCGCACTCATGCACATGCTCACGCCACTCCCCCGCAGCTCAGCAGGCCCTTTCCCCGGCCCTCCCGTGGGCGGCGGCCTTTTTCCTGTCTCCCGGTGTCCAGACACGCTGGTTCTGGGGTCTGGTGCCTCCGGTGCTGTTTTAGTTCGTGTCGGTCGGTGGTTTGGACACTGTCCCCTCCTCCTCTAGCCCAGAGCACGTCCCTGCCCACGGCTGTCCCTGCCAGGGCCGCCGGGACACTCGGTCGGCCGCGTCGCTGCGTCAGAGAGGAGGGGGCTGGGCGGGAAGTGCAGTGGGCCCGTAAGAAGGGCGCTCCCCTTGTTCTTCCAGACAGCAGCATCAAGCAGCTCGACCCGGAAGACCTGGACGAAATCGAAAAGATTGGGTATTGAAGGAAGAACTTTGTCACTTGTGGCATTTCCTAGTTTATGGGAAAATATCCCAGTGGGGTTTAAAGTTTTGTGGTTTTTTTTTTTAATGTGGAGGTTTTTTCAATATGAAAGTGCTGCTTATGGCAAAAATAAATGGGGCAGCCTTAGTATTAAGGACCTGACGTCTTTTTGAAACCAAACTGATGTGAAGCACATGATACTTTTGAATAAAGAGGCAACACTATTTCTTATTCTAATCTTTTCATGGGTAAAATCGTCTTTGTGGGGGCTACTGGGATGTTTTTGAAGTTAGTTTATGGAATCTGAGATCACCCCTCCTGTAGACGTCTCATGTCGCCACAAGGTGGCAGCAGAGCTTCGCTGTCCTGGGAAGTGGAGCAGATGTGAAGTCCTCTCTCCCAGTAGCTGCTTCCAGCCTGGGAGGCCCGCCGACCTCCCCGGCCTCCAGGCGTGCCCACCGCTCACGCACGTGCAAACCCTCACACTGACACATTTGCAAAGTAAAACAGTTTGGAAGAGAGGGCATTATCCTTTCATTCATGTTTCTGCCGACATACAGAACTTCAAAAAGTTTTTCTATTCTGTTTCTTAATGTCTTCAGATTAGAGATTTACTCCATCGTGATTTACGTAATAGGCTCTAAAAATACAGCTTTATTGTAGTCATGTCTTAGAAACAGGCAGTGGGGGGATTTTTATTTTAGAAGTAACTTCAAGGAGGCAGAGGTTTTGCTTTTAAGAACTTAAAAGTTGTATCTGAGAATCCTGGACATTTCCCTGCAAGTCCCAGTGAGATGTTGTTTATTTCTCACCTTTACCGTTACAAAAATGAGCCCATGTGCCTGGAAAGGTGGGGAGATCGGTGCTCTCCCAGGAGGTTTAAGCAGGTTCTGCTGACCATGGCCAGAGCCCAGGCCCCAGCCTGTCACCCGCTGCCCCCAGCATCCCAGCGAGCACCCACCGTCCTGGGCGGAAGGGTGTTCTTGCCACTTCTCCATTGGTACATTCCACACATCCACCACCCTGCCTGTGTTTCATCCCCACGAGCATGGCTCAGGAATACATGGAAGCCACCTTGTACCCCCCAACAGCAGTGTCCATGGCGTCCCCACTGTGCCAACCCCCAGGGGAGGGGACACCGAATGCTGCAGCCGTCTCAAAATCCAGAGCCCAACAGCAGCAGCTCCGAATAAGCTGGTGTTCTGATAGACAGGGCTCCCGGTGGGCAGGTGGCTGCCAGGGTGCACAGAGGGGCCCTCCCACTCTCTGGGCCAGCTTCCCAGAGGACAGGGTCCTCTGTGTCACCTCTCACGAGAGAGAGGGGCTGAGTGGTGCCCAGCAGCTCCGTGCAGTCATCCAGCATGGTCCACTGGGGCGGTGACCAGTCCAGCTCGTGACCGGGTTCACCTGGATACCTTGGGGCAAAACACAGACTCCTTCCCCACGCAGGAAAAAACAGACTCTGGTGGGAGGAGCACAGAAACACCCTTCTGCACCGGAACTGAAGGCACAGGTAAAGTGGGGGTGATGAGGGAGGGGACATCAGGCAAAGGAGTCGGAGACAGTCTACAAAAACCGAAGCTCCCCCATCTGCACGTCCTCTTGGCCTCTCCTTACGCCAGGCCTGCCTTCCTCTCTGGCCTGTGACCAGTCTCCGTGTCCACTCAGGACCCGCCTGCAGCCCAGCGCCCCGCGCATAACAGGTTCAGCGTCCAGCTCCACGAACGTTTGCTCTTCTCGAGTAAATACCCCTCTGCCGTTTCCACATCTGCCAACATTCTTCCCTGAGGTTTCCATCCTAGCTTTGAACTCCAACTAGATGGGGCAGGATGAATAAACGTAGGGAGTGTGTTGAGATGTGCCGCAGTCTCACCGTCAGAGAATTAAGTTGGACTTTTCCATCATTCTCAGCACTGGGCGTTGGGGGGAGTCTGAATACAACTGCACCCCCTCCCTTTCCAGTCCGACAGACTCTCCACCGGCTCCCCTCACAGATGTCTCGAGCAGCTTCTGTGTGGCCGCTGCTCCTACGGGGTCTGCAAACAGTGAGCATTCTCTTGCCTTGCCCTTTGCCCCCTGCTCCCGGCCCTTCATCCCTAGCTGGCCAAGGAGGGACAGAGCCCCGGGCTCCGCGAGCCACAGAGGTCAGAGCACGCACTGCCCGGTGTGGCGAGTCGACAGCCCGAAGAGCACGCTGCAGGCTGCAGCTCCCTGCCGGAGCTGCCAGTGACCCTCACGTGTGCACGTGGCCTGCCACATAGCACTTTGCAAACTGTAATTTTAAAATTTGGGTGGGGCTGAAGCACCACTATGCATTTTTAATGTGGTTTTCTGCCCCACCTTTATTTTTTTTTAAATTTGATCAAGATTCACTTATATTTCAAACATTTTTTAAGCTTTATTTATGTATTTTCAGAGAGGGAAGGGAGGGAGAAAGAGAGAGAGAAACATCAATGTGTGGTTGCTGGGGGTCATGGCCTGCAACCCAAGCATGTACCCTGACTGGGAATCAAACATGCGACACTTTGGTTCGCAGCCTGTGCTCAATCCACTGAGCTATGCCAGCCAGGGCTGCCCCACCTTTAAAAATGGCACTTTTAGACTCTTCTGTCTGAGGAACTACAGGAAGCAAGCTGGCGTGGGACAAGTCTTGGTTATGAGACCTGATGGTGTGTCCTGACCGCCCACGGAGGTGCCACGGCCCTGGGCTGAGCCGCCAGCCCGCCTGCACCTGCCCCTGCCCCGCAGCCTCTCCCTTCTGCTGAGGTTCGAGACAACCAGAAGCTCGAATGTGATGAGAAGGAGGAGCATTGAAAAGATGGCTCTCTCCTCTTGAATTCAGAAAAACAAAGAATTTTCTAAATGAGAATCTTTACAGATTGGAAGTCTTTAGTCTTCAGAGAGAAGTGTAGGCAACTATCTCCAGCATTTCCCTTTGGAAATTCATATTTGCCTATGATTATTTTTATTCTCATCAAAGGACTTTTTTTTTTCATTACTCAGAGGAAGGGAAAGAGAGAAACATCAATGTTTTGCAAGAGAGAAGCATCGATCGGTTGCTTCCCGTATGTGCCCAGACAGGGGATCAAACCCCAAACCTGGGTGTGTGCCCTGACCAGGAATCGAACCCACAGCCTTTCCATTCAGGATGATGCTCCAACCAGCTGAGCCACACCAGCCAGGGCTGCCCGTTGTTTTTTCACTTCAGTAGAATAGCCTATATAAAAATGAGTTTCTATATTCCTGTTTCTAGAATTTTTTTTTATGAATGGAGGTAGTCTCTTACTTTGAGCTTAATATTTTCTTTTTTGTTGTTGTTGTTAGGAAGAATAATGCAATCGCACTCCAGTCCCTTACTTTGTGATCTGTTGCTTGAAATCCCACATGGAAGGCAGGGCTTGGCCAGGAAGCCCTCGCTGTGGGTGGTGCAGAGGCCTGGCTCAGAAGGCAGAGCCTGGACGGGCTGCTCTGCGAGGTGCTGAGCTCCCGGGCTCCCATCGTGGGAATGTTCAGTCGTCAGAAGCATCCTGCACACAGACTTGCAATGCACGCTGTAGCTCTCAGTCTTGAATTAGCTGGGAGTTTGGAATGAAATGATCTTGGAGACTCAGCCGATTTAAAAACACATGTTTCCAAGGCCCCACACAGCGGAGGTGCAGACACAGATGACATGGGCCATGAGTGCTTTGCACATAGGAAGTTCATTTTCCGCAAATGAGAAGAAAATGGAGCGGCTAGCTCCTGACTGCACCATCTTAAGTTTTAGATTCTCTGGCTTCTTCCCCCGTGTGACCCTCTCTTTACACCTGTCTTCTTCAGCTTATGCAGAATATGCCTAAAAACTGCATGAAAACAATGCTTAAAAACAATGCATACACACAGTGCATATTCTGCATAAGCTGAAGAAGACAGGTGTAAAGAGAGGGTCACATGGGGCAAGAAGCCGGAGAATCTGAAAGTTAGGATGGTGCAGTTAGGAGCTAACCGCTCCATTTTCTTCTCTTTTGCGGAAAATGAACTTCCTGTGTGCAAAGCACCTGTGGCCCGGGTCGTCCGTGTCTGCAGCCCCACTGTGCGGGGCCTTGGAAACATGGTGTTTTCAAATCAGAATATGCCCTGTTTTTAATTTAATATGTATATTATAAAAGTAATAGAACAACAAATGAATATAGTAGGGGGAAATTATCAAAAATCGCACTTCATTACAACTGTTTTTCTTTTTTTAAAAAAAAGATTTTATTTATTTATTTTTAGAGAGGGAGGGGAGGGAAAAAGAGAGAGAGAGAGAGAGAGAGAGAGAGAGAGAGAGAAACATCAATGTGTGGTTGCTGGGGGTCATGGCCTGAAACCCTTGCATGTACCCTGACTGGGAATCGAACCTGCGACACTTTGGTTCGCAGCCTGTGCTCAATCCACTGAGCTATGCCAGCCAGGGCAACAGCTGTTTTCTTGATGTAGCCTTTTCATCATAATAGGAAGAGTCATTTGCATTGACAGTTTATGTATATTATTATCCCTTTTATCTGAAACATTCCAGCATTTTGCATGCTGCTGCACAGTCTTTAGAATTATTAAAATTAGTAACTGATCAGATCATCCTACCAGGTAAACGTAACACAATGTATATGCATTACCATCTTGGTTGAACATTTATGGGGTGTTCAGCTTCCCAACATTGTAATCACAAATAATGCTGCAGCAAGTCTTCTTGCCCGTTGTTTTGAACTATTTCTTCTGTGGCTTTTGACGGATGTGCCGACTGCTTCCGAAGACTCTGACTGCACTGCACCGGCGCGCGCTGCCCACCAGTTTCGCCTTACCTGGCTGACCGCCAAGGGGTGTTGTTATTTTAAAGCTGCTCGGTAACTTTTTCTGGTTTACTTTTGTTTTGGTATGAATAAGATTGAATTCTTTTTGTTGTAGATGGTTCATTTTTTTCTGTATATGTCTATTTGTCTTATGAGATCTTAATGTTGTCCTGATCAAGTTGTGTGAAACACATGTGAATTAATTTTTCCAAATAAAATAAATATATTAACTTTTTTTACTGAAAGTGTTTGTCCAGTTTGCCTTTTTATTTATATTGTGGCTTTAACCCACAAAATTATCTAATTTTTGTAGTGAAATACACTGATAATTTTGCAGGTTCTGTCTGTCCATTCTAGAATGTTAGCACTGTCCTAGAACACATTTAATTTTATTTCAATTATTGTGATTTTGTCTTTAAAAAGCTTTTTGACTTTAATCCATCTGAAATTTATTCTGGTGTGAGGTACATAAAATTGTTCACAGTTTTTTTTAGTGTTAATAGTTATAACACAAGTGAAAAATTTTTTTATTGTCTTTTGATATCTCCTTTATCATATTAAATTTCTACACCCCTATACATACATAACAGGATTCTGGGTATCTCCTTAATTCCAGTTTATTCCTGTGCCAGAGCCACAGTTTTAAGTATTTTTGTTATGTATATTGAGGGCTTGTTCCTCCTCTTGGCTACTTTGATTCTCTCTTATTTTAAAAAATATTATTACCAGTTTTCTTTTTCAAAGATTAATTTTAGATCCATTTTATCAGCTTCCAAAAAGCCTTCTGAATTTTTGTTTGCATCCATTTGGCAGCAAGAATTCATCCAGGCCCTGGCTGGTGTAGCTCAGTGGATTGAGTGCGGGCTGCGAACCAAAGTGTCGCAGGTTCAATTCCCAGCCAGGGTACATACATGCCTGGGTTGCAGACCATGACCCCCAGCAACCTCACATTGATGTCTCTCTCTCTCTTTCTCCCTCCCTTCCCTCTCTAAAAATAAATAAATAAAATCTTAAAAAAAAAGAATTCATCCAGTCCGTGCATTAATTTGGGGGGAACCGATTCCTGGATGGTGCTGAACCACGTGGCAGGTCTCAGTTCTGACTCCCAGGAGCCAGGAGGCAGGCTGGGGCAGGGACGGGGGAGGAGGTGAGGCTGGGCGGGGGACTGCGATTGCTGAGGGCAGTTTTCACGGTTGGAGGGGTCTCAGCTGGTGTGCCCAGGTGGCACCCTGCAGGCCCATGTGCTGACTCAGCTGCCAGCGGGAGGGGGCGTGGCGTGTCTCAGAGGAGGTGAGAGACCAGGGTTCCAGCCCCACCTTGAGTGCTGTTAGTCCGCTCTGCACCATGACAAAGTCCAGTCACCTGCCACAGCCTTGTCCTCCTGGATCCCTTCCAGCTCTCAACTCCTTCCGTCTCTGCTCCCTCTGGTGGAAGACACGGAAGTGCTGCTCCTGCCTCACCTCCAGTGGGCCTGGCGGTGGGGAGGCGGAGACCTTTTCTGAGGGATCCCGCTCTCTGCCGGTCCCAGCACCCAGCCCCTGCCTAGGGCCTCAGAGGTGTTCCCTGCCTTGTCTTGGCCAGGGGGCTTAGTTGGTTGGAGTGGCGTCCCGTACACGGAAAGGTTGTGGGTTCAATTCCCGGTCAGGGTACACACCTATGTTGCGGGTTCAATTCCTGGTCAGGGTGTGTATGGGAGGCAACTGATCGATGTTTCTCTTTCACAGTGATTTTTTTTCTCTTTCTCTCTGTCTAAAATCAATAAAAATGTATCCTTAGGTGAAGATTTTTTTTAAAAAATGTCTTCCATTGCCTGCGGAAAGAGGGAAGGAAGGAAGACGCCAGGTATCCCAGTTCACGGAGGAGGTGGGTCTCCATCAGACCACCTGGGGCGGAGTTGCACTGCAGCTTGGAGGGGCGGGTCTGCGAGGTGCGGAGGCGCACACTCTGCGGTCCGGGCCGTACCTGGGGCAGCGCAGTGTTCGCTGAGAGTTCTCCGCTGAACAAGGGGAGGGGGCAGAGGAGCCCCGTCACGATGACAGATGAGACACTTGGAAGCGCAAAGCCATGTGCTACCTTAGGAGAGAACAAGGTTGTGGGTGACCTATTCTACACGTTTGCTGCTTTTCAGTGTTTGCAAAGAGGAAACACTCTTTAAACATCTCCTAGTGAGGGAAACTGACACTGGTCTCCGTCCTGCGGCCACACCGGCTGTGCCGCCGCTCGCTGTGCCTTCTCTGAGTGACCCTTCGGTCTTCTGTTTTCAACCCTCCCCTGGGGGTATGCGCATTGATTGTAGAGAGCAGGGAAGGAAGAGACAATCGTCCATCGGCTGTCTCTCGCATGCACCCCAACTGGGGCTGAGTCTGCAACCTGGGCTTGTGCCCTGACTGGGAATCAAACCCTCGACCTCCCAGTTTACAGGACAACGCTCCACCCACTGGAGCCACACTGGCCAGGGCAACTCTGCAGTCTTAAGGCAAGGTTTTTCCCTGGCTGGGAAGTTTCCAACAGCCCGCTGAGTTTGCTCTGGTTTAGAAGCATCTGAGGCTGTGCCCACAGCCATGGGGGTGACATGGGACCAGTGGCCCCGGCCTTCAGAGACAGGAGAAAACCCCTCATTCCTCGCCCAGGGTCACCCACAGCCAGGCCAGATGACCAGGGACGCCCTCTGCACCCCCCCCCCCCAAAGCGCTAAGGAAAATCTCTGAGGTAAAGAGTTTGCCTTTCTTTACTGGAAGAATTTTTATTAGGCCAAAGCGTTGACAAGTTTGTCATTCCCAGAATCTGCTAACACCCTCCCCCCACTCCCTTGGATTTGATTTCTTTGCCCTCCTCGTTTGCAGAGGGGAGGAAAAACTGTCTTCGGCAGGCAGACAGCTCCCTCCGAGGTGTTTGGCAGCGACTGCGCACTGGGAGAGATTTATGTCTCTGTTCTCTGGCACTGCCTCGCCTGAGCTCACTTAAAACAACCAAGTAAATGAGCTCACTTTATCCCGTCCAAGCGGAGCCGAAGGCGGCACGGTACCCAGCTGGGGCCCTCGGGGACCCTGAGGCAGCGTGCATGTCTCCGTCACTTCTGCTGAGCTCAGCCGATTTTATGTCTGTCTGAGGTCACTGAGACGGGAGCGCGGGGGGCAGAGAGCCGGGGGGTGGTGAGCGGTGCAGTGGGAGCCGCCCTTGAGCCTGCAGGGCTTGGCGGAGAGCGTGGGTTTAGGGGCTCCCCGAGAGGCGGCCGGCCCCCGGGGCTGGTCAGCCATGAGGACAAGAGCATGGCCAGCTGATCTGTCCTGACCTCCGCGGAGGGGCTCTTCCAGACAGGTTTCTGCGAGCTCATGGCCGTGGAGTATTTGCTTTCCTTTCTTGCTAGTTACGCTTTGTGTTCCCTGCTGCACCTCTACCCTGAAGATCAGGCCCCATGAGACAGGGCCTCGCCCCGGCCGGGTGGCTCCGTTGACTGGAGCCTCGTCCCGTACACCACAGTGGGCTGTGGGTCTGATGCCCGCCAGGGCACACACTTAGGTTTCGGGTCCCATTCCTGGCCAGCACGCACGCAGGAGGCAACTGATTAATGTGTCTCTCACATGGACGTGTCTCTCTCTCAGATCAATAAACATATATATTTTTTTTAAGAAGGAAGGAAGAAAGGGAAGAAGGAAGGGCAGGAAGGTAAGCTCACAAGTCCTGGGAGAATCCCATGGAAACGAACCACACGGCTTGCTCACTGCAGGAGGAGTTGAGAGGAGATGGTCTGTGTGTGCTGCAGAGCGGGGCTGGGGGGCAGGGGTTGCCGTCCGCAGGACCCCTGAGGCCCCCAGGCTCTCTTCAGCAATGACGGGAGCGGTGTTCGCAGAGCGGCTGAAGTGTGGGTGGCACCGACGAAGTGGAAAGACGATCTTTGTCCTACGGACACGTGTAAACACACCCTTAAATAAGTGTGATTAAGAATGGAACTAGTCCGATGTGCTGGTTGTATTTCTTCAATGTGCCCTAAAGCATAAACACCAGTAAGATACATGGGGTCACCTGCGAATCACCCGAGTGCGCCCAAAGTGCTGGGGTCAGCAGCGGAGTCACAGTGAGGTCCCCACGTGGGCAGCATCGGCCTCTGCTGGGAAGGCCGTGAGGCTGTGAACTCCCGGGTCCTGCCGCAGGCCTACTGAGCCAGAAACCCTGCGCCCAACTGGGGCTCAGGGAGCTCTCCTCTCACCCCTCTAGGGGATTCTGACGCCTGCTGGGGTCTGGGTGCCCGTGCACTGGGGGCTGGGCCGGTCCAGAGTGTCCTGCTGGTGTGTCACCTCTGCCCGCCACGGGCCCTCGGTGTCCTCATGAGCCCAGAGCAAGGGAGAGCCGCAGTGGGGCGCCCCACAAAGGTCAGGGCAGACCCAGCGTTCACAGTTCAGTTAAGAAGGACGAGGCGTGGGAAGTGAATGGACAGCCAGGAAAACACCTGGGATGTGCACGTACGCACGTGGGCAGGAGTCGCCCTCAGTCGGAAGTGCGGGCTCACCTCCGTGACTGCCCAGGTCTGAGTGCAGATGTGCCGGGAGGGCCTCGTGAGGGGGCCAGTCCCCGTGGCTTGGAGCAGCACCGTCCCACAGAGCTTTCTGGAGTGATGGAAAAGTCCAGCAACTACCTTGTGTTGGGAAACAATTCTCTGTGGGTTTCTTGCGTTTCTGCACATTTTTGTAGCAGAGGCCCTGAACGCCTTTTTTTCTGGACACTTTTCAAGGATGCGTGTCTAGCCAGCAGCCTCGGAAGATAGAGGCAGTGTCTTCCTCCAGCGCATTTAGCAGCGTGCCTCCTGCCCGTTATAAAGGCGCCAGATTCCCTAAACTCAGGGTTCCTCTCTTGCACGGCAACCCACTGCCTGGGCAGGTACCACCTGGTCCTCCTCACATCGCCCTGTGGGTATTGCAGCTCTGGAAACCGAAGCAAGAAAATGCTGGCCCAGTGGCCACTGCTGTCGCCACACATAGTCCCACCCTTTGCCTCAGACCTGGGAGTTTTGTGTCTCCGGTCAGCATCCGTGACACTGGCAGGCTGGTCGTTAGCTTACAACTGGGTGAAGTGTGAGGTTCTCTGCGTTTCTCACACACACGCGGCTATCGGGCACTCGATACGTGGCTACTATGACTCAGAGCTGAATTTTAGCTTTAGTTCATTTCTCCCCAAGCTTCATTGAGGAATAATTGACAAATAAAATGATATATATTTAAAGTGCACAATGTAGTGATTTGATGTATGCATACACAGTCAAGTTAATTAACATGCCCATCACTTTACATACTTACCAATTTTTTAGTGAAGACTTCTAGTAGCTACTTGCAGCAAACTTCAAGTATACAGCTCAGTATTACGACCGGTCATTATTACCTATCTCTGCCTACCAGTATTATCATCACCGTGCTGTACACTTCAGCCGCCAGCACCCCATTTCCTTCCCCCGCCCAGCTCCCAGCAACCACCGTCCTGCTCTCTGTTTCTGTGAGCTTGACTGTTTTTATTTTCAAAAAGTTTCACTTACAGGTGGTACCACACAGCATTTGCATTTCTCTGTCTGGCTTATGTCACGTAGCACGATGCCCTCCGGGCTCCTCCATGTTGTCACACTGGCAGGATTTCCTTTCACGGCCACGCAAGGTCCCGCTGTCTATTTGTGCCCTATCTGCCCTCTCCACTCGTCCACTGATGGACGCTTAGGTTGTTTCCATGTCTGGGCTGTTGTGCGTAAAGCCTCAATGAACACCCATAGGCGTGCAGCTATATCTTCAAGGCACCAATTCCATTTCTTCTGGATACACGGTCGACCCCCGAACAATAGAGATTTGAACTGCACAGTGTCCGTACATGTGGGTTGTTTTCGATGGACCGTCACAGTCAAACCTGAGTTGCTCAGTTGTTGACTGGCTGGTGGGAATCTGTGCAGCCAGGGGCCTGGCCAGGTATATGTGGGTTTTCACCTGTGCAGGTGGTCAGCACCCCTGACCCATGTGCTGTTCAAGGGCCAGCCGTATACCCAGATACAGTGGATTCATTTTCAAATGGCCCCACATGGCCGGGGGCTGCCATACTGGACGGCATAGCTTAGAAGGGTAAAGCACCCACTGCGCAACCATCGGTCAGGGTGCTGCTGAGGGAGACTGTAGGCTGAGTGGGAGCTGAGACTGAAGGGATCTCAGGTTGTTTTCAGTATTTGAGTTTTCATGATTCTGTAGCTCTAGGAAGAGTGCAGTTATGAATATGTATATATTCATATATTCATATAGATCATATATAAATACATTATAAAAGTATATATTCATATATAATTATATATTCATATATATAAAATTATTGTGTCCAGAGGGGTTTCCTGATAGAGCTGAGAAATAAGGAAAGAGAAATCGAGGCTGAGTTTGGAGCTTGGGGGTAAGGGGTGTTCCCACCAGAGGGTATGTCTTCAGGAAGAGCCCTGGAGACCGGGGAAAGAAGACAGGGCCTGAGAAGGACCCGTGGCCCTTAAAGAGTTTGCTCAGCCCTGCCCTTCCCGTCTCCCCTCAGCTTGAGAATACCCGCCATCTCCCCAGGCTTGATGAAGACTCCTCTGGGCCCTTCTCAGCCCCCAAGGTTCCTGCCCTCCTTGCTTCCCAGCTCAGAACAGCCTCTTCTTTAATATATTTATTGATTTTAGAGAGAGGGGAAAGGAGAGAGAAACATCGATGTGAGAGGGAAACATTGATCGGGTGCCTCTCATATGCACCCTGACTGGGACCAAACCCACAACCTAGGCCTATGCCCTGACAGGGAATTGAACCAGGGACCTTTCAGTTTACGTGATGACACTCCAACCAACTGAGCCACACCGGCCGGGGCCAGAATGATTTCTGGTTCGGGCCCTGCTGGCAGTTCAGCTCGTATGTGCCTAATCAGGAGGCACTGGGGTCTGAGGATGATGAACGCGGCTTCTCACCAATAGTTTGTATGGAGTATTGGGAACAGCTGTGGGCTAGGCTGGGCATGCCAGCGCTGGGGCCTGGTGTTTGGGGGAGGGGGTGAGATGGGGGACACCAGGGCAGGAGTCTGAAGTTGCTTTCCCACCTGAAGGCTGGGAAAGCCTGAGAGCTCAGTGCAGTGCCAGCTCCCACCTAAAACCCTGGGCCCTGAGGAGGTGGGGTGGGGGTGCCCCTGAGGACTCAGGCCCCAGCCGGGACAGGCCTGGACCACCCAACAGGCCACTTACTTACACGCATTGCCGCTGCTCCACAAACACCACACACACTCCTCCGCAAGTTGCCGTCTCACTTAACGTGACAAGTCCTGGAATCTCTTCTTTGTCCTGAACGGAGGTAAAATGTACATGCTATGGAATTTGCCATCGTAACCATCATTCAGTGTGTGGTTCAGGGGTGTTGTGTGTGTTTGAGCCACTGTGCACTGTCCCTGCCGCCCCAGCCCCTGCGACCGGTGTCCTTTCTGTCCCGGTGGGTTTGACTAATGTGGAGGTAGCCCGATGGAGTCGTGCAGCATTTGTCTTGTGACAGTTTATTCGTGTTTATACTGTGTAACGTAACAGTGTATGGATATATGTTTATCGGGCAGCCATTACTAGTATTTTTGTCACCACAAAAAAATGCTATACAATTTTTTGTGTGCATATGTTTGCATACTGGAGTTTGCTGCTGTTTTCTGTAGCATAAATGCCCAGGAATGACATGGCTGGGTGAAAGAGAGGCCTAGTCTTCATCTGTATTTATGTTTTTAGATCCCTTTCTCAAAAATCAGTGGTACCTCGTATTTCCACCTGTTGTGATAAAAAGTGCCATTCCCCCCTTCATGTTCTCCAGCCCTAGCTATTGTTACTCTTTTTTAAAAAGATTTTATTTATTTGTTCATTTTTTAGAGAAGGGGAGGGAGGGAGAAAGAGAGGAAGAGGGACATCAATGTGTGGTTGCCTCTCACATGCCCCCTACTGGGGACCTGGCCCACAACCCAGGCATGTGCCCTTACAGGAAATCGAACTGGCGACCCTTTGGTCCACAGACTGGCACTCAATTCACTGAGCCACACCAGCCAGGGCTCATTACTCTTTTTAAGTTTTGCTATTCTGATTAACGAAAAGTGGCATCACACTTCTAAAATTCCCTTGACAAATACCGAAGTCTGTCTTTCGGACGGAGTATCGGCCATTCAGCTTTTCTCCCATGGGAGTCACCGATGCACAGGCCGTCCATTTCTGACTCGCTGACGAGCCCCTGGTGCGCAGCAGCTCTGCGTGACGGCAGAGGCTCACTCTCCAGCAGGCGTGTGCACCGAAACGTGGTCTCCCGTCCACCGTGTGTCTTTTGACTTTGTATATGTTATCTTTTACCCGTCTAAAATTTAAACATTTTACGTCCAGCTTTTCCTCCATAGCTTCTGGATTTTCTGTTTTGTTTAGAAAAATCTCCTCAAACCTAGGTTATATAAATATTCTCCTAATTTTTTTCATTAAATTATTTTAAATATTTAAATTGTTTTAAATATTGTTTAAAATGGTTTAAAATATTTCCTTATGAAATTGTTTAAATATAAAAACAATATTTAAATGGTTTCAAACATTTAAATTTAAATGCATTTAAATCTTTCATCTATCTGGAATGTGGTTTCCAGAACTTGTGCGGCAGAGAGCTGAACCGGGTTTTCTCCGAGGGAGAGCCAGTCGTGCCCATACAGTTCGTTAAATAAACTGTCCCCTCCCCCCCGGCCTGAGATGCCACGCTCCGCACGCACCCTACCGCCATCCAGTGTGCTGGGCACGTTTCTGGACTTGGCTCTAACTCTGCCCTGCAGATCTGTTCATCTTGTCCTCCACCCTTAACGTACGGTTTGA
Source organism: Phyllostomus discolor (assembly GCF_004126475.2). NCBI lineage: Eukaryota > Metazoa > Chordata > Mammalia > Chiroptera > Phyllostomidae > Phyllostomus > Phyllostomus discolor. The sequence goes on from NC_040915.2 coordinate 64,184,211, forward strand.
TCGCAGCGATGCACAGTTAGCTTTCCTGAGGCCGCTCGTACCTAAACATGTCTTCACTGGTGTTGTTTTCCTCGTTACCACGATCTGGATTCCTTCCAGCTGTCAGATCCCAGGAATGTCGGGAAATCTGCCGGAAAAGCCAGAGCACGTTCCGGAAGGCCTGCCCGTGCGCCCTCTCAGGAACCAACCAAGGCAGACAAGGATATTAGATGAGCACCTACTATGTGCTTGGCACTGCGCTTTCCACTGGGGCTGGGCTGGAAGATGGGGAGCAATATTTTGAGGTTCTTGCTTCTCAGCTCCAGGCCTATCCCCTCTGCACTGCTTAGCAGTGCCGTGCCCCCCATTTCCGCTCTGCCGTCTGTTCCTTATCAGGTTCCCCAACAGGGGCCGCTGGAGGGAGGCTGCAGGCTGGAGGAGGAAGGGTGGACGTGCTCTCTCCTGTTTTGTCCTTGTGTTCCCTGCAAGGGACCGTCCCCCCAGCGGTAGCAGGCCCACCCTAAAGCTGAATCCAGTTTGCTGTTTTCTCAGCACCCAGCCTGCACCCCTGCCCCGGAGACTCCAGCTCTAGCTGCCAGGGACCCTGTCCTCAGAGGCCTGGGTGCCAGGCTCTGGGTGCCCTCCTGGGAATGCCTACAGTTGAGTCCATCCACCCTCTGCAGCCCTGGGAGAGAGGCTGTGGCCTCCACAGCTCCTCAGCATGGTTTTCTTACCCTCCCGCCACCTAGCTATCAGCTCTTCATCATAAACTCTCCCTTTCCAAATGCCTGGTGTGGTTGCTGTCTCCTGATCTGCCTAGACTGACCCAGACAATGAGGAATCGTGGGGGCCGGAGGCTGCTTCTCCTGGCCTCCCTGCCTACAGCTCCCCTCCTGCCTCCATTCCCAGAATTATTTGGCCGCTAGTCGCCAAGGAGACGGCTGACAGTTTCCATTTGCCAAGCCTCCCCCTGGAGCTCTGCAGAGACATTCCGGAAACTCCCTACTCCCTCCTGCGCCCCAGCCAGGGAACTTGGAGGATCTAGCCAGGTTGGGGGGTGGGAGGAGGGGGAAACGTTGGGAGTGGGGGAGGGAAGCAGACCAGGCACGAGGACACAGGGAGAGAGAGAGAGAGAGAGAGAGAGAGAGAGAGAGAGAGAGAGAGACACGAGAGGTTTTCTTGGGCCTGGCTTCCTCTGCAGCTCTCAAGGGCCTGGCCTGGGCCCGTCAGCCCCATCCTGACAGACACCGCTGGGCCCAGCCCAGGGCTCAGTTCTCCGGCCAGACCCTCCACCACAGAAAACTGTCCTGGCCCCGTCCCTCTTCACATGGTGGGAGCCCCACTGCCAGCGGGAGCAGGGAGGAGCCTGGGACCTGTCCAGAGGGAAGGACCTCGGCCATGCCCAGTGGTCCACTCACCGAAGCAGCGTTCCGCACACACAGATACCTCGTGCGATGGCCCAGGCTCCAGCCCACCTCCCGAAAGGAGTAACAGCGACACTAATAACAGCAGTGAGGTCGGGGTGACTCTTACTCCGCTAATGTAAGCCTGTGCACCTGTTCCTTTGTTTCCATTACAAGGTGCCTCCATGACTGGGGCCCCTGCCCTCCCAGGGTCCCGCCAGAGTGCAGGAGGCTTGTGAGGTGCTGAGCCCAGGGAGCAGCTCTGACCACGCGTCCATCACGGCTGCTGCTGGCCTTCGGGCGTCTCTGCCTCTCTGCGCCTCGGGTGTGGGCCTGGCCCAGGGACCTGGTGACCTCTGACCTGTCCCCACACTCAGGGAAACCTCTTCCTCTCCACTCTAACCGCCTCCCCAAAGGCACTCTCCTTTCTCCTTCTCGCTACTTCCACTGAGGATACCTCACACAACGTTTCAGCTCTTACAAAAATAGGGACATGGTGACTTGGGTTTTGCTTCTGTCCCGTACGATTGCAAGACAGGTAAAACTGAAGACCTGTCTAAAGCTCTGTCAGTTTTATTTTTGCAGAAGTATTTTAAAGTCAACTAAAGACACTGTTACATCTCATCCCTGAATATTGTCGTATACATTTTAAGAAAAAAATAGAGCCATTGTCTTACATAATCACAGAACCTATTACCGCACATAAAATGAACAGTTTTCTAATATTATCTGATAAACAGTGCCTCCATTCAGAGGGAAGACACTGAGAGTGGGGTGGGTGAGTCGCTTGCTTGGTGTCGCTCACTTACTGAGCAGCAGAGCCAGGATCTGAGCCGATCTGGTCCTGAGGTGGACCCCCTGGCCCCCCACCCCGCTCCCCACTTTTGTGCCCTGTCCTCACCCCTCATCCGTTGGTCCAGCTCCCACAGGCACGCGGAGGGGCAGCTGGGCAGGTTATTACAGTACGTTTTTAACCGATCGGGAAACGGAGGCCTGGTGGGGTGTCCTGCCCACAGTGGCCCCGGCAGCACTGGCTGTGAGGGGGCGCACAGAACCGCGGAGCAGGCAGAGGGCAGTTACCAGGCAGCGTTGGTGCAGAAGCCGGGCCTCCTGCCCTGGGGCCCCAGGGGGCTCTAGCCTGCCCCTTCGCTGCAGCCTCCCCAGCCTCCCCTGCCCTTCCTTCCTCTCCTGATCTTCGGCCTCTCTTTCCTCACCTCTCATTCTAGGGCCTCATTCATCCCCTCACTTCCTCCAAGGCACAGTTCACAAAGTGACTGAGCAGTGACCCCTGCCAGGCCCTCTGGCCTCTGGCCCTCCTCCCTCCTTCTCTTAGCCACAAACACAGCAGGAGCTGTGTTGCCTGGGCTGCTGAACCTCTGGCCCATTTCCTCTCCAGCCCTGGGCTCATCTCTGGCTAGAGTTCCCGAGGGCCTACGGTTGGCCTCCAAAAAGGCACACGGTGGACACACGTGGAAAAGCCATCTATTTCCAGGAGCATCTGCTTCCTCCGCTTCCTTCCTATCCTTTCTCACTCTGCTCCTCCCCAAGCCCCGGGTTTCAGAGTCAGGGCTCCACATGGTCACAGCAGGCTAGGTCGCAGCTGCGTTAAACCCCACAGCAGGAACGGAGGGCCCTGCAGGTCGGCTCAGAGCAGCGGGGATGTGAGTGCAAGGCGGGAGGGGGCCAGGGACCGGTCATCTGGCCCCGAGTCTGATGCAGTTGGGCGCGCTGCTGCCTGAGGCCAAGCTGAAGGTTCTCAGAAACCTGGGCGCTTGTTGCGGCCACACCAACACCTGGTCAAAAGACCGGGGCCGCCATGGGGCTACCATGGGGCCGCCGTGGGGCCGCCTTTCCCATCAGAACAGCAAGGTCTGCCCAGCCTCCTCAGGGGCCAAGTAAGGGCCCCGGAGAGCTACAGAGAAGATACAGCCAGTGGCCAGGAAATACATGTTAACTAGCTGGATAAACAAAACCCTAACACAGCACCTGAGTGAGAAAGATTTGAGCCCCCTTGTCAGAGGGAAGGGGCCTGGCGGTTCCATAGGCTCCTGGCCAGCCAGGAGTGGACGCAGCCTCGGGTGCATGGGGACAAGCTGGAGAGTGCCCAGAGGTGGGAGCAATGTGGGGCTGGGGGAGTGAAGTCGTCGGGGGAAAGTGTAGAGAAGCAGAGCCTAGCTGTGAGCTGTGGAGAGCTGCACTGTCTCACGGAGGGCTGGAAACACCAGCGCACCCAGCGCGTGGCTGGCAGCACGCAGTTCATCACAATTATTTCAGTGAAGAAAAGAAGGGCTGCATATGCTGTTTGAAATATGGGGTGGCTTTTTTATTAAAGACTTTACGTATTAATTTTAGAGAGAGGGGAAGGAAGGGGGAGAGAGAGGGAGGGAAACACTGAAGTGGGAGAGACACTCTGAGTGGCCAGTCAGGGACAGAACCTGCAGCCCAGGCACGTGCCCTGACTGGGAACCAATCGGACCGGTGGCCTTGCGCTTTGCAGGATGATACCCAGCCAGCCGAGCCACAGCGGTCAGGGCTGGGATGACTTCCACTTGGAGGAGAGAGAGGACTAATTTTGTAAAGCTTCAGTAGAACTCAACTGCAAAGGTAGGAGTGATAGGGAAGCAGACTCCAGTTCAACCGAAAACAGAAAGGGATCGTGCAGCATGGGCCAGGTGTCTGCAAGGTGCTTGACAGGTGTGGTCGCCCCGCCCCTCCAACAGCCTGACGCAGTAGCTGCTGGCCCAGGTTCACCGATGCTGGTTGAGGGAAAGGCTGAACGGCCCTCTCTCCAAAGGCTGCAGAGGGGCCTCCTGAGCCACCAGGGGGATTCTGCGAACCCACTGAGATTCCTCAGCCTGGTTCTCCAAAATTTCACCTCACACCGCTCAAGATGCTGGTTCCCCAAGCGCATCCTTATGACCTCCTCTTTTCTGAGTTCAGCTGAGAGACCATTCACCTCTGTGCTGGTTAACCTATGTGTCAGTTTAATTTAATTCACCAGGCCATGGTGCCGAATATTGGGCCAAACACGGTTCTGGGTGTGTCTTTGAAGGTGTTTCTGGGTGAGATTAACATTCGACTCTGTGGACCCAAGTAACGCAGAGGGCCCCCACCCCCTGGGGGTGGGCCTCATCCAATCAGTGGGAGGCCCGGATAGGACCCAAAGGTCGCCCTTCCCCGAGGGAACTCCTCCTGCTGGCTGCTTTGAGCGAGGATGGAGGTGTTTCCCTGCCACCACTGGTCGCTGGTCCAGAGCTGAAATACCAGCTCTCCTTGAGTCTCAGGCTCTCCAGCTTTCACCTGGGAACTTCCCCCATCGCCCTCTTGGGGCGCCAGCGAGCCCACCACAGCCCGTGGAAGTGCTGCCCCCACAGTTGGGTGAGCATTCTAAATCCTCACCCAAGGGTGCGTTTACTGATTTTAGAGAAGGAGGAAGGGATTGAGAAAGAGAGAGAAACATTGATCGGTTGTTTCCTGTGCGTGTCCTGACCAGGGACTGAACTCGCAACCTTTTGGTGTGTGGGATGACGCTCCAACCAACCAAGCCACCCAGCTAGGGTGAGAGTGTCTTATAATATGTCTCTTTTTATGCATGCACACGTCCTATCAATTTTGTCTATGCGGAGAATCCTTGGTAATACACCTCCTTCCCCGACTCTTCCTCCCGAGGTCTCCCTTGCTGAGGAGACAGAAGGACAGTGGGCGGGGAAGCACCTTCCGTCTGCCGTCGCCCTGGGTCCGGGGGAAGAAGGGGCCCAACTGTGCAAGCAGAGCAGATGGGCCGCAGGGCCAGCGCCCACGCTCCCTGCAAGCCAGAGACCCCTGTGAGGGTTTCCTAAGGGGCCTGCCTGGATTCTCACGTCTGCCTAGAGTAGGGCTGCTGCGCACGCTGAGGTGGACGGCGGGGTCAGTTCCTCACTCTTCGCTCCCAGAGGAGCACCCAATGGAGTCCTGAAGATATTCCCAGTTTAGGGTAGGGGCAGAATGCCTGGGCCCTCTGGCCGGGACAAGAGGGTCAAACATGTGCCAGCCCCCCTTCATGAGAGCCTGACTCCCAGGGACCCCCTGCCATTCTGCCTGAAGCCGAGCGGGGGCTCTGGACCCTCGGGAGGGCATGGAGGGTCCTTGGCCCCAGGTTGAGGGCAGTGAGGCAGGGCTCTGTCCACAGTCGCAGGGCAAGTGTGAGGCCGAGAGGCCATCGTGAGCACCTCTGCGGGCGGGGGTTGGGGGGGCCTGCCTGGCGCTCAGCTCTGAAATCTCCTGTCCCTGCTCGGCCCTGATGAACTTGACACCAGACATCAGATCCCCAGTGTCGCTGGGGTCGAGGTTTCTCCCCTTCTCAACCTGTCACCAGGGGATGGAAAACCCTGACCTCATCTCAGGCTGTCATGCGAAGACAGCCACAGGGCCGACGGACATGGGGAGAGGGAGGGAGGGGGAGAGAGACTGAGAGAGACTGAGAGAAAAGGACTGAGAGAGAAAGAGAGGGAGGCTGAGAGAGAGGGGAAGAGAGAGGCAGAGACTGAGGGAGACAGAGAGAGAGAGAGAGAGGCTGAGAGAGAGGGAGAGAGCGGGCACACTGGGACTCAGACCGCCCTGGTCAGGAGGGTTCCAGCTCCAGGGCCCAGAACCTCACAGGCTGGATCCAGATAGGAGCGGGCTTGATGGTGCACCAGCTACATGTGGGGCTGTTCACATCTGTGTGTGCATGTGTCATATCACACACATACAAAAGTATATAAGAAAGGAAGGTACAGCCTGGCGAACTGAACTGTAACTTCTACTCACGACAGGAAACAGGACGCTACCAGCGCCCAAGAGCGCCCACACGCTAATGCAAGTGTTTCCATTTGACGTTCATGAGAAACGTATTCACGAAAAAGAAGAGGCTCAGAAATGTCCTCAAGTGTCACAGCTCCTCATTCAAACCCAGATTGGAGCTTTCTGGGATTGGATTGATTCCAGAGCCCCTTCCACAGGGCCAGCTGCTTGTCTGAACAAACAGGGAGCATGCAACGGGCATGGGGCCCTTCACAGGCCTGTCCGAGCCTCGGGGCCCTGTGGCCCGCGGGCTGCATGCTGGGGTCTGGCATGGGGCAGACTCCATGTGATGGAGGCCTTTTTCAACTCTATCTCAGTGGCACATCATGAAATGAAAATGCAGGGAGCTTGGGGCCCCTCCCCCGGTGTGCCCTGGATAGGTCCTGCCTTTCTCAACTCTGCATTATGTATGGAGCGAATCATCTGGTAAATAATTCACCCGCAATCAGGGCAGTGAGGGTAACAGGAGAGCAGGGGTGAAGGTGTTGGAAGGGCTGAGGTGGGCAACCTGAGCTGGAACCCCATCCTTAGAAAGGCTGGGCTTTGCTCTGGGGAGACAGAGCCCGAGAGCCAGGCAGGCTCCATCTCGGACCGGCAGCCACCCAGAGGGATGGGGCCATGGTGAGCCCGCCGGCCCTGTGTAGACCACCTGGCCTGCTGCTGCTGCTGCTGCCCTTCTGCTTTCTGTATTTGGGGGCCTCAGGTGAGTGATACTCAACCCCTACCCACCTCGTGTAGCCCTTTCCACTCACATTCCACGATCTCTTCCCCGTCTTCCTTGAGATCCTTTGGCACGCGCATAGCCATTTAGTGAAGGCCATGAACTTCAGTGATCTGCTAGACGTTAGCCAGCGCGCACTGAGCGACCGCGCCTTGTCAGGGTGGGGAGGCAGGGCCCACACACAGCCCTCTGTGTTACCTTGAACCTGGGGGTTATCTCGAGCATGGACGTGACACGGTCAGATCTGGTTTCATAAAGTTCCCTCCACGTCAGGTGGTCTGCGTGCATCTGCAGCTGCTGGCATTGGAGGGAGTCTGTTTCTGGGTTCTTGTCCTTCTCGATTCATCGAACATCCGAATTTTGCCTTTGATCCCTCCTCCTGACCCTCCTCTCTGTCTTGTCGAACCCTGCCCAGTTGGCTCCAACTGCAGAGCAGGAACGGAGGCTCTGGGAAAGGGGGAGCAGGAGAACCCAGGACAGCTCAGATGCCCTGCGTTGTCTCTGTCCCAGGGCAGTCTGATGAGGAGGTGGTGTCCATCCAGGGAATGAGGGGTGGCTCTGTGGAGCTGGCCTGTGGCTCCCCGCCTGCCCCCCTGGCGGTCTTCTGGAGCTTCACCCCCCTGGGACTGCTGATCCCCCGGCCTGTGGCTGTCACCAATGGAGCAGAGGTCAAGGTGGAGGCCGGGGCCTCGGCCCTGGGGACTGTGAGCCTGCGGAACAGCAGCCTGGTGCTGGGCGAGCTGCGGGAGGGTGCCCGCGGCCACTTCCTGTGCCAGGTCCTGCAGGCGGCTGGCGGCCAGCTGCACACTGCCTACTCCCACTTCAGTCTGGCTGTGCTCGGTGAGCGGCCCAGCTCAGGGCCCTGGGTCGAGCTGCCGTGCCTGCTGCTTTGCCTCCCTTTGCGTGTGCTTCCAGCTGTATTCTGCAGGGCTTGGGGTCTACACGGCCTGCCCCCAGGGGAGGGGGAGGCCTGGGGTGCTCAGGAGCCCAGCGGGCAAGGGGCGAGACCAGCGGACGCAGTGGGGCACTGCCTGAGCCTGCAATAACCAACACAGACTCTTCCTTCTCCGGCCAGTGCCCGTATCGAAGCCTCAGGTGCGACTGAGTGAGCCATCCCCCGTGGAGGGGGCGTCCGTGGTGGCCACGTGCGCAGTGTGGGAGGGCACGGAGCCCGTGATCTTTGCCTGGAAGCATCAGGCGCCCCGAGGCCCCGGGGAGGCCCTGCTGGGGGTCACGGAGCGGCTGCTCCAGCTGGACCCAGTCAATCGGACACACCTGGGCTGGTACGTGTGCAGTGCCCGCAACGCCGTCAACCAGCTGAGCAGCGACGGGACCTTCCTGGATGTCATCTGTGAGTCGGGCTGGGGGTGAGGGGCGGCAGCCAGGCCTGGCACCCATCTGCCACTCGCACTCGGCCCCCTGGCACACCTCAGGCCCCCAAGAGGGCCTCAGCCTGCACCCACCGGGCCAGACCAGGCTCTAGTACAAGGGGTTTTAACCTGGTCAAAGTCGAGGTCCCCTGTTCCCAGGAAAATGTGCATAGATTCACCTCACAATTAACCCGCGGGTCTTCGGGTTGATCCTAAAGGACTCTCAGGGATCACCTGCACCTCAGGAAACAGGGAGCAGGGAGGCAGGCCCTAGAGGGACTCCTGAGAGCAACACAGGGTTATTTCCAGAGCATTCGAAGGACTCCCAGACGGCCAGTGAGAGGAAGCACAAGCCACGCGTAAGTGGACAACAGGCCGGAACAGTTATTTCAGGAGAAAGAGAACAGAGAATGCCGGTGACCTCCGGATGGGATCAGAAGCCGTGTGAAGGGGGAAGACCAGGGTGGTCCAGAGCAGCCCTGGGTGAGACGGCAGCCTCTCGAGGGGCTTCGAGTGCCGGAAACGGGGCTGAGCCCGGCCGAGACATGCTCAGAGTGTGGCATTCACACTGGACTTTGAGAAAGAAGTCTAAAGAAAGAATACAAAACAGCTCATCAGCAATTTTTTATCTTGTTTGTACACTGAAATGATAATATATTGAATATATTTGGTTAAGTAAAATTTTTTAAAATTATTAAGGCCCATCAGCGGGTTTTGCTTGGCTGAGCAGGGGGTGTTTTCTTCTGGAGATCTGGCTGGTGGACTTTTCAACCGCCTGCGGCTCACCTGCACCTGTGGGACAGGGGGCCAGAGGAGTCAGGGAGCAGGGCTGGCAGTGTCCTGTCGGCCTCGGAGGTGGCTGGTGGGCACTGTAAATCCAGGGCAGTGGAGGAGACGGGTGGGCAGTTCTCAGAAAGATGGAGGGGCAGAGTGGAGGCACGCAAGACAATTCGGTGCTCTCCAGGAGTCAGGGAGGAAGAGGACATGGGAGTGGGGAGGCGGGGACCCCGAGAGAGTGGACAGGGCTGGCTGCTGGGATTGCACTGGGGGCATCTTCCCACCCTGTTCTCTCCCCTCTGCAGTCGAGAGGGACCAACCAAACCAAGAAAGCCCTCGATGCCAGGCAATGGGAGAGGGCTGGGCGCCCTCCTCCCCCTCCTCCTGGTTGACTCTGCCTGTGCCCCCGCCTCAGCCCAACCCACCAGGCCCCCGGGGAAGCCTCACAGGTGCCCTCTGGACTCCCACAGGCCCTGGGCTCACCTCACAGGCCCTGATCTCCTGGACTCTGGGCTCCTTAGGGGCCTTACATAGTGGCTGGCACGGCTGGTGCCTAATTCATGGCTGCCGAGTGGGGAGTAAACTCAGTGATCATTACATGAGCGAGTGAAGGAAGGAGGACCAGCCGGGGAGGTGTGACGGGCCTTCCTTGCCCTCCAGATGGTCCGGACCACCCTCTGATCACCGTGGAGCCATCGGGCTTCACCGAGGAGGGCTTCTGGGTGGGCGAGAGGGAGGAAGTGACTCTGAGCTGCCTGGCCGCATCCAATCCGCCCAGTCGCTACGTGTGGCTGCGTGAGCACGCCCAGGTCCACACCGGGCCCACCTACACCATCTTCAGCGCCAGCCACGCCCACACCGGCCTGTACACCTGCCTGGCCCACAACAGCCGCTTGGACACCCGCGCGCAGGCTGCCGTCCGGCTCACCATCTACTGTGAGTGTGTGGGGAGGGGCCTGCCGAGGAGCATCTGCATGTCAGAACTGCGGATGCCCGTGGAAACGGGTGGGAGTTGGGGGGAGACAGGGCTGGGGGACCAAATGGAGATGCAGAGCAGGGGGAGAGGCTGAAAAACCCTAGGGAAGGGGCAGGCAGAGGGAGAGCCCCCCGTCCTGTACAGATAGCGCCCCTTCGAAGTGACAACTCCCGTGGTCCCCGGGACTGAGCTGAGGCACAGAGACGGGTAGCATGAGGACAGTGAGGCCAAGTGCCTGGGACGAGAATGGGGTACGGGGACGCTTCCCCGCTGGGGGCTGCCGTGGGAGCCTCTGGGGTTGCCCAGTGATTCCACCCTCCTGCCCAACCCCCAAAACACTGCCCCTGACCTGGGAACTCCGCCTTCTGCTCACCAGCCCCTCAGAGGCATCAGGCTCTCCCTGCTCCCCCACCTCTCCCGATGCCCCCACACCGGCCCCTCTGGGCCACTGGCAGTGCGGCCTGGGCCAGCCCCATCCACCCCCCTCTCCCCCAGACCCCCCCGAGGGGCAGCCCTCCTGCACAGCACTCCCCACCGCTGGGGCTGTGACTCTGGTCTGCGCCTGGCCTGGGGGGCTTCCAGCTGCCCAGCTGCAGTGGGAGGGGCCCCAGGAGACTGGCCCGACCGCCCTCGGCAATGTCACCTGGAGGCATGCAGTGGCCCAGCTGCCCAACGGCAGTGCCTTTGCCTGCACTGGCCAGCACCCCGCCCTGGCGCTGCCCGCCCTCTGCCGGATCACGCTCTGTGAGTGGACACAGCAGGGCTTGGACATTCTGGGCCAGGGAGTGGGTCGGGGTCAGGGGAGAGAAGGGAGGGGCCCTGGGGTCTTGGGGCAGAAGCTGCAGGCCCCGCACTCCGGGACCAGCCATGGGACAAGGAGAGGGCAGCGCTCCACTCAGGCCTGCCTCCCGACGTCTGTCCGCCCAGCCTGGGTCCGCGTCTGCACGGTGGCCTGTCCTCCTCAGTTCAGGTTGGGAGCCCGGGGCCCCTCCTACCTGTCCCCCAGCCTCCCTCCAGGGTCCTCAGGCTCTCAGCCCTGCCGCTCAACTTCCTCCACTCCCTGCGAGCTAGCCTCAGGCTGCACCCTCAAAACTCCTCTCCATCTACAGGACCAACTCCAAACCTCATCCTGTTTTTAAAGTCCTTCTCCCTGAAGCCCCGGAGGGCTGTCTTTCCACCTGCCCTCCGCACTCATCACGCTGCGCTGTAACTGTTAGCTCAGTGTTTGCTCTCTCTGGCACGTGGCCAGCCTTCCATAAGCAATGACTGAGAAAGGCCATAAGTTGACCGAGTAAATGCGGGAATGGGTGAGCGAGGCAGTAAGTGGAGGACGGAGGGACGGGGCGAGCCTGCTGCATCCCTCTTCCCTGGTGGGGCCATGCTGAGCCATTTGTTCCCTACTCAGGGGAGCCCCTCCAGAGCCCTGATTGCTGGACCACGGCCACAACGGGGGACCAGTTCATCATGCTGAGCTGTGAGTGGGCTGGAGGCGAGCCCCCCGCCCTGCTGAGCTGGATGGACGCACAGCAGCAGCCCCTGGGCAGCAGTGGTTCCTCACGGGCCATCCACCTCCTGCGGGCCCGGGAAGATCTGGCTGGCAGAGAGTTCATCTGCCAGGGCTCTCACCCACTCAGGGCCCCCGGGCCCCGCTGCCGGCTCCAGCTGGGTGAGTGGGGGCTAGTGGCTGTGTTGCAGGCCGGGGTGGGAGGAGCGGCCCTCTGGAACCGGGATGAGGGGCTCTGGCGGGGGGGGGGGGGGGGGGGGGGGACACAGCTGGAATGCAAAGCGAGTCAAGAGACTGAGTCACCTCACCTCCCAGGGCCTCAAGTGTTTCTGATCCATAAAATCAGGAGGTTTAGTCTAGGTCTGTGTTGTCCAATGAAAATATAATGTAAGCCATGTGTTTAATTTTAAGTTTTCTCGTAGGCACATTTTAAAAAGAGAAAAGAAATAAGCAAAGCATTTTCTCCAACTCAATATATCCAGCATATGATCATTTCAATGTGTAATAGAAAATTAGTAATGAGATATATTACATTGTTTTTTTTCTTTCCCTATTGCCTTCAAAATCTGGTGTATTCACAAGTCACAGCCCATCTCTGGGTGGACAGGTCATATTTCAAGTGCTTAGTAGTCGCAAGTGGCTGGGCAGCACCCATCTAGCCAATGAGGGGCTCTGATTGTCAGCCTCATTTGCATCAATTTGCATGAGAAGGGCCTGATTATCTTCCTGGCTGGAATTAATGCTGCAGGTGTCAGAGGTCTTCACCTCTCTCACTCCCTCTAGTCGTCTTTGGTCAGGTTTCTCCCAGCCCGTTCCATCTATTGTTGACTCAAGGAAAGGAAGTAAACATGGAGGGAAAAAGGTGGGACAACCTAGCAGAGGAGCCCTTGCAGGGAACCCTTCTCCAGCCTTGGTGACCAGCCTGTGTCTGGGGGCTCTGAGGAATTGCTCAACCCCAAATGTTTCCCTCCCTCATAAGTCTCAGGGCTGGCCACTCCCTCAGAGGTTCACTGACGCCTGCAAGGGGGTCTTCAGGAGTCAGCCCATAAACACTGGGCCCCTGCTTCGGGCCGGCCCTGTGTCGGGGCGAGAGGTGGTAGCCACTGGGGGCAAAGGGGGCGCTGTGCCAGGTGCTGAGGGGGAGGCGGTTAATGCCAGGTGAACAGTGTGGGCCCCGCCTGCAGGGGCCCAGCAGGGCTTGCTGGAAGGACACTGCTGTGTCCTTGGGGCAGACTGGGACAGGAATGAGGGCAGACTGGCCCAAGACAAGCTTTGCTGCCGACTCCACAGCCTGGAGGTCCTCTCTCCCCTCCCCCCAGGCCTTCCCACTAGCCCAGGTGCAGGGGCACCTCCCAGCCTCCTTCTCTTTGTCCCCGCAGAAGCCCCCCAGCTGGCAGTGGCTAAGCCCTGGGTGTCAGTCCTGGAGGGGGAAGAGGCCCGGCTGGGCTGTACCCTCCAGCGGGGCACACTACCCGCCCGCCTCCTCTGGCTGGGGCCCCAGGGACAGCTGTTGGAACAGGGCACCTCTGGATTCATGCTGCACCTGGAGGACACCCAGCTCCACCTTAGCATCCGAGGCGCCGACCCAGCGTGCCACGGGGGCACCTACCAGTGTGTGGCCAGCAACGCCCTGGGCAGCCACAGCCGCAGCACCCTGTTGGAGGTCCTGAGTGAGTGGGGGCGGTGTGCGTCTGTGTGGTGGCGGGACGGAGACCCCCCAGCCCTCAGGGCCCTGTAGGTGGAAGGTGCTGGGATTCCTACTGCAGGATTTGGACTGGTCAGCCCCCTCGGGCACCAGAACCCGGCTGGGCTGTGTGAGGCGAATCTCAGGCACCCTGGAGCACGGGCAGACAGAGCTCCGTCTCCTTGTGCTCAGTGTACAGACGAGGAAACTGAGGCCTAGGAATGGAAGTCCAGGGTCACACAGACCCAAACCTCACAGAATCGATCCAATCTGCACACCCGGCCTAGGTCCCTCCCAGCTCTCAACGAAGCTGAACAAACGTGGGTGCCCAAGCGCCCCTGCACCTGTGCCTGGCTGTGAGTGTGCGAGTGGCAGCGCGGTTTCCCCTCCCCCCAGGGTACCCAGCTCCCCCCAACGTCACCATCAGCCGCCTGACCTATGGGCGGCACCGCCGAGAGGTGCAGCTGCAGTGGGCCACCGAGGGCCCTGGGAACCTGACCGGCTTCCTGGTCCAGCGGAGGCCCCGTGCCACAGGCCCGGGCGCCGCAGCCTGGGAGACAGCAGCTGGCGACATCGGGCCGGAGAGCAGGGCCCGGCGGCTGGGGGGCTTGGACCCAGGGGTGCTGTACGCCTTCCGCATGCTGGCGCTGAACCACCGCACAGCTGGGCACCCCTCCGAGGTGAAGATACCAGGTGCCGGGGCGAGCGCCATGGCGAGGCTCCGCTTTCTGCAACAAAGTGGAGCCCTGGCTCCTCTCCCTCCATCCCCGCCTCTGTCCTCTCCTCCACCTTCTCCCGGGTGCCCTCTCCGCTGCCCTCACCCACCCCTCCCCGGGAGGCCCTGGGCCGAGGGTAGCAGCCATAGTTCAGCCTGAATCAGAAGAGGGAGGGGGGATTGCAGGAGGACAGGCCCCCACTCTGTGCCTCAGTCTCACCCCGGGGGGCACACAGGTGGGCTCTCGGTTCCCGCTGCTCTCTCCATCCTGGGAACTCCCTCACTGTATGGGCCGCTTCCCTGCTGTGCCCGGTTGGGACGTAGCCCAGGACTCAGACCTCAAGAGCAGCAGGTGCACGGAGCACCTCCTCCCTCGGGAGAGACCTGGTCTCCAGAGGCCCTGGGTGCAGCCTTGCTCTTGATCTCCTGCCTCAGGCGGTGGGGTGGGGACTGGGTGAGCAGGGTGCCCCCTGCTCAGCAGCCTGTAGCCACTGCTGCCCCATGCGACCAGCACTCTCCCCTCCTAGCGGACCCCACCCTCAGCACCTACCCAGCCGTGCTGGGTGCCGCAGGCACAGGGATGGTGGTGGCAACTGTAGCCTCTTTGCTGGTGTTCCAGTATGCTGCCCGGCACCCGGAGACTTGCCCCCGTGAGTGGGAAACTTCAAGGGGTGGCTGTGTGGCCCTAGAAGGTGGCCAGGCCTGCACCTGCCCCGGGGAGAGGCAGGACCCCCTGGACAGGAAGTCTGGGCCCTCCTGTATGTGATGTGTTCTCATGCTCAACACCCTCTGGGGCTCCCCCAGTCCCTGGTCTCAGCATGGAGCCTGTGGGGAAGGGGGTTGCCCCCTGTGATTTTGGCCAAGTTGCTCAAGTAATGCGCCTTTTCCTTTCCTTTCCGCAGGCCTGGGCCAGCTGCTTGTTCCCATGTGAGTGCGGAACCCGGCAGGCCGGGGGCCAGGACTCTCCTCTCACTGGGAAGGAGGCGTGGGGAAGTGTGGATGTCACTAACTTCACTCCCCCCCTTCACCCTCAGGGAGCAAAGTCACCGACACAGGGGCTCAGTGGAAGGCCCAGAGGCACAGGCAGGCAAGCACCCTCCTGTCCCAAAGGTCACTCCCGTGTAAGGGGAGCAGTCCTGAGTTGCACACAGGGTGCTAGGTCTCTTGCCGTCCTCTAAGAACCTGGCACACCCCCAAGGCATCCCTCCTCTTCGCCCATGTCTGTTCTTCAGGCTCTGAGACGCCCCCCGCCACGCCGGGTTTGGATCCTGCGCAAGAACCCATGGACGCTCCAGTCAGCGTCACCATCACAGTGACCGCCACACCGTGAGGCCCCGAGGACGGTGCTCAGGGGCACAGGTGCGGGGTGGAGAGTCCCTCTGTCACACTTGGTCTTCAGAGCCAGGTAGCGGAGGCACGACCTCCCCTTCCCCACTTCACGTCCAGCCTTCGCCACCAGTGCGAGGCCCAGCCGCATGGCCTCCGAGTGGCTTGGTTAGAAGAGGAGCCCTGGCCCCGCCGGGGAAAGACGGAGGCAGAAGGACAAGGAAGACACAGCTGGAGAGCAGCAGCCCAGCGGGTGTGCGAGCAGCAGTGCCGGAAGCAGTGCCTGGGGGGCAGCTGGCTGCTTCCAGAGCAATTCCTCAATAAACCACTCCTGGCGCCCTCACGCGTACAGGGTCACTTTGGTGGCGGCTCCCACAGGGCAAAGCTAATCCAGGCTCAGGCGGGTCCCAGGTTTTCCCACCGGGAGGAAGCTGGGAGATGGGGAGGCACGCGTTCCCTTCAGTCAGCTGTGTCGACAGTCGAGGCCCTCTAGTTCTTTCCTTTCCACGCCTCAGATCGCTTCCCCAGGACACAAGCTTCCACCATAGGACCCGTTTACGGATGAAGGAGCATCGCCGTGTCCATAGGGGTCCAAGGGCCACAGCCGCGAGACCCCAGGAGTCTGCGGCCCCCAGCCAGGCCAGAGGTGCCGCAGACGCGGCTTCCTGCCTCCGGGCCTGGGGAGCTGGCCGAGAGGGGTCCCTGGCTGTTCCAAAGTCACACTCCGCCGCTGCCAGCATGACTCACTGGCTCCGAGTGTGTGCGCACGAGCCTGCACTGTGGGTGAGACACAAACGAATGCTTGTTCCACCGGCCGGGAGGGAAGACGCGGAGCTGGCTCCGCGGGGGAGAAACGGCACAGAGCAGCGTCCCCGCCAGGAATGAGGAAAGTGGCGCCTGAGAGGAGGGAACAGTGACGGAGGCTGGACTTGCTGCCTGGGTTCTCGCAGAGTTAGACTTTATTAGAAAAGGGGTTTCGGGTCCCTCAGCGCTCTCAGGGCTGGGGCTCAGGTTTAGGGAAGCCTTATTAAACATGGAAAGTAAGATATCACAAGACCTCATCCCATGCAAAAGGCCCTGTTGGCCTTCTGGTCAAAGCAGCCCAGATGCTTTTATTTATTTATTTTTTAGGGCAATAAGACAAAGCTGCTCCTTGAGGAGGCTAAACTCTACCCTGGAGCTCACAGAGATGTTGCTGCAGGTGATGGCAAAAAGCAGCCCACGTGGCCCTGGCCGGGTGGCTCAGTGGGTCAGAGCGTCATCCCGGACACCAAAAGGTTGCGGTTCAATTCCTGGCCAGGAGTGTGTACAGGGGGCGGCTGATCGATGTTTCTCTGTTGCACTGACATCTCTCTCTCTCTCTCGCTCTCTAATCAATAAACATATCCTCGGGCAACACATCCTCGGGCGAGGATTAAACAAAACCAGAGACACGTGAGGAGGGACCGCTCCTTCCCATTTTCCTCACCCTCCGCTCTCACTCCCCTCCTCCTTCCAAAGGAACACTGAGTCCCCCAAAGGGGGCTCCGCCTGCTCTGACACAGCTCCTGGCTCGGGTGTTTCCCTCCCCCACAGAACCTGTCCTAGACCCTGCTGCCTCAGGGCCTGGCTCTCTGCAGTCCGAACGGCAGGGATGGGCTCCCTGGGCTCCTGGAGGGGGGCTTCCAGGGGGCGTCGGGGTGGAGGCTCAGTTTCCGAGGGAGACCCACGCCCATCCCGGCGGCGAGCCACACGCAGCTTTTCTGCCAACAGGGAGTGTCCGAGGGCCCGTCTTCACAGCCGCTCTCCACGAGAGCGGCATTCTCTTTTACTATAAAACCGTATCCACCAAATAAAACCTGTCAAAGGTACATCGTTTAAAATATGTACAATGCCAAACACACTATTACAACTTTAAGGAAAATAAAACATGCTTTTCAATATGATACAAAAACATGCATCTCATCGTCCCTGCTTTAAAGGAGAGCAACGCAGGCGAAACCCATTCATGGGGTGAACTTCACGGCCGTGCGGCAGCTGGGACAAGAGTTGGGGCACAATCCCCTGAATGGGGACGCACTGGTCCCCAGACTCATACGACAGAAATGAAACCCGGGAGGAAATGTTCTAAAAGACCACTTCAAAGGGTTTAAAACACTGCAATTTAACCAACACCCTGCATGCCACCGGACGGTCACCCATCGCCAGACTACCGGTGCGTGAAGGAAAAAAAGGAGGTAGTAAAATGGTACAACAGAAATGGGGAAGTTTAATGTGAAAGCAAAGAATCACAGAGAACTTGAAGGCGAAAGGGACACGAAGGGGCCTGTCCAACTGCAGTATCACTAAGCCACTAAGTGAAGAGCAGACTCGGGCGGGGGTCGGCTGTAGGGGCTTCACAGGGGGAGACGGGACTCCGGGAGGACGAAGAAAAAGCGCCTGGACGCCCACGCGTACAGGGGCCGCCTCTCTCGTGGCGGAGTCTCGCAGCAGGGGCGGACAGAGCGTGCAGAGCTGGACCGGTTCCCTTCAAGAGGGAACCCACATGCTTTTGGAAAGCAGCATGGAAAAAATGGAAGGAGCTCAGATTACGGCTCCACGTCAGCTGGGTTCAAATCCGGGTCCTGCGGCTCACTGTGAGACTTGCGGACTCCGACACCTACTGTGTGGGTTTGTTGGATGGCAGTAACACGCTCTGAGCCCGCTGCCTGGGACACGGCAGTCAGCGTGCCCATGCTGGCGCCACCTCCCCCAGGGCACCACGGCCCTCGACCCCGCGGTGCAGTGCCATCAGGCAGGGCTAGCTTGGTGCCTGTGCAGGGCATGGAAGTTCAGAACAACTCGTGGTCAGGGGGAACCTCAGAACTCCTAAACATGAAGGCAATTATATATATAGTTATATTTATATTTATATATCTCAATATATAAAGGCATTTTTTATAATAAAATACAATAAAAGGGATAACACTTAAAACAGCGTTACTAACAATATAAATAAAGCAGTCCACAATGAGACTGCCCCAAAGGTAGAGTCGTTTTCTCTGCCTGGCGGACAGATCCCACGTTCAAACTCATCTTTACAAGCAGTTTAGGACCTAGGCTCTCGCTGACACACCTGCTTCCTGCATCAGATGACGTCCGGCCGGCGCTCACGTCCCGGTTTTCTAAGACCCGCTTCGTGACAGCATTGCAGTCACGTGACTGGCTAACCGGGGCCTGCTCTCACGTTCTGTGTCCTAGGACTTTGTCCTTTGCTAGTCACAGAAGTCAGGGGTGCAGCCACCCCCCCTCCAAAGCTAACTGCATCTATACAGCATGAAGAAATCCCGCACAGCACAGGCACGGACGCCTGGGATGGAGAACTTGACCCTACAACGTCCCTAATCCCTGCCCACGAAATCACGCTCACTGCATTTCTACCGGAAGGAGTTCTTGCACAGGGACTCAGCTTCAACGGCACATTTCGCTAACAGTTCTATCTATAAAATATATAAACGTATGTAAGGGAATACTGATGCATGTATATAGAAAGTTGATTAACATAGCATTCTAGTCTATCTCACTGTAATTTCTGGGAAACTGTAAAACTTTTTCATTTATGCTGAAACTGCTGACTCTGAAGAGAATCATTTTCAGTTCCTTTCCCCAAAGGGGACATAGAGCCCCAAAAGGAGCAATGATCCATTAAAGCTGGGCTCGAGCTATTCGACACGCAGTGTTTTTGTGTTTTGAGGTTTTTTTGGAAGAAGAAAAGCCTTCCAAAGGCAGCTGCAAATACCCTGTCACTCCGAGGCAGTGTAACTGTGACTGATGGGCTCTGCTAACCAAAGCTTTTGGAGCCTGTTTACAATGACAACCTTCTGCAAAAAAGTCAGGGAATTTCAAACCACACTGTCCTCACCCTCCAAATGAAGACTTTTCTCCCGTCACATCCCCACACTGGAAGCTGGGCAAGCATGGTTTGGGGGGGCAGGGGGACGCCATCAGCACAGGCCTGTGATAATGACAGAGCTTCTGCCAGGCTGGGCTCCCTGCAAACCCTTCCCTGTCTTCTCCACATGTAAATCCTTCTCTTCAAGGCATCAGTTTAAAGTCTCATTTCGTCCCTACTCTTGGGAAAAGTTAAAAAGGGGCCAAAGGTGACCGTTGGATAAACACATGCAATTTTAAAGCCGTAGGACTTGACGGCATTCTTCTTCCTCTGGCCTTGGTTCCCTTCCTGGGACCGCAGGGACCCGACCCCACCTCCGAGTGCCCATGCGCCCGTGCCTAGCGGATGCCTGGGGAATGGACGGAACTGCGGCCAACACGGACAGGGAGTCGCCGTGTCCACTGCACCTCTGTGGAAGGCACGAATACAATCCCTAAGACCTCAGCTGTGAGAACCAGCAGGCTACAACTGGGGCTGTTTCAGAACGTCCTCAGAGAGCCGGGTGACCCCATACCGAAAGCTCTCCGTCTGAAAACGCCGAACGGCTTGCACAGCTCCCCCCGAGCTGGGGCGGCCACGGCTGGTCTGTCACTGAGGTTCTCGCAAGACATGGGATGCTCTCGGATGATGGGAAACTGCAAAACTAGGATGTTTCCTACTGCTGGGGAGGAAGGGAAAGGGAGGACAAATTTTAAGGCATAAATAATATAAAAGGGCACACATTTTAAGATACATTCATATGACATTACTACTACAAAAATAAATAATGACTTTTCTCTGATTTGAATTAACGTCCTTCACGCAGTCCATCCCTGGGCCCGTTCTGTGCAGTGACTGGCTTGCAGTGGGAAGTGACCTGTCCTGTGCGCGTCCTCAGGTGTCCTGCGGCTGCTGAAGGACCCCTGAAGGGCTGTCTAAAGGAATGCCAGGAGGAGACCATGTTGCCTTTTCAGTACAGTCCTTTGAAGCAGGTGGCAAAATAAGAGGATTCCAACTTAAAATGCTGGTCTCTGTTTCTGAATGGATGTAGCTGTCTCCTGCAAAACACAGATTTGGGAGCATTATAAAATCATGAAGGCTGATTTTCACAAACAGTTGAAACACATTACTTCGAGCAATAAAGAGAGGGTAATGAGTAGAAGTAGAGCCCAGTTGTGCTTAGTTTGAATGTGAAGGAGACAAAATGTATAAAAGGTTTACAAGGAGGCTGAGCTCTCATGAAGTTACACAACTCCTCTGAGGGTTAAGGCAAACCCGCAAAAAGCCCCAAAATAACCACCTTGAAGAAACAGAGGTCCATGACCACATAACACATTCTTCAAGCGAGTCTATGTATGGTCCAGGTGCAAACTGAATCGGGGCCTATTTGGATTTAATTTCTGAAGTGTGGTGCGATTAACAGCCTGAGATGAAGCAGGTGAAGAATAATAATACTTCAAAATGTACCTAGTCACCTCTGGTTGAAGGATCCAGCCCCCTACCCCCAGTCTCTTGGGAAATGTGTGCGCTGATCACAGAGTGAATGCATCTGCCTCGTCTCCCTCACGTTAGCTGAGTGAAGACTGTCTAGAAACTGGGGTTGCACCACGGCTCCCAGTACCTCTGTCGGCCTCTGCGGTGCCTGCTGTGGCATCAGAGTCGACCCCGTGCCTGCCGTCGGGACAGCAGGCGTGGTGGGCAGGTCTCGGCGCCGCCTCATCCGTGCTGCTCTTCTCAGGTGACAGGCCGCAGGCGGGGGCTGGTGAAGCCTGACACACAGGTGTCGTCGTGTGACTGAGGGGCTTCATTTCCAAGCCATCCTGGGGACAAGGTGCGGCCAGGGGGACCACGGACAGGGGGCTGCTGCTGAAAGTGCCGTTCGTTTTGGTGAAACACCTACAAAGTACAAACCGAAAAAACAGGTTTGTCTAGAGGGATCAATAATTAAAATACACTTCTTCTGAAGTGTCATTTGGTATTTTGTGTCACAGATTCTTTACAGGGACAGGTGCTTAAAAATAAATGCTCCACTATATATCAAGAACTCCAAAACTATGGTTAAAGTGGAATACAACAGGAAAATTAATCAAAAGGCAAACCGCCTTAGAACACGGCCTTACACGGTGCCCTATTCCCTTACATGACGCCCTAGCCCACTGTCAGAAGTTGTCTCCTAGGGCACAGTTAACTGGCTCCTGAGCACAGCACACAGCAGGAGAAGGCCATCAGCCACTGGGAGGAATGAGGGGGAAAAGGGAGCATGCAGCTAAGACACAGATGCCCACATTCAGAGAAATGGCCTCATGAAAACCAAGGAAAACGGGCCACTCTGAAATCAGACCGAGGTTCCCTCGCACGCTTGGAAGAAACACTACCAGGATGAGACATTTGAAATCTAGGTCTGGTTTCTTTTGCAAATTTTTTATTTCAAGAATTAATTGCTAGTATTAGCACTGAGCATTCACTTCAAGTCTGCCATACTTTTATTTTTTCTTGTCTTCACTTAAGATACGTGTTTTGTTTTTCTTTCCATTCTTCAGACGGCATAATTTCTACTGATCTTGCAGTTCACTGGCTCTTTCCTCTGCTGTCTCCAGTCTGAGGTGAAACCCATCCAGTACATTTTCCATTCCGGTTATTGTACTTTTCAGCTTTGGAATTTCCATTTGGTCTTTTTTTTTCTTTCAGTTTTTATTTCTCAGCTGAAATTCCCCATATGTGAATTCATTGTGTGCTTATCCTCCTTTAACTCCTTGGACACATTTTTAATAGCAGCTTTGAAGTCAAGGTCTGCTAATTGTGACATATGAGTTTCCTCTGGGTCTGTTTCTATTGACTTTTTCCCTCCCTTAAGGAAGTATCCCATTTTCCTGTTTCTTCAGATGTAGTTTTTTTTGCCTTTAATTTTCTAGTTCCTTGGTTGGCCTTGAACTCCATCTTCTGACACCTTGTTTGGGTCTGGGACCCAAGGCTGAAAAATACTCTTGGAAAAACCCCATAAATAACTGTCATCTGCTGTCTTTCAAGGGTAGGCTATTCAGGTTCTGCCTGCTTCTGATCACTCTCCAATACTTTGATATTATCCATCTTCATCATTACTGCCTGTAGAAATCAAGCTATTCCACCATTAACAGAAGCTGGAATTTCAGAAATATATCTTTTATTTCTAAGGCTGGGAGTGAGGAAACGTTTGGAGCCGTCGTTTCATCTGGCTCCGAGCCGGGCATGTGGGGCAGGACACACGGAGGTGAGCAGCAGTGCGCTGCAGGTAGACAATGTCACTCTTGGGTTCCCACCCTTTAAACATGGGACGGCGTGTTTCTGGGGCACATGAGAATCAGTAAAAGGAAGTTAAGGCGACTGTTACTAACGGCTCTGGGGTTGCTGCAAGTTACTGTAAATACCAAATGTTAAGCATGCAGAAAGATCTGAACCTGAAAGAGAGTGAGATATCTGTCAGTTAAACAAGTCATTAATTTAAATAAGTCCAGCTGTAATCATATAGAGACATATACTCACTACACATTGAGTGGATTCCAGATACCAGTAATCTGGAAGGAAGGCATAGTAGGCTAGGCATTTGTTTGTATAGAATAATTTGAGTCCCTTATTATCTAATAGGACTATATTTTAACCTTTAATAATATAGCAAAAACACTCGCATACACCTGATTCAAATAAAACCCAAGTTTTCCTTGCATGTCTTAAGCCAGTAAAATAAAGGAAGCACTGGTATGGAAGGCAGTCTGTTGGAGGCAACCCAGAGCCCTGGCCTAGATGCATCATGATTCCAGGAGAGTACTGCATTCCATTTGTGTTTTGTCCTACATTTTACTCAACTCTGAGCTTTAAATTCAGAGATCTGGGGTGTTGGCATGGGTGAGCACCAGTCTCCTGACAGCCATTTTTAAATGTCCATGTCACCCTTCTGATGCTTTACTATCAGTCTCTCCCACTGTCTCAATAACCAGAGAACCTTCAAAACCCCTGTATGCACTCCATTCATGGGAATCCACAGACTAAATATGGTACTTATCCAAAATGTGGGCAGAGTCAGGGTGCAAAAAAAACCTTTCTGAATTCAAACTACTGCTAATGAGAATTTAAAGGATATCATCCATCTATTCAAGAGCAACCTTATGTAGAAGAGGTCTTTATTCCAACACCCTTTGCTAAATACCTTCTAAATGCTAGACACTGAACATATGACTGCAAATAGGTCAGAGTTCCAGCTCTCGGGCTGGCAGAGGAGATGGAGAAGTAAAGCAACAGCCACAATATCACATACTACGTGCTACGTGAGAAGCTGTAAAGGACACTGGGCGCCCTCAGCATGAATTACAGATGTGTGGCTTCCCGCAGTACCGACTAGAGAGTTGGGTGTATTCTCCTATTTCAGACTCAATTGTCTCAACCTAGGAAGTTACTCTAGCTAGCAATTATGGAATTAGAGAATAAGAAGGATTCTGATTATTTAAAACCAGAAATATCTCTCTGGTCAGGAGAATCTATATGGCTACTGTGATTTCCTGGAAGTAAAGCTTAAAAATTAAATTCCTAGCTTTTGGCTATGACTGATTAGTTTGTATCAGAATAACTCTCCTGCCAAGAACAACTAAAAAAGAGAAATTTCATTTTAAATCTGTTGAATTCATCAAAGAGCTACCAAAACACTCCAGTGGCTGAGATTCCTTCCAGAGAGAAGGTAAATGTAACTGACTTTTGGCACCTTTTTCCTTCCTGAGGCATTTGCCCAATTCTGTGCAGGACGAGCACTGAGAGACGAAAGCAGAAAGTGGTAGGTAAGAGGCTGAGCAACATTTTCGGCAGTTTTGTGGGGCTGGGAAGGGAGAAACGAACTCAGAGCCCCCAGAGAGAGAAGGCCCAGTGCTGGTCCCAGTGAACATACCCAATGCTTTTAATGGGGACCCTTAAAGGGTTACAGTTGTAAAGATAATGGTGAAACAGGGAAGACTGAACCAGCATTTAATCAACTCAATTCCTGATTGGCTTAAAATGATCTGCCCTTTACCTAACTGCCTGCCGAAAGCAAAAGTCAGTTCTTTCAGTAAGAAGAAAACATCTTCCAAAGCCCGTATCAGTTTTTGTATACGATGTCCAGAATACAATAAAAATTACCAGACAGGAACAAGAGGAAAACCTAGTGATACAGTTACTGAGTTAGGAGATACTCACTTGAAAAGAACTGCATGAATATACTCAAGAAAACAGATGGCAAGATAAAGAATTTTAACAGAGAACAAGAATCTGATAATAATAACTTTTAATTTCTGCACTAAAAACAGGATAACTGAAATTAAGAACTCATTACATGGGGCTGAGAGCAAGCTGGGCTCAGAGGGACAGAGGTTTACCTACTGGACACGAAGCAGGATACTGCCAAGTACTAAGATTGAAGCTCAGAGATGAAAAGATGGAAAATGTATTTAAAAAGCTAAGAGATATATGACACACAGTGAAAAGCTCAAAAATATGTGTAACTAGAGTCTCCCTGAAGGAGGGAAAGGAGAATGGGACAGAACCCGACTGGGAGAGACAAAGGCTGAGAATTTTATAAAACTGATGACAAATGAAGCCACAGATTCAAGAAGTTTTATGAACCCCAGAGAGAATAAATACAAAAAATTACACTTTTGAATGTGAATAATTAATCTGCTGGAAAGAAAATACAAACTGAAAATCATCAACAGCTAACAGATGATTTGTGAACAGAAACAATGGAAGCAATAAAATAATGGAACAACATTCTGAAAGTGTAAAAAGAAAGTAAATGCCAACCTAGAATTCAATAAATAGTAATAAATACCCTTCAAAAAGGATGCTAAATTAAAGAGATTTTCAGACCAAAAACCTGGGAGAATATGCCATCCTACGAGCTGCACTAGAAGGAATACTAAAGAGAATTCAAGTGGAAGGAAAATGAGTGGCAGGAGGAAGAAAATGCAGAAAGAAGTTGCAACAAAAAAGGTAATGTCAGGAATTCTGAATAAATGCTGAACAACAGTAAGTGTAATAGTCTTGGAGGGTCTCAAATAACTGTAGGTTAAAACACGTGACAGAAACAACACAAAACAATGGAGAAGAAAGTGGAGATAACACGTTCTGAAGTATTTTATTGTCTAGGAAGTTGTAAAAGCACTAACGTACATTAGACTCTAACCAAAGGCAGAACGCCCAGCACCAAGCACGCAGTCAATGGCACAAATGTTAAGTAAGCAATAAACGTTAGAACATCAAACATTTTTATACCCTTTTTCATACGCAAGTAAATTTACTATTAGAGAGCAACAATTAAGCTAATTATTGAAAATGCCTTCTAACAGACATGTCTATTAAAGTGGGAATGAACAACTTACCCTTTTACAGTTTTGTATTATAATACACAATAGTAAGTATCTCTGTTCTGATTCAGTATGTGTTCCGGTGTCTACTTTTCCCTCTACCTGCTGCCTTCGCTGTTACCTGACTTGACCTTCAGTCTCCCAAAGGACAGGCAATGACTGTCCCCGGTGTCACAGAACCAAGACAGGCACTTAATAAAATCCCCACAGTGATGTCATAAAACAAACAAAAGGAGCTTCTGGCTTCATGTCCCGTTTCTCTGTAAGAATCTGGACTGATGCAAAGGTACACGAAACCTAAAAGCAAAAAGTAACAGGTCAGAAAGAAGCGTTTTCATTTAAAAGGAGTGCATTTAATCTGTAGGAAAAAACATACTTGCCACAATTTGAAAAACCAGGGCAGTTCCCTAAAAAGAAAATATTATAAATTAATCATTTGTTCATATAAATCTCACATGAATGAATTGGCATAATGATGACATAAAATAAACGAAGACTCACCAGATACTAAGATGCTTTAAATTCTTCTGTTTCTTTCCTTTTTGTTTCCTTTCCCCTGCTCATTTCTTTCATTGAAAGCACAGAGGCGTGTTTTAAATGAAGTCTCAGGGCACTCTTACAGGCTGAGTGCCAGGCACCTTTGTGCTGGGGACAGGGAGGGAGAACGGTCCAGTTGGGGCGGACTGGGGAAGTGGTTGGGATGGAGGGTCAGCGACACCGACGCTGACCGAGTGCTGATGCGGTCGCCTGGCTTTACGTCTGGGAGTAACCATGCAGAGTGACTACAAACAAATGTGCTTGAAAAGAAATAGAAGGTATTGAGCAAGAGAAAAGCACAATTTCCTACTACCTGTTCATTAGCTTCTATTTTTCCCATGAGTAAAACAGAAAATCACAGCAGCTTAAAAAAAAAGATTTTTATTTATTCTTGGAGGGGGAGGGAGGGAGAAAGAGAGAAAGAGAAACATCGATGTGAAAGAGAAACATCGATGGGTTGCCTCTTGTATGTGTCTCGTCTGGGGATCGAACCTACAACCCAGGCATGCGCCCAGACTGGCAATCAAACTGGCGACCTTTCACTCTGCAGGGAGACGCTCAACCCACTGAGCCAAACCGTCGGGCGCAGCAGCATTTACTTACATTCTGAAGGTGACTCTCAGTTAACAGAGTGGTGCTCACAGTGAGATCGTAATCTGAGTTAGATTGCTAAAGTAATTATCACCCACATTTCAACATATTAAACCAAACTAATTAAAAAATTTCTACTACACCAAATCCTAACTCATAATCATCCGTAATTAACCACTTAGATAACCAAATATGAATAATTAGGCCCCATTACTTTTAGTTTAGTTCAGAGGTCTTGTGTCAGCATAAAAATGGCTTTGACTTGGGGGTTACATGCTAAGAAACAAGCAGAGAGAAACAGTCTATAAAAAAGGGATATAATACCTGTCCGGCATACAATTAGGTATATAGCATATAAAATAACTTTACTGATAATGCTTTACCTAAAATATCTGAAGCAATCAATCAGATAATCACAAAAATATCTGTACCCATGTAAACTTCAGGGACGCACGCCTACAAGTAGAGAAAACAAGAGACGGCGTCTGTGTTGGCAAATGTGTAAAATTCATCAAGATGCTCTCGCAATGCATGTTATGCAGTTTATACACTACACAGAGTTGACCATTCACCAGCTCAGGCTTTTCAAAGGGTGTCCCGAGTGCAGCTATTGCTGACTTCGGCGGGAGTGAAAGCATTCATCGTGCTGTCTCTGGCTCCATGGAACTGCTTTTCTTAATTTTAAGTTTAAAAAACATCAAGTGAATAGAACCCTGTGCATCTTGCCACCGACAAAAATCGTACTGTTCTGCCAGAATTCAGGACGTCTGGGACCTGCTGGTTTGCCAGTATCTTGTGATATATGCAGGAGAGACTTGCCTGACCCACCCGTGAGACAGGAAAATGACGACGCCAGTGCCCTGAAGTTTTCAAAACGTCCTTCAGCCAGCGCTCTGAATCGCACAGACTAGGGAACAGATCGGAACAGCAGCACAGGATTAAGTCTGGAAGAATATGTTGCTTTAGTATTTGACTAAACATGTTTTGGATTTTCCGGTGAAACTATGCAGCACCTCTGACTATTTCCTGGAGAAGTGTTCCATTTCTGATTACACAGCTGAACATCTGTTAAGCAGAAGTATATACGGAATTCCTCTGATGAGACGATCATGTGAATTTTGCATTTTCTCCTCTTTCGATCATCCCTGGAGGGCAAGGGCTAACTATCCACGAATCGTTTGGACGTCGGATGCTCAAGTTCACGAATATGTTCTTGAGACTTCTGAAGCCGTCACATCTTGGCAGTGGTCTGTTTTTATTCAGCTCACAAGTGCTGGTTCCTCTAACCGCTGCATCTGCGTTTGACTGACGCGTCCTTTATCTGGGGGAGTTCATCAGTTACTACGTGCTGAGGGCACGCACTCCTCCAGGGCCGGGCCGCCTGCCACTGTCCTTGTCCGCTCTTTGTCAGAGGCTGCAGTGACCCCCGCCTCAGGGTGGGAGCTTCCTACGGGGAGCTGGTTGACTGGTGACAGTGACTAAGCACGTTACTGAACACGGCAAGCTCACACAGTGCACATGGGTGCAATCTTACAGATAAAAGACCAAAAGCACCATCCGAACCCCGGCCCCCTGATGACAGGCCCTCGCTTTCCCCGTCAGGAGGAGGAGACACAGAACATCCCCAAAAGAAGGTGCTGATCATGCTACAGAACGAGACGCAGTGCTCGGATGCTGTTCCTAGGGAAGTACACAGATCAGCAGACATGGAGGAGAAACCAAATCTTAGGTTTTGTGTGTTTTGTTCCTTTGTTCCGAAGTAGTCAGCAGTCAGGGACAGGAGAGGGGCTGAATCTTAACAAACCAGCTCGCCAGAGGAAAGAGTTCAGGTGTGCCAGACAGGGAACTCTTTTCACTCTCAGCAAACCGACCGGGAAGGTCAAACCCCAGGCCTGAAAGAACTCCTAGTATCATAAAATGTTTCACATTCATCTCTCTGCATGCCACGGTTACCTGAGTGTACCTGACATCGGTGGAAGGTTCCCGCTGGTGACAGTGCATCCCCCAACCCGACGACACAGACATTAGAGTCATCACCGCATAATAACGCGGAGATCATCTGTAATGGCTGGGTTTCCTGGAGCACTGTTCCCAGCAGCTTCCGTCTGCCCTTGACTGCCAGCTGTGAGCAGCTGGCACTTTTCCCCCAGGTGGATTACACACATTTTCCCAAGCTGATTTTCACTTGGCTGCTTCCTGCCCAGTTCCAGCCTCTCTTGGACCCTTGAAGTTAATTTCTTATTCCTTCCTGATGGGACCCCTCAGTTCATCCATCTGTGAACTCCATCAGCGTCCTCTCTGCTCTTTGCAAATTACCGGGACTGATGGTGAGCGGCCCAGATTCAACGTCAACCCCTTCCCAGTGAACTCGCCAGGCAACTGACAACCCTCCCGATCACATATCCAGAACTGCACTCCGCCTTCTGAACTGAGGAGAGGAGAAGAGGGTAGAAAGCATTTGATTTACTCTATTTAACTCTTGAAATGCCCATAGTGCACAAGGATTTCTCAACTAAGTCTTGAGTGTTGGGGCTGGACCCATGAAAATATGACGAGGTGTGCTTCTTTCTAGCTGTTCACAGTGAGCTATTATACATTACTCTTACAGCCTGGGAAGGGTTCGAAGGAAATGAACAGAGTACGGCAGTCAATGACAACGGGCCTCGAGGCCCAGCATCAATGAAACGCCACTGACTGCTCCAGTGCGCACCTTCCCTCTCACTTGTTCTGAAATTCCCACGTCAGTACCCCAGCTGAGACAATGAAGGCAAAGTTTTCTCTCCAGATAGTTCATTATCAAAACAGAGGGACGAAAAGGGGGTCTAAGGCTGGCAATGACTTGTTTCTTGAAAGTCCACTCTAAGAAACGCATTTAAGTTTAAACCCAAGAAGGCAGAGAAGAGTGTGGAGGGCCGGACGCCGGGCAGGGAAGAGTCCACTGGAAAAGGCTGCAGCAAGACTCCGCCAGTCCTCAGGCACCTGCGGACTAGGCCTACCCTGGGCAAAGGAGAGTGTGGTGGGGTGTGACAGGGTCTAAGAGGATGACCCCAAAGGCCCGCTGAGGGGTGGCAGTCTCCCCTCGCCCAGTGACTGCGTCATTATTACCTGGACACCACCTTGACATCTCTCAGCCGCCTCGTCGGCCAGTTAGTCCTGTTTTTTTTTTTTTTAAATGAGCCTCCTAAATCTCTCAAACCCATCCACCTCCCTCCACATCTACTGCAGCCGTCCTAGTGCCCTACGTATCGCCTGGACTGCTGCAGCCGCCACCCCGCTGGCCCCCTGAGTCCTCCCTCGCCCCATCCAGTGTGCCCTCCGAACTCTGTACATGGGGTTTTACCACGACGTTGTCCTGCTCCGAACCGTCCGCTGGCTGGCCACGGCTCTGTGTTATCTGGTTTCATTTGTATCTCAGGCCCCTCCGCTCACTGCCTTCCTGCCGTGTCGACCTCCCTGAGGTTCTGTGAGGCCTCCGGCCCCCGGGTCCCGAGACTCCGTGCAGGTGGTGCCTTCCCTTTGCCCGGAGGGCTTTTGAACTATATCCTCTTTTACCTAAATCTGAATTCTTCAAGCTCCAGAGCAAAATGTTACTTGCTTAGGAGTGTTTCTTTCCTTTCTAAGACAGTCTTTACTTTTCCTGTAAAGTACCCACTTTTAATTAAATATTCGTTTTATGATTTAGTAATGCCCTTTTAAAAAAGACACGCCTCCCCACAAACAAGCTCGGTGAAGCAGGGACAGCAGGGGCGCCACCCACCCCTACGTCCGCACCACCCAGCACCACTCAGCCGGCACTCGGGCCCCTGAGAACTTTGGTAAGGGTTTGCGAGTAGACGAACGAATGAACCCCTTTTCCTTCTCACTTCCCTTGTTTTATCACCTATCTTTCCCCATCTCTCTGAAGATGTATCAAGACAGTAAACAAAAAAATAAAAACAGGATGTATTCTGAAAATGTCTAATCACTGTAAATACTTAAGAAATAAAGCAAGCAAATACCTTAAATAATGAAATATAGAAAAATATTCAGCCGAGTCTGCTGTCTCTCTTCTGTCTCCCTTGGAGATTCCACCCATTTCTAAGCTCTGTCACTCTGATACAAATGCCTCTTAAACGGGTATCGGAGGTCCAGTCTACCCCCCCTGAACCCGTGGCCAGCATGTCCACCTGTCTCCTTGGCCTGGCCATCCAAACAGCACTTGAAACTCCAAATGCCCCAAGGCAAATTCATCACCTTTCCTCAACACAGCACCGTATTTAGTTTCTTATTTCTATGACAACCACCATGACAATTACCAGGTCATCCACATTTGACACTTTTGGAGCCTTCTTTTCTAGGTCCCCCTCAGTCAGTGGCCAAGTCCTGAAGATTTCAGCTCCAGAACCACACTCTTCTGTTTCCTTCTCTCTCCACTCCTTGCACGGAGGCTGAGGTCTGCGTTCCAGAAATGCCAGTCTCCTCCTCCGGCCCCACCGGTGTGCCCTCCCGCCATTAATCGAGCCTCAACGTATCTCTGAGTGGGTCACTCCCCTTCTGAAAAGCCTTGGAAAGAATTACGATGCCACTAGCCCGGTGCCGCTCCACATTTAACTCGTATCCCCCACCCCTTTTGATTAAGTAAAAATCTCATATCCCTTCTGTACTTTATATTACAGAAACAACAAGGTTTATTCCCATTCCTTAAATATAGAACCGTGTAAGATTCAATGAGTTTCTTCAAACTCTACTCTCTAGATTTCAAGCTCACTAGAAGATTAGGGGCTCTCTGGAGCAGCTGGGAGGCACTCAATAAATGTGTATTAAATAAACTGCTACACCCTGACATTCAGGGTCGCTCAGCCGGTTTTCCAGTTTTGTATCCTTCACCAGCCAAACTACTGCAGTGGTTTCCAAAGCCCGGTCCCAGGACCAGCAGCAGCGCATCACTGGGAACTCACTAGAAATGCAAATTCTCAATGATCTCCTCAATTATGCCCTAGACCAACTGAATCTGAAACCCCAGGTGTACAGTCTTGTAATTTGTGTTTTTCACAAGCACTCCAAGTGATCTGAGTGCACTCTCAAGTTTGATAACCACGGACTTAGACTAGTTGCTGTTGTGTAAACATTACCCTTCCCACCTCCATGACCTGCAATTCCTTCTTCCGGGAAACACCTCAGGCCCCACTCCAGTGCCTGGCAAGTGCTCAGTGTCTTTTTATGACCGAACAGCCACATACTCTTCTTGTGTGCACACTATTTCGTTGTTGTTAGAGAATGCAAATTTATTCTTACCAATAATGTCGATATTCCGAAAGTGTAAATTGATTAACATTGAGCATATTTTGGGAGTAAATCATATATCGTCTACCTCTCTGCATTTGAAACTCAGTACAAGTTTTTCTATTTGGAGGGCTCTTAAGAGGAGATAATTGTTTCAATTTCCACGTTAAAAGAGTTAGAAGCTTTGAATTTAATGATTTCAGTTTCCCAGAGCTGAAGGGAGGTCTCTATTAACATTTATGTGGCCAGTTACTTAGTGTCCAATCACACATGGCTCTTGGGAGCCAGACGAGACCCGGGCTCACCTCCGAAGCAAGCAGAGACATGCCCCAGCAGGTGCGCCCTCACAGGGAGGAGGGTGTAAGCCAGGAAGAAACAGAATTGTTTTTTTCAGGCTGAAGAGAATTTATCTTGTTTCCAAAAAAACAAATGGAAAACCCCAAAACATGAATTGCAGTAAGTTACTGATTTGAAAACAGAAATACAATTGAGGAATGTCTAAAGGGAAAAACGAGGTAAAACCCCCCAACATGACACATACACACTCACACATAAACGGCCACGAATGCAAGATAACAGAAGTTATTTATAAGCTCCTTCAAAGAAGTCGAATGTACTGTTGGTACTGGGATGACAGCTCATCATAGGTGCGTGGTGGGCAGCAAACCACCCAAATCCACAATCGGAGCGCGCTGCGGGCAGCTGTCCATCACCTAGGCCAAGTTTCCATCTTTCGGAGAGGAAACAGCCCTGGATGGACTACACACCTTGCCCAAGACCAAAGACTGACGCAGAGCAAAGCCTACACCTTCTCATTCTTAGACGGGAGGCCCTCTCATAATGTCACGCTAAGGCCTGCACGGAGCTGAGATCTGCCGGCGGCCATGGGAGCCACAGAGGACAACAGTTGTGTCCAGGCAATCCCATCCGTTCTCATCAATCCATCTGAGTAACCACCGGGGATATGGAATACCACTGCCGGCTCTCTGACACGTCACTAACAGACTGTGAGAAAGCCTATGACAAGCTCAGGGCAAAAACACAGCTTCAAAGTCATGGTCATCTTTACATTGAGCTGGGGCATAGAGAACTTAAAAGTGTAATCAGCAAAACAGTACACAAAATAGAAGGATGGTTCTAACACATAAGCCCTACGAGGGGTTAAGTGAAAGATAGAGAAAAGTCTCCAGGAAGCTTTATTGCTTTCGCTTTGCAACTCTTGAAACACATGTTGAAACAATAAACTTTTAATTCTACAGTCAACAGGATCCTCTTTCCAGCTCTGGTTTTGGTAACTCCCAGACACAACACTTAACCTTGTAATTCATTTTTAAAATATGGGTCAAGTGCCATTTCAATGAAATATCCCAAACTCCAGTGAGATAATTTTTAAATTGCAGAGTTTCAGAGACTGGAAAAACTTCTGAGACCACGTAAACCAATGCTATCATTATATAAAAGAAAGAACTAAGATTTTTGACAGATACGTTAACACATCAAAAATTTTAATATTCCTTGAATTTAAAAGGTAGAACAAAAGCTTTCTGAATGCTGTTACAATTTGAACACATCACCTATTTGTCTTGCTTGAAATATTGTTATACATTCTACTTTTAATATTTTTAAACAGCAAATTAAATAAAGCCAGATTTCACTGCTTAATTATCTTAAGGTTTCAAGAATTTAAAAAAATTGAATAATCGGGCAAGAAAGTTTCAGTAATATAACTATGCAAAAACATTACTATGTACAGAGGGGCATTCCCCTAGTATTCCAGCATGCTCTCATTCATAACACAGAGTGGAAAGCATCCAACAACATAGAGGAGAAAGTAACAGGTGAGAAAAGATGAAGTCCGTACAGAGAAAGACTCTAATTTAAAGATTTCAAAAACATCAACCCTTTGATAGCTTAGAAACAAAGTCTTTAATATTGTCACTATTGCCAAAGAAACCAAAGCACAGAAAGAGAAAAATTGTAAAGCAGGGGCCTCCTTTATTTGGAGACTTCTATTTCTTTCTCAGGGAAAATTTGAGGAACTCCCTTTACTGAAGGGGGGAAAAATAAAAGGGGTCACACACCTGTTCACAACCACCTGTGCGAAGCCAGGCGAACATACCTGTTGTTGTTCCAACAGTTCCGACAGGCGGCGCACTCGGCGGGGTCCGTCTGCGGGACTGCTGTGTACCTGCCGCCGCCCTGGTCGGAGGGAAGCACAGGAGAGGAGAGGAGGAGAGAGGGCTGAAGGCGCCGCGGACCACTAACCCCACGCTCCGCAACACAAAAGCCATCCGGCAACTAAGGGACACGCGGTGTGTTGTGACCTGCCCCCTGAGCAATGCTATGCTGCTCACGATTCACCTGTGTTCACAGGGGGGTTCTGCACACTATGGAAGCTGTGCTCCAAAAAGGCAACGCCATGTTGTCCGTGTATTTTTGTAGTGGTGGGAGGCAAAGAGAGGGAGAAGGTTAGTCACCTTCCTACAGGGTTTTGAGCTTGATGGGCCCAGCTTACGCTATACCTCATAACCGCCTATTCGTCTTTGCTTTCCTAGCAGTCACGGGAGAATTTTATGCGATGCCAGTTGGAGAAACAGGGTGGAAATGTCTGGGTGATGTCATAAGTTAAACCCATCTTCATCTTCCTGTAATTACTTCGATTAGGCCTGTTCGCTTGACTACACTAAGTTTTAAAACATGTTATATTTTTCCAGATGGAGTAGGTTCTCAGCCAGTAATGACTTGGAGGGGAGTATTAATATTTTGGTGTTGCTTTTGGCGGACACTGCCCAGCAATTAAGAAAAATGCCCAGATTAACACATACCTCACTGTAAAACGTTCACACGACATGGCAACGGCAAGAGTTCTTACAAACTGAAGGTAATGCTGGACCCAGCCATGCGGTCGGGGCTGAAATTCTGCTCTCAGATGGAAAACAGCAGAAATGAATTTGATAAGATTGGGCGGGGTGGCAGGGGTGGGGGCTGGCCCACTGCACCCAAATGCAGAGCCGGCCCTCAAGGTTAGGAAAAGTTCAGGCAATTGTTTTTTCCAGAATACTTTCCGTTGCCGTTCATCTCAGACCAACAGCCAGAATCTAAGCAAACCCAAAACACTGCAAATTTCTCTCAACATTCTTGATCCAAATGTTTAAGAAAACATTGAGAGAAAGAATATTCTTAGGCTATACTCAGCCCATGGCAGATAAACTTAAGAGCTTCAGAAAATCAAGTTAACAGCTACAGGGCAATAAACTTATTTGAATCATTAACCTTATTAAAGTTAATTAATGATTTTATGATGACCATCATTTTTTAAATTTCCAGATTTCCTCCCACCCAGAAGACTAGAGTAAGAAAACTAATGAGTTAATTTAGAGGTGATAACCTCTAAAATTTTACACCTCATGCGTGAACTACTGCTTAAATAGCAATTCATTGTTCACAGAAGCAAAGCGCCATCTTCAAACACTGGACAAGCATCAGGTTTATTTTTTTCTTCTCATGGAAACCTAACGTGCTATTCAGACCTGAATGTTCTCCCCTCCAGTTTCTTGGATAATGTTAGTAGTCTGGACTAGGAATGGTGACAAAAAAGTTCAGGAAGCCTGAATGTAAGCCATGTCTTTCCACATGAAGTAATGAAATCATCATTCTCTCTTGGTAACGAGATGCCGTAAAACAAATTAAATTTTTATGCAACATACTAAAGCTAGGTCACACTAAAGCCATTAGACTTCTAGCTTTAAGATGCAAATATTTATATCATCATTTTGTCCTCCAAATATTTAATAAATATTAAAGTTGAAGATAAAGGAAGACTAAACTTCAAATTTTAACACACTGTGGGTTATGGCAAATTTATCTGTAATCAGAACAATGACAAAAAATAACATTTGATCAACTAAAACGATCTATTTGGTTGAAAAAGAATGCAGATGTGTCTCCAGACCATGTCATAAGTTAGACTGCCTGGTGCAGGGAACCTCTTAAACCACAATACATTGAAAATATGCTTCTCATTCTGTTCCCATCTCAGAAATCACACTGTGCTGGCGAGGGATTCCCGAATTAGAGTGGTTTTAAAGGCTTATCACCTTCTGTGGCGAAGAACATGAATACTGTGAAATACAAAAGCCTCCCAGGCGACCACGGCAGCACAGGCTGGGAAAACGAGCCGCAGCAACTCCCAGCGTGCTAGGAGGTGGTCTGGCGGCCTGCAGACGCGGTCTGCATGGCGTGCGCACTGATATCGAGAACCAGGATGAGTTTCCAAAACTCACGAGCTGTAAAAATTCTGGCAGTTTCATCTACCTTCACAGATGCTGTGGACGAGCCCACAGTCTGGCCACACTGGGCCCCGCATGCCCACGGCAGGACCCAGCCGCAGCGGCTGCCCTCGCGCCATGCACCTGCTCTCCGGGCGCTGGCGCCTGCACCGGCCCTGCCTCCTTCCCACCCGCTTCACTCAGCTTCACGACCCACCTGGCTCCTCCAGTGATGGGAGTGTTCAGACTTTGCTCTAAATAAAGCAAATTTAAAGAATTTGGTCCAGGCTTCACCTGATGATATTTCCATTTCATCTCAAGAATACGTTCCAGTGTGTTTGCTACATGTTCTACTTGCAGTGCTTAATAATTTAAAAATATAAACCAGTTGAAGAATGTACCTATTACCAGCTAACAGAAATCCTACAAAGATCACTGTGGATCCAGGGGTTGCCAGGGACACAGACTAACCCCATTCCAGTGAACCGGCGAGGTTCCCATACTAAAAACCCAGCCTGCCCACCTGCTCTTACACCCCGGCACCGTGGGGCACAGAGATGGTTTTGTTGAGAAGGGGTCTCTTACATTCACCAGATGACGAGGGTGCTCAAAGTCTGCACGCGTCCTGGTCAGAGAGCTCGCGTGCCCAGGGTAAAGCCCTCCGTCGAGGCTCCCGTTCCCGATCCCAGTGACTCCATTCGGGACCTTATGGTAGAGATGGGAGCAGCCGTTGCTGAGCCCGCCGTTGCTCAGGAAGCCGCCGTGCACACTTCCGTTCATCCGCTTCGCGCCAGGCAGAGCCGCGCACTCCACCATCTGCCCAGTGACATCTGAGCCTTGGCACAGGTACCCTGGGGGGTCATACTCTGTTCAGAGACAACAACAACAATGAAAAGATACTGAAAAGGACAATCTTCTTGCTTAGGAAGTTTTATTAAAAGAACCACTAGGAAACTACACACACACCAAAACCAGACATTCTAGAAGTGTGTAAAGGTGAGAGCCTACTTGTGAGAGATGCTTTAATAAAGTTATGGCTGTTGTTTCCTTTACCGTGTAGTGGTATCTAGGAATTATGAATTAATTATGACCTTGTTAATGAGAAGAGAAATTAACCAGAGAGCAATTACTCACAAGAGAATTCATAAATTGTGCAAGCTGAAACTATCGAAGTGCTGGCAACACAAAGTGTTTAAACCACCACACGCTTCAGAGTGATGAAAGAAATGGTATAAAACAACAAAAAACTGACTATGGGCAGGACTGCTTCAAATAGCAATAAATAACTGACAAGGAAAAGGATGGAGCTGCACACACATTGACCAGTCACTGTTCCTTGGTCACTAGAGCCCCTTTGGAAGTCGTGAGGAACTAAAGCCAAAGGGCTAATTCTTCCATTTTCTTATATTAAAACCACTTAATTGCCTTAAAATTCTGATTTCCAGAGGTATATTTAGAAAAAGTAAAATATCCCTTAGAAAGGACAGTGTCTAAATTGCACAGGATTTGTGGTGGGAGTTTTGACAAATTCTTCGACTGCAGCCAAGTGCACCCAGGCTGGACCGGGCATCCCTCCTCCTCCGGCGGCACCTCCCACCCGGGCGTGCTGCCGTCGTCTGCCTGCTCGTCTCCTCCCTGGTCTACGCCCTGAGAGGGCAGGGGCCCCCTTCACCTCACTTATCCCCGTGTGGCCACTGCTGACCCTGGGCCAGGCAGGCACAGACGGGCAATGCGCACCTTCTGAGTGAATGGCTGAATGAACAGTACTAGTTTAAATTTCCACATTTCGACATATTATCAAGTCAACAAATAATAACTTTAATCAGATTAATCTTGCTCAGGCAACCAACTCATTACGTTCCTTTTAATAATTCAGCACACGTTCGCCCAGTTGAAGCCAATGCCATTAAAACCATTTAGAAACAGCCCCAGTGAAATGACCTCCGGCCCGTGCGGCCTGGCACCGCCACCACACGGCCTCTCCCCCGAGTGTCTCCTGGACGGCACCACACCAATAAAATCACTCCCCCGGCCCCTGATGTATAAACTACGAAGGGACCGTGTGTGGGAACTGGTTGAAAGATGCTAGGAGTGCCTGGCACTGCCAGTGTCTTCCTTTGCTTTGTTTTCACTCTCTTATTCTGGGCCAAAGGGAACCCCCAAAACTTCCTTGCATCGAAGACGAAAGCCTCTGGTTGATCCATGGACCACACTGTCTAACAGCTGGGGGAGCAGCACGGGTAGGAAGGTGAGGGGAAGAGAGCTGGGCTAAGAAAGGGGGAAGCGCTCAGCACAGCACTGTGGTTTTAGCCCAGTGCCAGCTCAGACCCCAGCTCTCTGGTCACTACGTGCTTTTAGGGGAGGGATGGCCACAGGGGTAGTTTGTGTCCATTTTGGCACTGAAACGGGACCGAGTTACCTAATTTGTGTCACTGGGGGACACTGACTAACTTAGAAAGCCTTCACTGCCTCCCTTTCCTGCATGTCTGTTCTGTCCCTGCTGAGGAGTGTGTCCAGGGCGAAGGCGTTCCCGCGGCGACGGCGGAGCCGGAGCTCCGGGGGACGCCCTCTTCGGTGGTTTGACGGAGCCAGAGTTTCCCAGCGCGGAGCCAGCTATTCACTCCGAGGCCGGCTTCGCTGTGGCTTTGTTGTTTATTTCCACTGGGCCAGCGAATCTGACGCTCCACTTACTTTGGTTGACAGCCGAAACAGTTTTAAAGTCACCTCCTCTGAACAAAGAGCAGCTAATGTGTTTAATGCCATGACACTAATACACAGAACAGCTGGAAATCAATATTTACTCCAACAAGATCTGCCTACACATCGTTTTGAAAGAAGAGAAGGAAATGTTTAGGAATGCCTTACTCTGGATGGTACTCTGCTGGCGGTTCTTCCACAGGCACATGGCAATGAAGACCATGAGAATGAGCACCATCACGCCCAGCACGCAGCCCACTATCAGGTACAGCATGTCACTGCTTCTGGTGGGGCTGGTCGCGGGCCCCACGTGGCCCCCACCTCCGGAAGAACTGGGCGGGGTGCTCAGGTCTTTGACGGGATACTCGGAAGCTCCGGGGACACGTTTCACTAGTTGAAATAT
The DNA here is from genome assembly GCF_004126475.2 of Phyllostomus discolor. NCBI lineage: Eukaryota > Metazoa > Chordata > Mammalia > Chiroptera > Phyllostomidae > Phyllostomus > Phyllostomus discolor. The sequence goes on from NC_040915.2 coordinate 64,223,496, forward strand.
AAAGGCAAACATGACGTCAGAGTGCACACAGACTCCATGGAACGGTTTACTCGCTGAAGGAGGTCTGGCTGGGGATGTAAGCCAGGCTGTTTATGCTCGTTACTGAGGCGATCTGACCACCAATGAGTCACAGGGAGGGCTCAGAGGTTTCAAAAGCTGGTGTGCCAAAGTTGTAGCCGACAAACTCTAGAGAAACCATTAACACCAGAGAGACATGCGCACTTGGTCTAACCCGCACTGCTGACTATCTGCTCAACTGTACCTGCGGAAGACTCCCAGAGAGTCGGGACAAAAGCATTTCAACTTGTGGGCGGGACAAACGCTCCTCTCTATCTGACATACTTGGAGCTGAAGAAGACTCAGAATTACATATTTTATGCCTCTGCCATGTGATTAAGATGAGTAGACATGACTTTGGACTATTAGAACCATTATATACAATCCCCCAAAACCTTGCACAAAAATCCTAAGCATTCCAGCACCAAACAGTTCTGGAGTTCACGGAAACGCGGCACTCTGCCCCACTTCACTGATGTCAGAGTCATAAGGAAAGCTAACAACAGGGAGAACTCAAACCCCATTTCTCGCTGTCCCCAAATAACAGGCTCTTCATGTCCTAAATGTCTTGGAAAAGCAGCAGGGCAGAGGGGTGACTGCCTGGCCTCTGGGAGCAGACCGCCCCGGTCTAGGCCTGGCCCCACCATGCATCCTCGGCTGTCTGACTCCCACCTCCACGAACAGTCTCTGCGTGTGGGAACTGGGGGTAATAGGAGCAGCCCCATCACAAGGTTGTATGAAGAGGAAACGAGTTCATCCGTGTAAAGCACTGAGACTAGAGCCCCGCACAAGGCAGCGTTCAGGTCTGTTAGGACAGTGACTCAGTGTACTGTATTTCATGTTACGGCACCGGAGAACCCACATGAGCAGAGTGGGCTTTTAAAGAATCTACTCCAACATTATACCCGAGGTCCATTTCCTAGCAACTTGAACTAGACAGGGCAGGGCTGGGAGCTGCACAGGACAGGCCGCCTTTCCAAGGAAAAAGCGCCGCGTCCCTGAGAGCTGCAGGAAGCCTTGGCAGAGCCTCTGAAGGAAACGATGGTACGTTGGCTTAAACAATTCTCAGGTCCCTGCCAATGCTAAAGAAAACAAACAAGTTTCTGAGGCAAAATGGATGTTACAGATTATGCATGAAAGACCATGATGACTCACAGGGAAGTCCTTCGGGTTTCTCCACTCTTTATTTACCCTTAATTTATTCAAAAGTTCTACCAAGCTTGACGATCTGGTTGCCAACCTCTGCCTAAAGTTAAAAACTTTTGCCGGAGGAGTCAGACACACCCATTAACATCAGTAAGAGAAGGCTCAGAATGTGAAATGAGAAACGTGACATGAAAAACATAAAGATATTGGAACGCAGTCTCACACACACATTAACTGACACCGAGAAACGTAAAGAGAATCAGAGAACTAAAGAAAATCCTGACGGTCTACGATCTTTGGGGTGGGGGAGGCAAGGACGGGCCTTCAGCACCTCGGGCATTCCCCAGAACCTTCCTGAATTACTACTAAAGGCGAGACACCCATTGTTCATGAGAACCTCGAGTCCCTTCTTTCAAAGGAGAACTTGTATATAATGTGCTCTATTTAAACAGGCTAGGAACTGTGTCACACATTAGAAAGTCATTCAACGCAGACGGTGACCATTCACAGAAGGTTTTCATTTTGCACTGACCTGAGTGTCTGTGGGTATGACCCAGCAAGGTCAATGCGTGAGGCAGGCTATGATAGACCCGGCTCTGCTGTAATATTCTCTGAACAACATAGCTATCCCACGGCTGTCTATGTTTTATGTTTTGCGTGGCTAGATTCTTACATGTTTTGGGGGCAGAGATGATACATTTCAGAATAAGAAATCCCCATGAACACAGCAAAGTGTCTGACACAAAAAGGCACTTCAATATGTGCTAACCAAATACAATGCAAGGTAAGTCTAGAGGTCTACATATGCATAGGCTTAAATGTTGATTTAATGTGTGGGTCTGCAGCAGGAAGACATGTGATTTAGAACTAAAAGATGGAACCAAGTCTTGGCTTAATAGTTGAATCTTTTGGACCCTCAGTTTCCTCATTTTTAATCAGGACACTAAAGTCACCTGTGGCAGATGCCAAAGGCTGCCCAGCCCATCCAACAGCCTCATTCTCCCATGCTCGCAGGCCCCCCAATTTTGTTTAGGTGTCCACTGAACCCCACGGAATCTGGAGTTAAGATCCTGATCCATCATCCATACCGGGAATAGGCTGGGAGGCATGTGACTGAGTTTTGGCCAATGAGACATCAGGAGAGCTGGGGCATCTACTAGAGGACTCTGGGAAATTTACCCTGGTTCTTAAAAATAGACACAAGGGAAAATGTCTCTTTTTCTGTCAGATTAATTGAGATTGATCACAAGTGCTTCTGATTTGTATATATCCACATTAGCTGTTTCTAGCATATCTTCCATTTTTTTTAGATTTTATTTATTTATTTTTAGAGAGGGAAGGGAGGGAGATAGAGAGAGAGAGAGAAACATGAATGTGCGGTTGCTGGGGGTCATGGCCTGCAACCCAGGTGTGTACCCTGACTGGGAATCGAACCTTCGACACTTTGGTTTGCAGCCTATGCTCAATCCACTGAGCTATGCCAGCCAGGGCGCATATCTTTCGTTTTTAAAGATGGTAGTATTTTAGTTCATCTGTGTGTACAGGCAGGTTGAGAATTTCAATTGAGAATTAGCGACTGCTAATTCTGAACTTCACTACTACACTTAATTAAACAAGCTGTGTTATACATATCTGCCACTCAAGAAACCACTTAAACATATGTTGCACTTATACTTAAAATTCTTACAGATTTTTTGTAGCATTTTAACTCATGGCAATCTCAGAAATAGTCAGCAGACATTTCTGGTCTCCTGATGGGGGAAAACGGAAGGGAAGTGGCTTGCTCAGAGTGACAAATTAGTAAAGTGATTGATACCCCTGCAAACTACTTTTTGGGCATGTGCTCTAGCCAACACATTACACTTCTGTTTGGACAGTTGACACGCACACAGCGAGAAAAAGGTCCAGAGCCACAGTTCCAAGGAGGGATCCAGGGCCTGGAGCTCCAGCCCCGTCCAGGGGAAAGCACGGATTCCCGCCCCTGCTCACCTTTCGTCTCACAGATCATCACGTTGCTGAAGTCGCTTTCTCCCCCTTCGTTGAAGCACTGCATTTTAATGTCATAGGAGGTCTCCGGCTGCAGATGTCCGATCATGTGCCACTGCTTTGAGCCTGGACAGGAAAATAAACGATGAGCTTCAAATATCATGCAACCTAAACGATGCCGTCAATATAATGACTTAATGATTTCAAAATGAGGTTGGAGCAGCATCCATGACCAGAGTCAGTATGTGTGATACAAATGTACTTAATGCCAGTATTTTAGTAATGCACCGCTGACAGATTGCCTTTCTATTACGTGGCATGAAAAACAATGATAAAGAGATAAACTGAATTAAAGCTACACCTGCGTGTTGGTAGTAAAACTTGTTTCGTTACAAATAATTACTGGGGAGCCTTTTGCAAAATACATATTAACATTTTCACAGGTTTAAAAAAAGCCTCAAGTACTTTGATCCTCTATTTCGGCCCAGCTCAATGCACTCTGTCCACCCAGCAGGAAGCGCTGCTATATGTGAGATCGGTGGTGCCTTTCCCAGAACGCATGACCGTTTACAAGACAGGCCTGGGCCACACTCTCCATTCCACTGTAGCGAGCGCGACACGAACTGACATCTAAACAAACGCCTGAAGAAATAGTTCAAAATAATCAAAAAGCAAAATCCACCACAGGAAACTCTTGGCTACTGCTCCTGCTGCTTCTTGCCTCTTGGGTCCGGGTCCCCAAACCACACGAGCCTCGCTAACAGAATGATTCTGTTATCCGTGGCGCGTGGCCAGCGTTTCATTCAGAAACACCCTTCTCCTGAATGCTCCCGTATAAATCACTCTCCGTCTTTACTACTGTGGGCCCATGACAAACTTTAATAAATGGGACACTTCTGCCAAATTTAATTAACTCTTCAAGCACCTTTAATCCCTCTTAGAAAATACCTCTTCAAACTGTTTCCACTATGCCTTAGAAACTCAACTATACCACCAACTGATTTAAAAATTAATTAAAGGAGCAGAAAAAAACCCCACATATATAGGTCTGATCTATTTGGTGGACGGGACTGATAGCACCAGGCTCCTTTCCAATTCAGCACAGATGAAAATACTCCTATCTGGGAGCGCAGCCCCTGCCCCAAGCCACCGACACAAACCCCCTCCCGCATGAAGACCCACATTTTATAAGATGAAGAACCTGTTTGTTTCAGGATCAAGGGACTCCAAAACCTCAATAAGTGAGGAAATCTGTCCCCCATTTACAAAAGTAAAGAGAACCTTAAAAGAAACTTGACTTAAAATCTGGCTGCTACTAGAATAGACCTATTTCTAAATTCCAAAAACTTTCTTAAAAACTTCTGTTTTTTTCTTTACCCCTAGGTCTTGCCCAGCTCAGCCCTGCACTTACCTAACTATAAACATTCTCTTCAACATTTACTACACTAGATTTAAAGTTTTCCTTTCATAGCAGCTGTAAAAATGGAATTATACTAAGTTTCTGGTATGTTACTAATAAGAGAAAAGTTAAAATAAAAGATTAATATTCTGTTGCATTATTAGGTTGAAAACCAAGAGGCAATGTTCTCCTCAAAGGACATTTTACAAAAGGGGAAAAGCCAAAAGCACAGACTTAAAGATCAAACGGCTGATTACTCTGATTTACTTGGAACTCAACTTCACGTTCATTGTAAGATAAAAGGATCCAAAAAGAAAGCATTGGGATGCTAGAAACATGTACAGTTTGTCTAAATGTGGAACTTAATTCAGAAATAGGATAATTTGATATAATTGTCCTCTTACTGTATCCTTTAACAATGTGAGTTCCACATTTTTTTTTCAAGAGCTTAAACAATTTTGAGTC